>NW_026889778.1:32950000-33550000 GCF_033153115.1 Saccostrea echinata
TACAACAGTCAAGTTACATACGGTAAACTAACATAAAAACAAGATTACAACAGTCATGATTACAGAAGGTATATTTTGAAGACTCCAGGTCAGTAGGTGAATGGAAACAGGTAAACACACGTGGGACAGTCACCGCAAATATGAACCACAAAACGACTTGTAACATTAAAATGTAAATATTCATCTGCACAGAGATTTTTGCATAATAATAATAATTTTTTAAAAAGTGTAAATTAAAATATAAAACTAGTATTAATTGTAACGGGGACCGTTACAGATGTTCCCCAAACGCTCCCCAACTTCCTTTTGGTGTCTTATTCCCTGTAAGCTTCATTAAATAAGGCAATCAAGTATATTGTTTTTTTACGCATTACACGCGCGCGCACGGACATGCATGTACAAAATGACCATGTCAACTTGTCTACACTTTCAAATAGTTTCAATACATCTTTATATTCAAATTTCATCAAAAGATAAAAAAAAATTCGGCTATATTAAGTATATCTGTCATTTAACGCTTTGCAAGCATGCGCACGTGCATGCATATCCAAGTTGACCGTGTCATCTTATCTATACTATTAGTATATATCTACATATTTTGAGTTCAAAGCATTTCATCAAAAAGTATAAAAGTTACAGCTATATCAAGTATATTGGTCATTTTAGCGTTGCATGCGTGCGCACGTGCATGCATGTGCATGTTGACAATGTCGTCTTTTCTACATTAATAATATGTCTATATATTCTGAGTATCAAAGCATTACATCAAAAAATGTAAAAGTTATGGTTATAGCAAGTATATTGGTAATTTTACTCATTCCACGCGTACGCACGTGCATGCATGTGTGCGCTGACCATGTCATCTTGTCTACACTTCTAATATATCTTTATATTCTGAGTTTCAATGCAATTCATCAAAAAATGTACAAGTTAAGTCTATATCGATTATATTGGTTATTTCAATCATTGCGCACGCGAGCACGTGCATGCATGTGCATTCTGACCATGTCATCTTGTCTTCACTATTAATATATCCTTATATTCTGAGTATTAAAGTATTTCATCAAAAGATATGGAAATTTTGGCTATATCAAGTATATTGGTCATTCTACTCATTGCACGCACACGCACGTGCATGCAAGTGCATGCATGTGTGCGCTGATCATGTCATGTTGTGTGCACTTCTAATATATATTTATAATCTGAGAACCAAAGCAATTCATTAAAAAATGTGCAAGTTAAGTCTATATCATTTTTATTGGTTATTTCAATCAATGCGCATGCGCACACGTGCATGCATATACATTCTGACCATGTCATCTTGTCTACACTTTTAATATATCCTGATATCCTGAGTATCAAAGCATTTCATCAAAAAATATGAAAGTTATGGCTATATCAAGTATATCTGTCCTTTTACTCATTGCACGCGCGCGCACGTGCACACACATGCATGCATGTGTGCGCTGATCAAGTCTTCTTGTCTTCACTTCTAATATATATTAATATTCTGAGTTTCAAAGCAATTCATCAAAAAATGCACAAGTTAAGTCTATATCAATTGTATTGGTCATTTCAATCAATGCGCATGCGCGCACGTGCATGCATGTGCATTCTGACCATGTCATCTTGTCTACACTATTAATATATCCTTATATTCTGAGTATCAAAGCATTTCATCAAAAAATACAAAAGTTACAGCTATATCAATTAAATTGGTCATTTTACGTATTGCACGCGCACGCACGTGCATGCACGTGCGCGCAAAATGACCTTCGTTCCGCAAATCTACATAACATTCCTATTAACCCTAAAAAGGTTTCACCTCAATCGGATGTGTAGTTTCGGAGATCACTCACGGACAAAAAAGTACCCAGGAAGAAAAATAATAATAACTAGATCCGATCTCGTTGCGAGCAACGAGTGGGTCTTCCGTCCGATTTCGATGAGATGTGATTTTGATTGTTAAAACAAGGACTATCTCTGTATTTTGAAAGATGGAGAACATCAAACCATGTGTCTTGAAATCACTGAAAAGTCAAATAGAGTGAGACTTAAACGATTTAAATTTTTCAAAAAATTTAAATTGAATTCAAATCTTAAAACAAAGACCATCTCTGTATTTTGAAAAACAGAGAAAATCATAGTATGTGTTTTGAAATCACTCAAAGGTCAAATAGAGTGAAATTTAAACGATTTAAATTTTTCAAAAAAATTAAATTGATTCCAAATGTTAAAACAAGGACTATCTCTGTATTTTGAAAGATGGAGAACATCATACAATGTGTTTTGAAATCACTCAAAGGTCAAATAGGGTGAGATTTAAACGATTTAAATTTTTCAAAAAATTAAATTGAATCCAAATGGTTAAATCAAGGACTATCTCTACATTTTGAGAGATGGAGAACATCATACAATGTGGTTTGAAATCTCTAAAAGGTCAAATAGAGTGGAATTTAAACGATTTAAATTTTTCAAAAAATTTAAATTAAATCCAAATGTTAAAAAAAGGACTATCCCTGTATTTTGAAAGATGGAGAACATCATACATTGTGTTTTGAAATCTCTCAAAGGTCAAATAGAGTGAGATTTAAAGGATTTAAATTTTTCAAAAAATTTAAATTGAATTCAAATCTTAAAACAAAGACCATCTCTGTATTTTGAAAAACAGAGAACATCATAGAATGTGTTTTGAAATCACTCAAAGGTCAAATAGAGTGAGATTTAAACGATTTAAATTTTTCAAAAGATTTAAATTTAATCCAAATGTTAAAACAAGGACTATCCCTGTATTTTGAAAGATGGAGAACATCATACATTGTGTTTTGAAATCTCTCAAAGGTCAAATAGAGTGAGATTTAAAGGATTTAAATTTTTCAAAAAATTTAAATTGAATTCAAATCTTAAAACAAAGACCATCTCTGTATTTTGAAAAACAGAGAACATCATAGAATGTGTTTTGAAATCACTCAAAGGTCAAATAGAGTGAGATTTAAATGATTTAAATTTTTCAAAAGATTTAAATTGAATCCAAATGTTAAAACAAGGACTATCTCTGTATTTTGAAAGATGGAGAACATCATACATTGTGTTTTGAAATCTCTCAAAGGTCAAATAGAGTGAGATTTAAAGGATTTAAATTTTTCAAAAAATTTAAATTGAATTCAAATCTTAAAACAAAGACCATCTCTGTATTTTGAAAAACAGAGAACATCATAGAATGTGTTTTGAAATCACTCAAAGGTCAAATAGAGTGAGATTTAAACGATTTAAATTTTTCAAAAAAATTTAAATTGAATTCAAATGTTATAACAAGGACTATTTCTATATCTTGAAAGATGGAGAACATCATATAATGTGTTTTGAAATCTCTCAAAGGTCAAATAGAGTGAAATTTAAACGATTTAAATTTTTCAAAAAATTCAAATTGAATCTAAACGTTAAAAAAAGGACTATCTCTGTATTTTGAAAGATGGAGAACATCATACAATGTGTTTTGAAATCTCTCAAAGGTCAAATAGAGTGAAATTTAAACGATTTAAATTTATCAAAAAGTTTAAATTAAATCCAAATGTTAAAACAAGGACTATCTCTGTATTTTGGAAGATGGAGAACATCATACAATGTGTTTTGAAATCTTTCAAAGGTTAAATAGAGTGAGATTTAAACGATTTAATTTTTTCAAAAAATTTAAATTGAATCCAAACGTTAAAACAAGGACTATCTCTGTATTTTGAAAGATGAAGAACATCATACAATGTGTTTTGAAATCTCTCAAAGGTCAAATAGGGTGAAATTTAAACGATTTAAATTTTTCAAAAAATTTAAATTGCATCCACAAACATAAAAAACGCAACAAATGATTTTCTCTTCCTTCAAAATATGTAAGTTGACTTTTGTTTAATATTTCAGTGCAATTTAAATTTTTTGACAAAATTAAATCGTTTAAATCTCACTCTAATTGACCTTTGAGAAGTTTTAAAACACATTGTATGATGTTCTCCATCTTTCAAAATACAGAGATAGTCCTTGTTTTAACATTTGGATTTAATTTAAATTTTTTTAAAAATTTAAATCGTTTAAATCTCACTCTATTTGACCTTTGAGTAATTTTAAAACACATTGTATGACCTTTTAGAGATTCAAAACACATTGTTTGATGTTCTACATCTTTCAAAATACAGAGACAGTCCTTGTTTTAACATTTGGATTCAGTTTAAATTTTTTGAAAAAAATTAAATCGATAAAATTTTACTTTCTTTGACCTTTGAGAGATTTCACCTCGTTGTATGATGTTCTCCATCTTTGGAAGCAGTTTTGAATTTTTAAAAAAAATTTAAATCGTTTAAATTTCACTCTTTTTGACCTCCAATAGACTCCAAATCACTCTCATTCATGTTCTCATTATTTTAGATGTCCTTGATATCATATTTTAAGGCTTTTAAATTATTCCAAATTTGAAAATTTTTGAAGTTTTAAATGCTGTAATAAAAATTCATCAAGTAAGAGCTTACCGCTCTCAACATTAGAGGATATATCAAAATCTTACGATTTTAAAGGTTTTAAAATTTGAAATTACAGTATTCAAAACTTTCAATGATTTAAATTGAATACACAAATTTTCATAATCACAGGTACATTATGAAATCACTATTTCAGACTTAATTGAATGTCCTTGCTTTCTTCTAGGTCACTGTGTATTAAACGTCGCTGAAGAAAATCGATAACTTATACATGGGCCGTCAAAATTCTCTAACACACCTGAGCTCATATTTTCTTTAAAATTTCACCTAAAATCAAAACAAATATACTGTAAGAAAGGTCACAGGAAGACCTTTTAGACGGTGTAATAAGTTTTAAAATCGGCCAAGAAATAAAAGAGTAAAGATTTTTTAAAAATATCCGCCAAAGATGAAAGAGTACGGTCATTCACAAGTGTCCTTGATAATGAGTTTGACATGTCCTGTCAAAAAAAAGCTAACATACCTAAGCTCATATTTTCTTTATTAGTGCATTTACAAACAAAAGAAATACATTGTTGGAAAGGTCTCGTAAAGATCTATTTGATGGTGTATAAAGTTCTAAAATCGGTCAAGAAATAAAAGAGAAATGCTTTTTAAAAGAAATCAAAGGATATTTGCCAAAGATCAAAGAGTACGGTCATACGCAAGTGTCCTTGACAATGATTTTGACATGTCCTGTCAAAACAAAAGGCTAACTTACCTGAGCTCATATTTTCTTTATTAGTGCACTTACAATAAAACCAAATATACTGTTGGAAAGGTCTCGTAAAGATCTATTTGACGGTGTAAAAAGTTTTAAAATCGGTCAAGAAATAAAAGAGTAATGATTTTTTAAAGAAAAGTTCTTAAAGTACACTTGCACTCAAGTGACCTAACACACCTGAGCTTATATATTGTTTATTAGTGTACTCACATGCAAAACAAATACATTTTTGGAAAGTTCTCGCCAAGATCTATTTTACAATATAAAAAATTTCAAAATTCGATTAAAAATTTTTCTTTGAAAAATTTAACTTTAAAATTTGAAAAATTTAAACATCTTCATAAAATTTCAAAAGTCAGGTGCACATGTCAAGGTCACAATTCTATCATTCCTGAAAATTTCAAATTTCTATTTTGCGCAGTTTCTTCGGAGTAGGACAGACCGGAATTGCAGAAAAACGTCAAAAATACGTCATATTTCGCGACCGGAAGTGAAATCATCAAAAATGAAAAAAACGTCCCGAGGGAACATCGTTCCCTATCATCTCCGAAAGTTTCATAAAAATCCACCGAACCGTTACTGAGATACCGGTGTAGGAAAAAAAATAATAATAATAACTAGATGCGATCTCGTTGCCAGCAACGAGTGGGTCTTCCGTCCAATATTCGATAAGATGAGATAAAAATTTGACTGAGATTTTCGTTCAAATATAATGATATAAATAAATTGTCAAGACGAACAATTTTGCTTTAATAATGTTTAACAAAATATTGATCATAAAAGGGTTATAGATTAAAGACTTTCGCCCCTTCTTGGTTCCTAATGTGAGAGGTCAGCCCCTTTTTTCTTGATATCATCTTAAAGCTCTCATGATTTTGAACGCTTTTTGTTCAACAACTATTCAGAAATTCTTTTTCGTTTCTGAGATATTTGCAAAAGAAGTATTTAGGGGCCAGCCCTTCAACTCCTTAATGGGGACGTTTAGCAAAAAATGAAAGGTTGCACATTGTTTAGAACATTATTTTGAACATCTTTTGTTCAATATTGCTTATCAAAGTATTTCCCCTTTTTGAGATATAGAGCGTCAAAGATTTAGCATTCTGGCCCCTTCTGACCCCTAATTATGTAACATATGATGTGAATATCATAATATATAGTTGTAAATTGTTGAGATGAACATTTTTGCTTCAGTAATGCATTACAAAATATTGATCGTTAAAGAGTTATTGTTCAAAGACTTTAGGCCCCTCTCAGCCCCTATTTTGAGGGGCCAGTTCCTTTTTCTTCATATCTCTTTAAAGCTCTTATGATTTTGAACACTTTTTGTTCAACAACTATTCAGAAATTCTTTTTCATTTCCGAGATATTAGCAAAAGAAGTATTTAGGGGCCGGCCCTTTAACTCCTTAATTGGGACGTTTAGCAAAAAATGAAAGGTTGCATATTGTTTAGAACATTATTTTGAACATCTTTTGTTCAATATTGCTTATCAAAATATTTCCCACTTTTGAGATATAGAGCGTCAAAGATTTAGCATTCTGGCCCCGAATGGCCCCTAATTATGTAACATATGATGTGAATATTATAACATATAGTTGTAAATTGTTGAGTTAAACATTTTTGCTTCAATAATGCATTACAAAATTTTGATCGTTAAAGAGCTATTGACTAATGACTTTCGCCCCCTCTCAGCCCCTAATGTGATGAGTCAGCCCTTTTTCTTTGATATCATATAAAAGATCTTGTAATTCTACACAATTTCTATTCAATATGTTTTCAGAAAATCTCTATAGTTTTAGAGATATGATAAAAAATGTCTCGAAAATTCACTCCTGATTCATGTCTTAAATTTCGACCCCTACCGAGCTTCCATACTAGGTACTTCCGGAAAATTTGAAAACCCAGGTGCAAAACTTCAACATGTCGTCTATAATCGCTGAAAATTTGAGCGCTCTAGCTTTTGCCGTTTTTTAGTTTTTGTGTCGACAAAATGGTTATCTGAAAATCGATTAAAGGGCGATAACTTCCGACCGGAAGTGAATTTTAAGGATTAGAACAAAAAAGGATCATCTTCAGATCAAAAGGCATTACCCCTGAAAATTTCATAAAAATTGATCGAACCGTTTGCGAGATATCTTCTGCACAAAAATTGTAAAGAAAAAGTGGAATAATAATAATAATAATAATAATAAAAGTGAAAAAGAAACAATACAATAATAGAAGGGTCTTCCGTTGGAGACGGAAGACCCTAATAAGAAAAAGAAACAATACAATAATAGAAGGGTCTTCCGCTGAAGACGGAAGACCCTAACTAGATCCGATCTCGTTGCAAGCAACGAGTGGGTCTTCCGTCCGATTTCGATGAGGTGTCATTTTGATTGAAACAAGGACTATCCCTGTATTTTGAAAGACGGAGAACATCATACAATGTGTTTTGAAATCACTCAAAGGTTAAATAGAGTGAAATTTAAACGATTTAAATTTTTCAAAAAGTTTAAATTTAAATCCAAATGTTAAAACAAGGACTATCTCTGTATTTTGGAAGATGGAGAACATCATAAAATGTGTTTTGAAATCACTCAAAGGTTAAATAGAGTGAGATTAAAACGATTTAAATTTTTCAAAAAATTTAAATTGAAACCAACCATTAAAACAAGGACTATCTCTGTATTTTGAAAGGTGAAGAACACCATACAACATGTTTTGAAATCTCTCAAAGGTCAAATAGAGTGAGATTTAAACGATTTAAATTTTTCAAAAAATTTAAATTGCTTCCAAATGTTAAAACAAGGACTATCTCTGTATTTTGGAAGATGGAGAACATCATATAATTTGTTTTGAAATCTTTCAAAGGTCAAATAGAGTGAAATTTAAACGATTTAAATTTTTCAAAAAATTTAAATTGAAACCAACCATTAAAACAAGGACTATCTCTGTATTTTGAAAGATGGAGAACATCATACAATGTGTTTTGAAATCACTCAAAGGTTAAATAGAGTGAGATTTAAACGATTTAAATTTTTCAAAAAATTTAAATTAAATCCAAATGTTAAAACAAGGACTATCTCCGTATTTTGGAAGATGGAGAACATCATACAATGTGTTTTGAAATCTTTCAAAGGTCAAATAGAGTGAAATTTAAACGATTTAAATTTTTCAAAAAATTTAAATTGAAACCAACCATTAAAACAAGGACTATCTCTGTATTTTGAAAGGTGAAGAACACCATACAATATGTTTTGAAATCTCTCAAAGGTCAAATAGAGTGAGATTTAAACGATTTAAATTTTTCAAAAAATTTAAATTGCTTCCAAATGTTAAAACAAGGACTATTTCTGTATTTTGAAAGATGGAGAATATCATACAATGTGTTTTGAAATCTTTCAAAGTTCAAATAGAGTGAGATTCAAACAATTTAAAATTTTCAAAAAATTCAATTTGTTTCCAAATGTAAAAACAAGGACTATCTCTGTATTTTGAAAGATAGAGAACATCATACAATGTGTTTTGAAATCACTCAAAGGTCAAATAGAGTGAGATTTAAACGATTTAAATTTTAAAAAAAAATTAAATTAAATCCAAAGGTTAAAACAAGGACTATCTCTGTATTTTGAAAGATGGAGAACATTATACAATGTGTTTTGAAACCTCTCAAAGGTTATATAGAGTGAAATTTAAACGATTTAAATTTATCAAAAAGTTTAAATTAAATCCAAATGTTAAAACAAGGACTATCTCTGTATTTTGGAAGATGGAGAACATCATAAAATGTGTTTTGAAATCACTCAAAGGTTAAATAGAGTGAGATTTAAACGATTTAAATTTTTCAAAAAATTAAAATTAAATCCAAAGGTTAAAACAAGGACTTTCTCTGTATTTTGGAAGATGGAGAACATCATATAATTTGTTTTGAAATCTTTCAAAGGTCAAATAGAGTGAAATTTAAACGATTTAAATTTTTCAAAAAATTTAAATTAAATCCAAAGGTTAAAACAAGGACTCTCTCTGTATTTTGGAAGATGGAGAACATCATATAATTTGTTTTGAAATCTTTCAAAGGTCAAATAGAGTGAAATTTAAACGATTTAAATTTTTCAAAAAATTTAAATTGAAACCAATCATTAAAACAAGGACTATCTCTGTATTTTGAAAGATGGAGAACATCATACAATGTGTTTTGAAATCACTCAAAGGTTAAATAGAGTGAGATTTAAAGGATTTAAATTTTTCAAAAAATTTAAATTGCTTCCAAATGTTAAAACAAGGACTATTTCTGTATTTTGAAAGATGGAGAATATCATACAATGTGTTTTGAAATCTTTCAAAGGTCAAATAGAGTGAGATTTAAACGATTTAAATTTTTTAAAAAATTCAATTTGTTTCCAAATGTAAAAACAAGGACTATCTCTGTATTTTGAAAGACGGAGAACATCATACAATGTGTTTTGAAATCTTTCAAAGGTCAAATAGAGTGAGATTTAAACGATTTAAATTTTTTAAAAAATTTAAATTAAATCCAAATGTTAAAACAAGGACTATCTCTGTATTTTGAAAGATGGAGAACATCATACAATGTGTTTTAAAACTTCTCAAAGGTCAATTAGAGTGAGATTTAAACGATTTAATTTTTTCAAAAAATTTAAATTGCACTGAAATATTAAACAAAAGTAAACTTACATATTTTGAAGGAAGAGAAAATCATTTGTTGCGTTTTTTACGTTTGTAGATGCAATTTAAATTTTTTGAAAAATTTAAATCCTTTAAATTTCACCCTATTTGACCTTTGAGAGATTTCAAAACACATTGTATGATGTTCTCCATCTTTCAAAATACAGAGATAGTCCTTGTTTTAACATTTGGATTCAATTTAAATTTTTTGAAAAATTTAAATCGTTTAAATCTCAGTCTATTTGACTTTTGAGAGATTTCAAAACACATTGTATGATGTTCTCCATCTTTCAAAATACAGAGATAGTCCTTGTTTTAACGTTTAGATTCAATTTAAATTTTTTGAAAAATTTAAATCGTTTAAATTTCACTCTATTTGACATTTGAGAGATTTCAAAACACATTGTATGATGTTCTCCATCTTTCAAAATACAGCGATAGTCCTTGTTTTAACGTTTGGATTCAATTTAAATTTTTTGAAAAATTTAAATCGTTTAAATTTCACTCTATTTGACCTTTGAGAGATTTCAAAACACATTATATGATGTTCTCCATCTTTCAAGATATAGAAATAGTCCTTGTTTTAACATTTGAATTCAATTTAATTTTTTTGAAAAATTTAAATCGTTTAAAATTCACTTTATTTGACCTTTTAGAGATTCAAAACACATTGTTTGATGTTCTACATCTTTAAAATACAGAGACAGTCCTTGTTTTAACATTTGGATTCAGTTTAATTTTTTTGAAAAAAAATTAAATCGATAAAATTTTACTTTCTTTGACCTTTGAGAGATTTCACCTCGTTGTATGATGTTCTCCATTTTTGGAAGCAGTTTTGAATTTTTTAAAAAAAATTAAATCGTTTAAATTTCTTTTTGACCTCCAATAGACTCCAAATCACTCTCATTCATGTTCTCATTATTTTAGATGTCCTTGATTTCATATTTTAAGGCTTTTAAATTATTCCAAATTTGAAAATTTTTGAAGTTTTAAATGCTGTAATAAAAATTCATCAAGTAGGAGCTTACCGCTTTCAACATTAGAGGATATATCAAAATCTTACGATTTTAAAGGTTTTAAAATTTGAAATTACAGTATTCAAAACTTTCAATGATTTAAATTGAATACACAAATTTTCATAATCACAGGTACATTATGAAATCACTATTTCAGACTTAATTGAATGTCCTTGCTTTCTTCTAGGTCACTGTGTATTAAACGTCGCTGAAGAAAATCGATATCTTATACATGGGCCGTCAAAATTCTCTAACACACCTGAGCTCATATTTTCTTTAAAATTTCACCTAAAATCAAAACAAATATACTGTAAGAAAGGTCACAGGAAGACCTATCAGACGGTGTAAAAAGTTTTAAAATCGGTCAAGATATAAAAGAGTAAAGATTTTTTAAAAATAAAAGGATATCCGCCAAAGATGAAAGAGTACGGTCATCCACAAGTGTCCTTGATAATGAGTTTGACATGTCCTGTCAAAAAAAAGCTAACATACCTGAGCTCATATTTTCTTTATTAGTGCATTTACAAACAAAAGAAATACATTGTTGGAAAGGTCTCGTAAAGATCTATTTGATGGTGTATAAAGTTCTAAAATCGGTCAAGAAATAAAAGAGTAATGCTTTTTAAAAGAAATCAAAGGATATCTGCCAAAGATCAAAGAGTACGGTCATACGCAAGTGTCCTTGACAATGATTTTGACATGCCCTGTCAAAACAAAAGGCTAACTTACCTGAGCTCATATTTTCTTTATTAGTGCACTTACAATAAAACCAAATATACTGTTGGAAAGGTCTCGTAAAGATCTATTTGACGGTGTAAAAAGTTTTAAAATCGGTCAAGAAATAAAAGAGTAATGATTTTTTAAAGAAAAGGTCTTAAAGTACACTTGCACTCAAGTGACCTAACTCACCTGAGCTTATATATTGTTTATTAATGTACTCACATGCAAAACAAATACATTTTTGGAAAGTTCTCGCCAAGATCTATTTTACAATATAAAAAATTTCAAAATTCGATTAAAAATTTTTTTTTGAAAAATTTAACTTTAAAATTTGAAAAATTTAAACATCTTCTTAAAATTTCAAAAGTCAGGTGCACATGTCAAGGTCACAATTCTATCATTCCTGAAAATTTCAAATTTCTATTTTGCACAGTTTCTTCGGAGTAGGACAGTCCGGAATTGCAGAAAAACGTCAAAAATACGTCATATTTCGCGACCGGAAGTGAAATCATCAAAAATGAAAAAAACGTCCCGAGGGAACATCGTTTCCTATCATCTCCGAAAGTTTCATAAAAATCCACCGAACCGTTACTGAGATACCGGTGTAGGAAAAAAAATAATAATAATAACTAGATGCGATCTCGTTGCGAGCAACGAGTGGGTCTTCCGTCCGATTTTTGATAAGATGAGATCAGAATTTTACTGAGATTTTTGTTCAAATATAATGATAAAAATAAATTGTTAAGACGAAAATTTTGCTTCAGTAGTACGCAGCTAGGTTAAGGACTCCCATATATACGTCAGCCTATGCAGAGGTTCGGTAAAGCTATTATGACGTCACGTTAAAACAATACAAATGAATCTCGATGGATAAATACTATATGTTCTTTTTAAAATACACTAAATACTTTCGTTTATCATAAATATTATAAAGATGAATGGATGTGCAACTTATCTTGCCATAATATCACTAAGCGTGTGTATAATGAAAGCCAGCTTGATCTCGCTGTACTTACTGAGATGACGTCATTTCTTAGTTTGACACGCAGTTTCTCTGTACTTGAGGCGTGGATCAAGGTTTTATCGTGGCTTGTAAAAATAAAAATAAATACGAAACACGCATAGTTGGACCAAAAGAGCGACAAATTCTGAAATATATTAATCCGCATTTTATTGTCAAACTAAATTGATAATGTGTAGACTTTATATAAAGCCGTAGGGAGCTCATTTGTACAGTAACGTGCCAGAATGACAGGTCCAGCCCCTCGAAAATATCAAAAGTTCAACGATATCCGCTTCACTATAAATTCTGAATTTTTAAACACGTGTAGCTATTATTCCAACTATTCTGAAAAGTGCTGGGAGCTGGTTGTGCATTGTTGATTTATTCCGTAATGTAACATTATTCCAATGCGAATTACATTCTTGACTGGAGTTTCTAGAAAGACGGCTAAATTTTAAACAATTCCCGAGCATGAGGAAGTTGCTCCCAGCACTTTTCGTGTTAAGGAATTTGTCTCAAAGAAAACAGAATAAATTTTATAGCGGAAAAATGCCCGTATATCGTTGAACTTTTACGATCTTTGTAGTAGTACATATATGTTCTAATTTTAAAACTGTCACGTGACAAACAGCTGGTGTAAGCGATGTCGCTTTGGCCGAACTCAGCAGAGACCCGATATATTCCAGTTCAAACACCACAAATCACATTTATCAAAACTAATGCTGTTAAAAAAAATATTAAAATTGTATTCCTTTTTCCTGAATATATTAAGGCGTATATTTCATGGGCGTCCTTAACCTAGCTGCGTACTAGTGTGTATTAAAATATTGATCATTAAAGAGTTATAGATTAAAGACTTTCGACCCGTCCTGGCCCCTAATTTGAGGGGCCAGTCCTTTTTTCTTGGTATCGTCTTATAGCTCTCATGATTTTGAACATTTTTGTTCAACAACTATTCTGGAATTTTTTTTCGTTTCCGAGATATATGCAAAAGAAATATTTAGGGGCTGGCCCTTCAACTCCTTAATGGGGGCGTTTAGCAAAAATGAAAAGGTTACATATTGTTTAAAACCTTATTTTGAACATCTTTTATTCAACACTGCTTATCAAAATATTTCCCAATTTCGGGATATAGAGTGCCAAAGATTTGTCATTCTGGCCCCTTGTGGCCCCTAATTATGTAACATATGATGTGAATATTATAATATTAAGTTGTAAATTGTTGAGATAAACATGTTTGCTTCAGTAATGAATAACAAAATATTGAGCATTAAAGAGTTATTCATCAAAGACTATCGGCCCCTCTCAGCCCCTATTTTGAGGGGCCAGTCCCTTTTTCTTCATATCACTTTAAAGCTCTTATGATTTTGAACATTTTTTGTTCAACAACTATTCAGAAATTCTTTTTCGTTTCCCAGATATTTGCATAAGAAGCATTTAGGGGCCCGCCCTTTTACTCCTTATTGGGGACGTTAAGCAAAAAATAAAAGGTTGCATATTGTTCAGAACATTATTTTGAACATCTTTTGTACAGTATTGCATATCAAAATATTTCAAACTTTTGAGACATATAGCGTTAAAGATTTTGCATTTTGGCCCCTTATGACCCCTAATTATGTAACATATAATGTGTAAATCATAATATGTAGTTGTAAATCGTTAATATTAACATTTTTGCTTCAGTAATGCATTACTAAATATTGATAATTAACGAGTTATTGATTAAAGACTTTCGGTCCCTCTCGGCCCTTATTTTGAGGGGCCAGCCCCCTTTTCTTCATACCACTTTAAAGCTCTTATGATTTTAAACACTTTTTGTTCAACAACTATTCGAAAATTCTTTTTCGTGTTCGAGATATTAGCAAAAGACGCATTTAGGGGCCGGCCCTTTAACTCCTTAATGGGGACGTTTAGAGAAAAATGAAAAGTTGCAAATTGTTTAGAACATTATTTTGAACATCTTTTGTTCAATATTGCTTATCAAAATATTTCCCACTTTTTGAAATATAAAGCGTCAAAGATTTTGCATTCTGGCCCCTAATGGCCCCTAATTATGTAACATATGATGTGAATATTATAATATATAGTTGTAAATTGTTGAGATAAACATGTTTGCTTCAGTAATGAATTACAAAATATTGAGCATTAAAGAGTTATTCATCAAAGACTATCGGCCCCTCTCAGCCCCTATTTTGAGGGGTCAGTCCCTTTTTCTTCATATCACTTTAAAGCTCTTATGATTTTGAACATTTTTTGTTCAACAACTATTCAGAAATTCTTTTTCGTTTCCCAGATATTTGCATAAGAAGCATTTAGGGGCCGGCCCTTTTACTCCTTATTGGGGACGTTAAGCAAAAAATAAAAGGTTGCATATTGTTCAGAACATTATTTTGAACATCTTTTGTACAGTATTGCATATCAAAATATTTCAAACTTTTGAGACATATAGCGTTAAAGATTTTGCATTTTGGCCCCTTATGACCCCTAATTATGTAACATATAATGTGTAAATCATAATATGTAGTTGTAAATCGTTAATATTAACATTTTTGCTTCAGTAGTGCATTACTAAATATTGATAATTAACGAGTTATTGATTAAAGACTTTTGGTCCCTCTCGGCCCTTATTTTGAGGGGCCAGCCCCCTTTTCTTCATACCACTTTAAAGCTCTTATGATTTTAAACACTTTTTGTTCAACATCTATTCGAAAATTCTTTTTCGTGTTCGAGATATTAGCAAAAGACGCATTTAGGGGCCGGCCCTTTAACTCCTTAATGGGGACGTTTAGAGAAAAATGAAAAGTTGCAAATTGTTTAGAACATTATTTTAAACATCTTTTGTTCAATATTGCTTATCAAAATATTTCCCACTTTTGAAATATAAAGCGTCAAAGATTTTGCATTCTGGCCCCCTAATGGCCCCTAATTATGTAACATATGATGTGAATATTATAATATATAGTTGTAAATTGTTGAGATAAACATTTTTGCTTCAGTAATGCATTACAAAATTTTGATCGTTAAAGAGCTATTGACTAAAGACTTTCGGCCCCTCTCGGCCCCTAATGTGATGAGTCAGCCCTTTTTCTTTGATATCATATAAAAGATCTTGTAATTCTACACAATTTCTTTTCAATATGTTTTTAGAAAATCTCCATAGTTTTAGAGATATGATAAAAAATGTCTCAAAAATTCACTCCTGATTCATGTCCTAAATTTCGACCCCTACCGAGCTTCCATACTAGGTACTTCCGAAAAATTTGAAAACCCAGGTGCAAAACTTCAACATGTCGTCTATAATCGCTGAAAATTTCAGCGCTCTAGCTTTTGCCGTTTTTTAGTTTTTGTGTCGACAAAATGGTTATCTGAAAATCGATTAAAGGGCGATAACTTCCGATCGGAAGTGAATTTTAAGGATTTGAACAAAAAAGGATCATCTTCAGATCACAAGGCATTACCCCTGAAAATTTCATGAAAATCGATCGAACCGTTTGCGAGATATCTTCTGCACAAAAATTGTAAAGAAAAAGTGGAATAACTAGATGAGATCTCGTTGCGAGCAACGAGTGGGTCTTCCGTCCGATTTTTGATAAGATGTGATAAGAATTTGACTGAGACTTTCGTTCAAATATAATGATATAAATAAATTGTTAAGACGACCAATTTTGCTTCAGTAATCTATAACAAAATATTGATCATTAAAGATTATAGATGAAAGACCTTCGGCCCGTCTTGGCCCCTACTACACTTTTTGTTCAACAACTATGCAGAAATTCTTTTTCGTTTCCGAGATATATGCAAAAGAAATATTTAGGGGCCGGCCTTTCAACTCCTTAATGGAGACGTTTAGCAAAAGTTGAAGGTTACATATTGTGCAGAACATTATTGTGAACATCTTTTATTCAATATTGCTTATCAAAATATTTCCCACTTTCGAGATATAAAGCGTCAAAGGTTTAGCATTCTGGCCCCTAATGTCCCCTTATAACGTAACATATGATGCCACCAACATGTTATATAGTTAAGGAAAGTGAAGATGATCTATTTTGCCTTAGTAATGTATTACAAAATATTGATCGTTTAAGAGTTATTGATGAAAGATTTTCGGCCCCTATCGGCCCTTATTTTGAGGGGCCAGTCCCTTTTTCTTGATATCACCTTAAAGCTCTTATGATTTTGAACACTTTTTGTTCAACAACTATTCAGAAATTCTTTTTCGTTTTCGAGATGTATGCAAAAGAAATATTTAGGGACCGGCCGTTCAACTCCTTAATGGAGACGTTTAGCAAATATTGAAAGGTTACATATTGTTCAGAACATTATTGTGAATATCTTTTATTCAATATTGCTTATCAAAATATTTCCCACTTTCGAGATATAAAACGTCAAAGATTTAGTATTTCGGCCACTCACGACCCATAATTATGTAACATATGATGTGAATAACATAATATATACTTGTAGTTTGCTCAGATAAACATTTTTGCTGCAGTAATATTTTACAAAATATTGATCGTTAAAGAGTTATTGATGAAAGACTTTCGGCCCCTATCGGCCCCGATTTTGAGGGGCCAGCCCCTTTTTCTTGATATCACATTAAAGCTCTTATGATTTTGAACACATTTTGTTTAACAACTATTCAGATTTTTTTTTCGTTTCCGAGATATATGCAAAAGAAATATTTAGGGGCCGTCCCTTCAACTCCTTAATGGGGACGCTTAGCAAATATTGAAAGGTTGCATATTGTTTAGCACATTATTTTGAACATCTTTTGTTCAATATTGCTTAGCAAAATATTTCCCACTTTCGAGATATAAAGTATCAAAGATTTAGCATTCTGGCCCCTTATGGCCCCTAATTTTGTAACATATGAGATTTTTATCATAATATATAGTTGTAGATTGTTCAGATAAACATTTTTGCTTCAGTATGTATATCAAAATATTGATCGTTTAAGAGTTATGGATTTAAGACTTTTGGCCCCTCTTGGCCCCTAATGTGATAAGTCAGCCCTTTTTTCTTGATATCATAAAAAAGATCTTATTATTCTACACAATTTCTGTTCAATATGTTTTAAGAAAATATTTATAGTTTTTAAGATATGATAGAAAATGTCTCGAAAATTCACTCCTGATTCATGTCCTAAATTTTGACCCCTACCGAGCTTCCATACTAGGCACTTCCAGAAAATTTGAAAACTGAGGTGCACAACTAGAACATCTTCTCTATTATCACTGAAAATTTCAGCACTCTAGCTTTTGTCATTTTTGAGTTTTTGTGTAGACAAAATGGTCACTAAAAATTCGATTAAAGGGCGATAACTTCCGACCGGAAGTGAATTTCCAAAAAATAAAGAAAATGTATTAGGTTTACATCATGATACATCATCTCTGAAAATTTCAAGTGAATCCATCCAACCATCTCCGAGAAATCGTCTGCACAAAATTTGGACAGAAAAAAATAATAATAATAATAGTGAAAAAGAAACAATAGAATAATAGAAGGGTCTTCCGTTGGAGACGGAAGACCCTAACTAGATGGTTCTCGTTGCGAGCAACGAGTGGGTCTTCCGTCTGATTTTGGATAAGATTCGTCAAGATCTTGACTGAGATATTCGTCTATAAAAAAATAAATGCATATTGTTAAAAACATTATTCTGATCATCTTTTGTTCAATATTGCTTATCAAAATATTTCCCCTTTTCGAGATATAAAGTGTCAAAGATTTAGCATTCTGGCCCATTAAGGTCCCTTATTACGCAACATATGATCAAAACTTTACAATATAAAGCTGCAAAATATTAATATGAACATTTCTGCTTCAGTAATTCATAGCAAAATATTGAACATTAAAAAGTTATAGATAAAAGACTTTTGGCCCTTCTGAGCCCCTAATTTGAGGGGTCAGTCCCTTTTTCTTGATATCAAATAAAAGGTCTTGTGATTTTGAAGACTTTCTGTTCAACAACTATTCAGAAATTTCCTTTCGTTTAAGAGATATATAGAATAACAATATTTAGGGGCCAGCCCTCCAACTCCTTAATGGGGATGTCTTGCAAAAAGTAAAAGGGTGTATATTGTTTAGAACATTATTCTGAACATCTTTTGTTTAATATTGCTTATCAAAATATTTCTCCTTTTCGAGATACAAAGTGTCAAAGATTTAGCATTCTGGCCCCTTATGGCCCCTTATTACGTAACATATGATCAAAATTTTATAATATATAGTTGCAGAATGTTAAGATGAACATTTTTGCTTCAGTAATTTATAACAAAATATTGATCATTAAAAAGTTATAGATAAAAGACTTTTGGCCCTTCTGAGCCCCTAGTTTGAGGGGTCAGCCCCTTTTTCTTGATATCAAATGAAAGGTCTTGTGATTTTGATGACTTTTTGTTCAACAACTATTCAGAAATTTCCTTTCGTTTAAGAGATATATAGAATAACAATATTTAGGGGCCAGCCCTCCAACTCCTTAATGGGGATGTCTTGCAAAAATTAAAAGGGTGTATATTGTTTAGAATATTATTCTGAACATCTTTTGTTTAATATTGCTTATCAAAATATTTCTCCTTTTCGAGATACAAAGTGTCAAAGATTTAGCATTCTGGCCCCTTATGGCCCCTTATTACGTAACATATGATCAAAATTTTATAATATATAGCTACAGAATGTTAAGATAAACATTTTTGCTTCAGTAGTTTATAACAAAATATTGATCATTAAAAAGTTATAGATGAAAGACTTTTGGCCCTTCTGAGCCCCTAATTTGAGGGGTCAGCCCCTTTTTCTTGATATCAAATGAAAGGTCTTGTGATTTTGATGACTTTTTGTTCAACAACTATTCAGAAATTTCCTTTCGTTTAAGAGATATATAGAATAACAATATTTAGGGGCCAGCCCTCCAACTCCTTAATGGGGATGTCTTGCAAAAATTAAAAGGGTGTATATTGTTTAGAACATTATTCTGAACATCTTTTGTTTAATATTGCTTATCAAAATATTTCTCCTTTTCGAGATACAAAGTGTCAAAGATTTAGCATTCTGGCCCCTTATGGCCCCTTATTACGTAACATATGATCAAAATTTTATAATATATAGCTACAGAATGTTAAGATAAACATTTTTGCTTCAGTAGTTTATAACAAAATATTGATCATTAAAAAGTTATAGATGAAAGACTTTTGGCCTTTCTGAGCCCCTAATTTGAGGGGTCAGCCCCTTTTTCTTGATATCAAATGAAAGGTCTTGTGATTTTAAAGACTTTTTCTTCAATATGTTTTAACAAAATACTTCTATTTAAAATGTTATTATCAGAAATGTATCTAAAATTCACTCAGAAATCACGTCCTAAATTTTGACCCCTACCGAGCTTCCATACTTTGCACTTCCGGAAAATATGAAAACCAAGGTGCACATCTAGAACATGTCCTCTATCACCACTGAAAGTTTCAACACTCTAGCATTTGTCGTTCCTGAGTTTTTGTGCAGACACAAAGTCTATCTAAAAATCGATCAAAGGGCGATAACTTCTGACCGGAAGTGATTTTTCAAAAACTGACAAGGCGTTATAAACTTCAGATACCAACGCATTAACCCTGAAAATTTGAAGCAAATCGATCGAGCGATCTCCGAGAAATCTTCTGCACAAAATCGGTAAGGAAAAAAAAAAGAATAATAATGATAATAATAATAAGAAAAGTGAAAAATCAACAATAGAATAATAGAAGGGTCTTCCGCAGAAGACGGAAGACCCTAATAAGAAAAAGAAACAATACAATAATAGAAGGGTCTTCCGCTGAAGACGGAAGACCCTAATAATAACTAGTTATAATTGTAACGGGGACCGTTACAGATGTTCCCCAAACGCTCCCCAACACCCTTTTGGTGTCTTATTTCCTGTAAGCTTCATTAAATAAGGCAATGAAGTATATTGATCGTTTTTTGCATTTCACGCGTGCGCACGTGCATGCATGTGCAGGGTGACCATGTCATCTCATCTATACTATAAAAGCATCTTTATATTCTCAGTATCAAAACATTCCATCAAAAAATATATAAGTTCCGGCTATATCAAGTATATTGGTCATCTTAGCATTGCACGCATGCGCACCTGCATGCATGTTCATAATGACCATGCCATTTTGTCTACACTTATAATATGTCTGTTTATTCTTAGTATCAAAGCTTTTCATAAAAAAAATATAAAAGTTATGGCTATATTAAGTATATTGGTCATTTAACACATTGCACGCGCGCGCATGTGCATTCATGAGCATGATGTCCACATCATCTTGTCTACACTTTTAATATATCTGTATATTCTTAATATCAAAGCTTTTCATAAAAAATATAAAAATTACGGCTATATTAAGTATATTGGTCATTTAACACATTGCACGCGCGCGCACGTGCATGCATATGCATGCATGCATGCATGTGCATGATGACCATGTCATCTTGTCTACACTTTTAATATATATAAATATTTTGAGTATCAAAGCATTTCATCAAAAAGTATCAAAGTTACGACTATATCAAGTATATTTGTCATTTTACGCTTTGCGCCTGCGCACACGTGCATGCATGTGCATGTTGACCATGTCATCTTGTTTTCACTTCTAATATATCCTTATATTCTGAGTATCAAAGCATTTCATCAAAAAATATAAAAGTTACAGCTATATCAAGTATATTGGTCATTTTACGCATTGCACGCGCACGCACGTGCATGCACGTGCGCGCAAAATGACCTTGATTCCGCATATCTACAAAACATGCCTATTAACTCTAAAAAGGTTTCACCTCAATCGGATGAGTAGTTGACGAGATCACTCGCGGACAAAAAAGTACCCAGGAAGAAGAAGAAGAAGAAAAATAATAATAATAACTAGAAACTCATTGCGAGCAATGAGAGGTCTTCCGTCTGATTTTGAAAATAAAAACGAAAATCCAAGCTGAAAAGGTGATAAAAGAAATTCAGACACTCTGGAGATTTAACCCTGGTTGTCAGCGTGAAATCCAACGTGCTAACCATTAACCATTCACTTTTTTGCATCACTTCCTGTCACGACCGGAAGTAACGACGATACAAGATTTCCTCGCAAATCAAATAAAATGATGACTGACTATCAGTTCTGAAAGTTTTAGACTTCAGTCGTTTACTGTTGCCGAGCAATATCGTGAGAACAAATTCTAATTCTGAGGACAGGTAAACACGCGACCGAAAGTGAATTTTATAAAAAAAAAAAAACCTGACGTTTCTCTATACATTTGCAGTATCTACAAAATGCATAAAAACATTTCAAGTACTTTATCGTTAAGCAATATTTATGAGAAAGTTAAATATCGAAATAACATAGTTTATCATCTAAAACCGGAAGTTGACGTTTTTGTTTCCGGTGGAAACTAACATATTTCAATACGGCGAAAGATATGCAATAAAGTGATGCTAACTTCAATTTAAAAAAAAAAAGTTAAAATTTTTGATTTCTTTGATCACTTCCTGTGACGACCGGAAGTTACGACTGACGCGTTTAACCAAAATGGTTTTGCCTACTCCTCAAGGTCTGCTGCTCATATAAGTATGGTGTTTTAATCTTTTACCTGTTTTTGAGATCTCACTCAGACAATATTCTCATTTTGAGGACAAAAAAACACGCGACCGGAAGTGAATGTTTGAAAGATATTTGAGGTTATTCTAGACCTTTGCATTCTGAATAACATATATAAAATTCATAACAAATACATTATGTATAAAGAATATTTATAGGAAAGTAAAATACGCAAATTTTGTAGTTTTTCTCTTATAACCGGAAGTTGTCGTTTTTGTTTCCGGTGGGACCAATATCTTTCGAATCTGCGAAAAAGATGCAATAAAGTGATGCAATTCTTAAATAAAAAAAGAAAAGTTGAAATTTTTGATTTCTTTGATCACTTCCCGTGACGACCGGAAGTGACGGCTGACGCTCTGAACCCAAGTGGTTTTGGCTACATCTTAAGGTATGTTGCTCATATAAGTCTGGTGTCTTAATCTCTTACCGTTTCCGAGATCTTGCTCACACAACTTCTCATTTTGAGGACAGAAAAACACGCGACCGGAAGTGAATTTTTGAAAGATATTTGAGGTCACTCTAGATATTTGCTGTCTGAATAACATATTAAAAATTCATTTCAAATACTTTATCTACAAAAGATATTAATGGAAAGAAAAATACTTCAATTATGTAGTTTTTCTCTTATAGCCGGAAGTTGACGTTTTTGTTTCCGGTGGGACCATCATATTTCGAAACTACACAAAAGATGCAATAATGTGATATAGGATTTAATTCAAAAAAGGAAAGTTGAAATTTTACGATTTCTTTGATCACTTCCGTACACGACCGGAAGTGCCGACGACGAACGAAAAGGCGATTCCACAAATTAAAATGTCACGTTCTATGCTCTCCAATAAGTCTCCAGTTCATATCTTTAACCGTTCTTTAGAACATTCGCGGACAACATTCCATTTAAAAATCAGGAAATTGCCCGTAACTTGGAACCAGAATGGAATTTTCCAAATTTTCCTTGTGATGAACAAACTTCATACAATGACTAATTTTTCCTGAAAGTTTCACGTAAAACCACTGAATAGTTTTCGAGAAAACGCCTGCACAAAATTTGGTCAAAAAAATAATAATAATAATAATAATAATAAGAAACAGTAGAATCACTATAAGGTCTTCCGTGAAAACGGAAGACCTTAATAAGAAACAGAGTAAAAACAATATGTTCCCCAACTTCGTTTGGGGAACATAATAATAATAAGAAACAGAGTAAAAACAATATGTTCCCAAACTTCGTTTGGGGAACATAAATATACACCTCACTACATGCACTATGTTGGAAAGTGTCCCATTAAAAACAATAAAATCAATTTTACAGTATACATTTTTTTTTTTTTGCTGATATAAGAGCAAACAACTTGTGTTACAAAAATGCACAATCATGATGCACAAATGTGAATTTATAGCAAAAATATAAATATAATTGAATTTCTTTTTCTGTTCTTTAACACCACACAATTGTTTTTAAATGTGCCACGTATTTCCCAAGGATGGCTTTACATGCAAATTAAAGCTTCCTGATTGGTCAGTTGCATCATATATAACATGTATAAGGGAACGTCCCAAACATTTGTAACGTGTCGAGCGGAATGTTAGCTTCTATCGGGGGTCGTACCTTGTCATTTCAAGGTTTTGGGGATGACTTCGATATAACAATTTTTCTTAATAAATGATTGGCAAATGATTGACAACAAAGGCCTGCAAATATATACAAATAATATGGCCTAACCTTATCTAGGTTAATAATCACGACAGTATGAAATAATTAATCAACTTGTTACAAATGATTGTGTTAATTACAGTGGGTAGACTATCCCTTTCACTGGCCAACCTCGGACTGACGCTTGTACTGCAGCCTTATTCAGGACACAGTCAGTACAAGTGACAGCCCTTCAACTGCTGTGCACACTGCTAGCCTTATTCAGGCAGACACACTGCGCACAACAGCCTGGTCGCCAGACAGGTCAATTAGACGAATTACAGGTGGCTAACCTCCCTTGCTGGTTAGCCTCTGAGTGGCTTGCCACTCGAAACACAACAGCCTTTTTATAACTATTCTTGTTGACCTTACTTTCTCATAAGGACAACCTCTTCTGTAAGCTGACTTTATTTTATAGTCTCACTTACCACTGTTATGTTCTATCACGTCTTTGCGGTCTTATACTTCACACAGCTTGCACTGGAAAGGACTGTCTGTACCGGGATTCAGCCTTTATATACCTTTTAACACGGAAGTTTACATCTGCAACATTACAGCTAAACCCGAATGGTCATACTATAAATTTCCGGAATATTACACTACCCACGCCTCCGATGACATGCGTCCCGCATGCAAAGTCAATTGATCAACAAATTTTTTTTTTCCGACAAAACTGTATTAATATGGTTGACCAAATAAGCAACAAAACAAGAACAGCAATAAAAATAACAAACAAAACTGATGAACACTATCTGTGTTAAATATAATTTCCATTGAAGTTACTGGAACATGTCAGTTATAAATCATTCTTTCTTTGGCAACAACTTTGATATCTGCCTCTCCTTCACGAAACTTTCTTGTCGTTCTGGTCACAACTTCTCTTTTCTTTGGGGATGTCTGTGTATAAACGTCGACTCCACTACTCTCTACAGGGGGAACTGCTGGTTCCATATCAACCTGGGTTGCTTTGTCCATAAGAATAATCTTCTTTGGAACAGGGATCTCCTCCAAACTTGGTCTTTTTCTTGCAAAAGGCAAAGTCGGTTGGGTCTTCTTACGGAAAAGTCTTCCTTCTAACAGATTGTCTTCTTTCTTCTCCGGATCCTGTTTCTCCTTCTGCTCATCAATATCATCTTCTTCATTCTCATCACTTGAGCTACTACTACTCGATGAGTCTGCAGAGGATATCTCGCCTATAACTTCACCAGGGTCCTGGTCCAACCAATCTTCATTTGCGCTTTCCTCATTTTTGTTTTTTTTCATTCAACGAACCACCTGCCTTCTCCTTACTTTGCTCTTTTGCGCCCAGTTTGATAAGTTCATCATTAGGTCCTAAGCCAGGATGACATCGTTTGATGTGTCTCTTGAGATTGAGTTCTCTAGTGTTGGTAAAATCACAGGTTGGACACTCAAAAACTCTCATGGCGCATACCATAATGTGTTTCTTGAATTCTTCTTCTGTTCTTGCAGGTTCCGAACACATTGGACACCGCCGATATTCATTTCTTGGTGTTGTCTTAGTTTTAGCCATCACTAAAAATATACATATATAAAAACTAGATAAGCTTCCTAATACAATTTGTAAATGCATACTAGAGAGATAATTACAAATCTGTTTCATAATCATGCAACCAACTAGGAGGTTTGCGATCTCTACTAGGGCGATGAGACACTGGTAGTTCTTCATTAATGCATGAATCAACATCACCATTTATAGGACCAGAGTCGTCAGGAGTTTTACATGTTGGCAACGGTTCGTCATTTTCACCTGATAAAATTTGTGCATGCTTTTTGCGCATTCTGTCAACATGGATAACCTGATCTGATCCCCTCGGACCGCAATTGACAAGATATGTCAAGTCGGACATTCTTTTAACCACCTTAAATGGACCTCGCCAATAACTTGTAAACTTTGGTGATGTGCCTGGCTTTCTTCTTGGGAAGAAAACATAAATCTCTTCACCCGCTTCGAAATGATGCCATTTCAATTTCCGATCGTGGTAATGTTTCTGCCTGACCATCGCCTGATTCATTCTTGTTCTCACAAATTTATGAGCATTTTCTAGACGTTCTTGTAAATACCAGGCCCATTTATTGTTTGGCACCTCTTTAATTGATGGGGGCATCTCATACATCAAACCCAGTGGTGTCGACACCTCTCGCCCAAACATCATCATATTTGGTGTCATTCCTGTTGTTTCATGCACCGAGCTTCGATATGCCATCATTACAAAGGGAAGATGGACATCCCAATCAGTGTGGTGCTCATTGACAAAACCACTTAGCATTGTTGTTAACGTTCTGTTAAACCGCTCCACCATTCCGTCCGACTGTGGGTGGTACGGAGTGGTGTGGGTTTTTTGTATGTCCAACAGTCTGCACATTTCTTTGAAAAGATTGCTTTCATACTGCGGACCCTGATCAGAATGTATCGTAGCTGGTACTCCAAATCTTGATACGACTTCTTCGACAATCTTTGTAGCAACAGTTTCTGCCTCCATGTTTGGCAATGCAAAGGCTTCCGTCCACTTTGTAAAGTAGTCTGCCACAACAAGGATATATTTATTTCCATTGGATGTCATTGGCAGTTCGCCTAAAAGATCAGTTGCCAGTCTTTCCATTGGATACCCCGTGAAGACTAAATGCATTGGAGCTTTGTTGGTTTGTCCTGGTGCTTTTCTCTTGGTGCACACTTCACAGCCGGCAACATAAGAATGAACATCTCTTTGGAGACCTGGCCAATAATAGGATTGACGGATTCTCGCAAGTGTCTTGTGAATTCCAAGGTGGTCTGCTGTCCTTGAGTCATGGTAATGTTTCAAAACATTCCATCGTTCCTGCTTTGGGACAATGGCTTGTAATGTATCCTGTTTTGTAATAAGATCTGACCATCTTCTATATAACATTCCATTTTCAATGACCAGTCGGTCCCACTGAGAACAAAGGGATTTAACAACAACAGATTCGGACAAGATCTCATCATTTTTCGGCTGTTTCCTCCGTTCCAGCCAATCTTTTACCTTTTTGATATCCTTATCTTCATCCTGAAGACATTTTAAAGGTTTCTCTAAGATCAACATGTCTTCAGCCTCAAGCTTGTTAACAGTCTGGTAAGTCGATTCATTATGGCTGACTTTACACTGTTTACATGGCACTCTACTCAGACCATCCGCATTACCATGTAATCTACCTGGCCGATGTTCAATTGTAAAGTCATAGGTGGATAAAATATCCATCCACCGCGCAAGCTGCCCTTCAGGGTCTTTAAAGTTCATCAACCATCTTAGGGCGCTATGGTCTGTCCTTACCGTAAATTGTCTGCCATACAAGTAATGTCTAAAATACTTGATGAAGTGTACAACAGCCAGAAGCTCTTTTCGGGTAACACAATACTTTCTTTCGGATTTGGAAAGGCTTCTGCTGGCAAAGGCAATTGGTCGTTCAAGACCATCTTTTACCTGTGACAATACCGCGCCGATTGCATATTGACTGGCATCGGTATCCAAGATGAATCTCTCATTAAAATCTGGATGAGCGTAGTCACGGTGTCTTTGTCCGATTCTAATGGCTGGTTGGCCTCTCTCAAATAACCCTTATCTTCTTGAAGACGTCTTTCAGCAGAGTTAAATGCATCTAACTCCACGGCATGGCGTATTGCATCATTCAGATCAACTGGCCTGACTTGTTTGATGCGGATTCTCATGTTGCTGTCCTTCAGAGCATCAATAAATTGCTCTTTCGCAAGGGTTTCTCTAACCTCAGTTGGGGCAGTTGGATACGCTAGGTTGGCCAGCCTGCGTACGTCCAGCCCAAGTTCTGGCAATGTTTCGGAAGCCCACTGTCTCCTCTCTCGTAATTGTGCCCTATACAACTCTGTTTGGTTAGGTGGCAAAAAGCGCTCTTCCAGTGATCTGGATAATAACTTGAAGTTACATTTTTCTCCTTCTGGAAGACTGCCAAGCACCGCCTGTGCCCGACCTCGTAGGGAAACAGCTAAGTACATGCCTTTCTCAGAGGTCGACCAACCATTCAACTCAGCACATACATCAAAATGAGATTTAAAGTCTAGCCATGAGGTAGTGCCATCGAACTTGTCTGGCTTTACATGATTACCCTTGTGCTGATCAATATTTGTCCTTACATTAGGTCGGCGTGTGGTAATATTTGTAAACAGAGGGTCATCTTGCCTATTTCTAACATATGGTGTGCTTGTAAAGGAAAACCTATCTGGAGCCTTGTCATCTGACCCATCTACGCTAATGCTGGTATCAGGCCGTCTATTTTCAGATATATCAGTAGGTTGAGTGGTCGTCCTAACAGATTTAGGTCTCGCACCCATTGCCTCATAATATTCATCATCTAAGGTTGTCCGCCTACTTTCAGGTAAACCTGAATCTCTGACGTTCTTTGCTTTACCTTCATATAAGCTAGCCTGAATCTTACTTAGCTCTCTTTCAATTTTAGTAAGGTCATCCATGCTATCCATACTAACAAACAAGAACAATGGTTATCGGTAGCTACGAAATTTAACAAACAAATTATAAAGAAAAAAAAATCAAGCACCCCAAATCCCGACGCTGCCACCAAATTTTGTAACGTGTCGAGCGGAATGTTAGCTTCTATCGGGGGTCGTACCTTGTCATTTCAAGGTTTTGGGGATGACTTCGATATAACAATTTTTCTTAATAAATGATTGGCAAATGATTGACAACAAAGGCCTGCAAATATATACAAATAATATGGCCTAACCTTATCTAGGTTAATAATCACGACAATATGAAATAATTAATCAACTTGTTACAAATGATTGTGTTAATTACAGTGGGTAGACTATCCCTTTCACTGGCCAACCTCGGACTGACGCTTGTACTGCAGCCTTATTCAGGACACAGTCAGTACAAGTGACAGCCCTTCAACTGCTGTGCACACTGCTAGCCTTATTCAGGCAGACACACTGCGCACAACAGCCTGGTCGCCAGACAGGTCAATTAGACGAATTACAGGTGGCTAACCTCCCTTGCTGGTTAGCCTCTGAGTGGCTTGCCACTCGAAACACAACAGCCTTTTTATAACTATTCTTGTTGACCTTACTTTCTCATAAGGACAACCTCTTCTGTAAGCTGACTTTATTTTATAGTCTCACTTACCACTGTTATGTTCTATCACGTCTTTGCGGTCTTATACTTGGCACAGCTTGCACTAGAAAGGACTGTCTGTACCGGGATTCAGCCTTTATATACCTTTTAACACGGAAGTTTACATCTGCAACATTACAGCTAAACCCGAATGGTCATACTATAAATTTCCGGAATATTACACATTTATAGCACATCCCTCACAAACTCCAACTTGCATAAGGCTAGAAGTTTGAAACCAACCATAATAATTAATGCACCATGCAAATATACATGTTCTACATCACATAAGCAGTACATTTTCTTTATTCCCCGCCATCATCCATACCATTTGATCCCTCTCCTTCCCCACCCCCATTGACTGTTGTTGTGGGTACACGTTTTGGGACAGTCATTGTATATGTCTATTTCTGTAATGAGGGCTGTCCCTTGATGCATTTCCCAGCAGCCCTCATCTCGTAGTGTTTGACGATGTCCTAATCTGAGGGAAGAGTGGCACTGAATGCTGTGGTCTGGCATCCACGTTCCAGGTAATCCCAAATGGCCGTCGTCGACTCCTCTGGGATTTTAAAGTCCCTGTATTGCTCTCCTGTCATCCGTATGTGCTGTAGTTTTGGCAGTAAAACGCAGTCAGCATAAGTCAGGGTTGATCCTGTCAAGAATGGGGTCTCATTCATCTCCAAATGACTATTCAAATTTCTAAGGTCATGCATGCAATAACTTCTTCCCATCAGAACTAGGGTTTTGTAAGAATAAGTTAAAATTCTTATATAAATCCTCAAATATTTTCAGAATAGCAGTATTGGCCTGTTGTGTTCTATACAGTTTAGGACAGTTAACATTTTTACTCTCAAAGAATTTTCCCACATCATCATAATTGTCATACACGATGTCAGTTATATCCTGGCTATTGACATTCTGCCCACTTGTTCCGATCACAACTGGGAATATTCTGCTTTGGACCTTGTCTTTGAATATTTGCCTGAACTGTGAAAACTTTAAAGCTTGCGTTCTTCTGTTCAGTCAAGAGATATAGGCAGTCATGAACCACTGCTGGCAGATTGGACAAGATCCTTTCATTCCTCCATCAATGCTTGAAGCCTTAATGTAGAGTTCAAATTTGGGTTTTGTGTCCTCCTCAGCCTCTTCAGCCTCATAAAACGGTTTTCGTCACTCAGTTTGTCCTCCCTATGACGAACTGCCTCGCCCAAAATTTCAGCGATTCAAACAATAATATCTAATCAAAGTACATAATGTGCTATTGGGAGTTGAACTTCAATAGATTGTTATAGTTAGTTTTAAATTCTCTTAATTCTAAAACTTTAATGTAACACTATCATATGTTCGGCAGTGGCGTATATTCCATATAGGCAAAAAGGCTATAGCCTACACATCATTTCTCAGAAATAAAAATTTGGTTGAATAAAGGGGCGGGGAGTTGATAATAAATCGTACTTATTAATTTTATTTTGTTGCAAATGCCAAAAAAGCATTCTTAGCAATCCGCACTTTTATACCTATCCGATTATGTTAACAGTTTTGCTTTATATTTAAGGACAAAACTATTCCCATAGCTGGAATTTTTAGCCAAAGTTTAAGTGTTATTAATATTATGTCTGTATCAGAAAATTTCATCGAAAGCAATAAGTGCAGGAAATGAAATTGATAACTTGAAATATATTTGGTTAGTAGGAAATTAAACGTATTGTTCGAATTTTGATTATTCAGTAAGGAAGTTTTCATATTTTCTGAGCAGAGTATAGGGATATGTAAAGAGTTCTCAGTTTTGTTAAATGGTCTTCATATCACGATATAAACTGAAAATATGTCTACAATATTGTTTTTACTGGTCAAATTAAAATTGCAGATCTCTAGGTTTGCAAAAATGCTTCCTTTGAACCCCCCATACCTACCGAGAGGGAGTTCCTTGCCTACTAAGTCATCTATTTAGGACACCCCCCAAAAAAACCCCTAAACTACCCAAAAGGGGGGGGGGGCAACTTCCCAAAACCCAAAATAAGCACAAAAAAAGAGAAAAAAGTTCAAATCCTGAATTTGTAAGTGCGCGTCCCTACAGCTACAAAAAGTAGGGGGGGGGGGACATTTAAATGCCAATTTAGTTTAACAGAATACTATACTCAGTATTCTCCCTCCTCCCCCCCCCCCCCCGCGTTTTGCGTGTCGGTTTAATACTTTTTCAAGGTGATTTTTTTTTGGGGGGGGGAGGAAAATAGAATAATTGAGGTTTATAACCAATTTTTAATATGAAGACTAAGTTAAACCAAAAAGATTTTAATATAACAGTATACTATGATATCAAAAGAACATAACCAATCCAAAATGTCTCTGGTTTAATTAAGTTGGTTCAAATACATAAATCTGTAATTTTTTAATGCTCACTCAATAGTTCTCCATATATCCCATGCAAATTCTGTAAGTTTTCATTGATCTTGTTTGAGATAATATAATACTATTTTTGCCAGGTACTGGTATAATTTGTATTTGTTTATAGCTAGATTTATTACATATCATGAAATATATGGAAATAACAAACAGCATTCAAGCTCAAAAGTCCATTAAACAATACAAATTTTTGAGCAGATCGAGCAAACACGGACCTCCAAAACATCAGAGGTGGGATCAGGTGCCATGGAGGAGTGAGCATCACCTGCCGACCGGTCACACCCGCGTGTGCTCCTTGTCATGATCGGGAAAAAACGGAAAAATCCTTCGACAATTCAGTGTGTAAATAATGGCCTAACAATTTGTATGAAAAACGTCAGTCAGCATTTGACATAATGATAAATTGTATTGCTGACAAGGTCATTGTATCGACCATAGAACTTACGAATTGATGACTTTAAACGAGACAGCTGATATTCTTGTTTCATCAACTTGTTTGTCATTAACTTACCTTATTTTAGAAATTGTTCACACGTAGAGCATGCTCTTGCGTATAGAATCAACTGAGAGATATAAATCCCGTATGCAGGTGATGAAGGTGTATTGCTGCATAAGAATTAAAGGGGTTCAGTGATGTGTGCAGAGTTTAACAAATTGAACACACCCGGCGAATCGTAAACATTAACAATAACAGAGCTCGTGCCCTTTTTACAAAAACAGTTTATGTTTCCCGGTGTGTTCAATTTGTTAAACTCTACACACATCACTGCGCACGGACTGACAATATTGCATGGTGAATTGGTTTTGCTTTCTCACTTTTCTAATCTGAATTTTCTGAATTACAGTTTTTATACTTTTCATTGATATACAAAAAATTTCTACTTTTCTTAAGTATTAAGGATAAAGTGTAGTTTGTGAAAGTGCAATGATGTGTCAATCAAACGCGTCCTGAAATTCGTGTAGTTTCAATAATTTCCAGATAAAATAAGTTTTTTAAATCATATTTTCGTGTGAAATGCTATAGCAAATATAAGTCACAATATTATACAGAAACTTCAAATCTGTGTCCAAGCCCCTTTAATGTCTTTTTCTTGTAAAATATCCAAATATAAAGCAGATGTGTCAGACTCTGTGGTATCTTTTATTTCAAGCTCACTGGGATATATCGTATCGACATAAGAATGAAAATAACCATTGTTAGCTGACAATACGTCGTCGGTATATCTAAATGTCGAGCTGAAGGCCACAGCAAGTGTTTTCTTCTTTTCATGTAGAAGATTTTGAACAAATTCTGGTTCATATGAATACAAAAATAAGTCTGCTAATAACGGGGCGCAATTGGTACCCATGGATATTCCAATAGATTGTTGGAAAGACCTGGTCTCCAAAAAATCACATAGATATTGTCAACAGAAAAAACCCAAGCATCTTTTTAATATCAACTTCAGAGTACTTGTGTGTACAATCAGAATGTTTTTTAACAAAATAATTTTGCAAATGACCAATGACAAGGTAAGTAAATTCAAAAGTTCCATTTTTATTGAAAAAGCAGCTGACAATGACATCAAAAAACCTGGACTTCAATTTATCGTGGGGAATGATTGTATATAAAGTTGAAAAGTCTAAAGTATTTATGTTGTTGATTTTGGAAACATTTTGTGATTTCAAATTTTCCGAAAGTCCCTTGGAGTTTTTAAGTATCCACATCTGATTTACACCACTTCTCGAATATATTGTCGCACAGCACTCCTGAAGTTTCTCCTTCAGTACTGTTAATATTTTAGTGATTTAGTTAGGAGTAAAGAAAGATGCTTGGTAGAACATTTACTGGAACCCGCTATGTATCTTTGTTTGTAAGCATTTTTATGAAATCCAATATAGATATGGCAATTCAAAAATTCATGGTGGTTGTTGGGGATATTAAAAATATTTCAAACTGACAAATGATTTTGAATAATTTCCTCCTTAGAAAGGGAGCTATGGATATAAGTTGGATTACCACTTGCAGAATTAAATCCAAATTCCTCTAAAACACAATTTGAATAATGAGGCTTGTTTTGAATTTTCTGCCATCCGACAAAAATTCAAAACAAGCAAGTTAACTAGTATGTAGAGACAATTGTAAAGGGTTAGGAGGAGTTTGGTTAAAAATATGTCTAGAATTAGGGAGTGAAAGGTAGTTGATTGATCAATGCTGGAAAGTTGGAGAAATTCTCCCCAACCGTGCGTTGAAAATCCTGCGCCGTAAATTGCACAATATTTGCATTACGGGATCTGTATCATTATGGTCAAAGATTAAATATAAAACCATAACGCTACAGTTCTGCAGCTATCAATTTAGTAAATTGATTTATAATACGTACCACCAACTGAATTGAATGGGCGCGATAATTCAGAATTGGAGATATCATTAATAATTCGAGAAGAACTTTGAATTGGTGTACCGTAAGTAACATCACGTGAGAAATCGCTTGGCATAATAAAAATGGTAAATTGAAACGGAATTCCGATACAAAAAGAGTTTGTCAATCTATCCGGCCTTTAATGATTTATATCATATAAAATCTGAACTGGGAATAGTCCGAGATTCTGTTTCCCGAACTTAAATATAATGCGTTTGCGTGTACACCCTTGAGGGACAATTGTTTGGTATGACACAGCAACATCATCTAACAGAGATAGGACATAGGATTGCACTGTTTTCAAAAAGCTGAAATATTTCACTTCAATCCCTAATTGAAATTTCGCCCGAAAAAACTTCAGTTCAAGAAAAAGTTTATTAGAATGCAACTCCTACCAATTGTATTTTCTTTAGCTTTTACGATTGGTAAGGTTTGGGGCACAAATGAATGCATTCAGTTTGAATATTATCGGGAGGTATCGGCCCCAGATCCTATTCAGGTGATATCTACCCACTCAGGAACGTCTAGAGAAGAACTTTTTGGATTGTGTGCTCCAAAGTGTTTGAGAAACATTGAATGTAACGCGTTTGACATTTGTTACGGGAGTTTACAGTGTAGAACGATCAGAGGCTGGACCCCGACTGGTTCTGTTGGTAATGCTGAAGATTTATGTCAACGCCATCATATTGTAAGATAATTATTTATCATGGCTTATGAATGTTTTACGTTACTGCTTATTGTCCAAACTTCAAGCGAATTAAAATGATTGTAACAGCAATTTTTCTTTTATTTAGGAATGTGAAGAAGGATATTTTTATAACAGAGCACGGGGAAGGTGCACCATTCATGGTAACACATTCAGATTTTGCATTCAAGAGTAAAAATAAGGCTGAAAATTGTTATAAACTTTTTTTTTTAATTTGTGATTTTTTTTAACGATCCTACTGAGTATTAATCTTCATCATCCTGACATCATTGCCTGTCAGTGATACGTTTTAAAACATAGACAGCTAACTCTGAATCACATGCTTATTTTAGTGTTAGGATTTTTATCTATAGTGACTTTACGATTGTTAAAGTATCATTTGCATAAGATTAAACACTCATCAGCAACATAAAGTTCCAAATCGGAAAAAATATGTTCACTTATACGCTTCTTTAAAGTTGTCTTAACTTGTTATAAAAGTGAATGGTGCCTGTATGAACATTAATTTTCTTTTTAAAAAATAAAATAATGTCGATAGTATGAACAACTTAGAATCCTTAATTTTTTTAAAAAAATTTTTAATTGAATAAAAATTTGTCTCTCAAAAATATAATGATTTTATATAATTGATATGGTTGCCAACATTTTGAGATAAATATTTTCAAAATGTCAGAATGCATTAATATTTAATCAAACCTGTGCAGTATTCAAGAATTTTCTGATTTTCTTATTTAATTTCAAGTTAAAAGAAAATATTAAAAATGTCCCCAAAATATAGTAATAATACTAAGTATATGTGATTTTTTTTTAATGCACATTGATATTGTACATGTATTTGAAAGGCATACAGTCAATCAATACAATGTTCAAAATAAAAAGACAAATTAGAGTATAAGTTTCAGTACCTGGATTGTAATTAATTGTAATCATTATTTATAAATTGATAATAATATGTTACAAAAGGTTTCTATACTTTTCACACCAGCGATCTGTCTATTGATATTGTTTATATTCGATATTACCTCTAAGGTGTCGGATTACGATTGAGCTGTATCTTCACTAATTAATTTCAATATGTCATGGCTTTGTTAGTCCCCTACCGGATATAAAAAACTTCAGTGGTTTCAGTTTCGAATTAACCATAATATATTAGCAACAAATTCCTTTTTACATAAAATTAAGAAAGTAGGTTCATATGGGTGTTCTTTTTGTGAAACTGAGACTGAAACTATTGAGCACATTTGGGGGGGGGGGGGGGATGTGAACTAATACAAGATTTATTGAACAGTTTTGATAGGTACTGTTTTAGAAAGATTCATATTAATGTTGTATATTCAAAGAAGGAATTTATACTGGAATCATTTTAAAAATTAGACAAAATTAAATATCCCATTGCTATTCAAACAAAATATTTTATTTATAGAATGAGAATCAGGTGTAGTGGTAAAAACTCTCCTTGAATAGATTGATATTCTCCATCAAAGATATGTATGATACAAACAAGTATATTGCCTATAAGAACAATAATCAGATTTATTATACCTCCAATTAGAATGAAAGAATCTGATTGGTTGATTAGAAAACATTAAAATTAGCTTATGACCCGTTTTTGTGTCACATGACCCTTAATGACTTGATTGTTGCATGTGTATGAGATATTGACCGGTCATTAATATTATTGACCGCTGAACCTGACCTGTGCAGAAAATATATGACCGCTTCGTTTTTCCTTCATGTTTACTGTACCGTTTTTAGATAGACTATATCTGTAAGTTATTCTTGTCCGTTCGCCATTATTCTTCTTCGCCCTATATCTTGTTTGCCCTATATCTCGTTCGCCCTATTATATATACAGTATATAGCAAATATTAACATTTATTATTAATTTTATTCAATATTATACGACTTGGTGTTTTTTTGTTTCAAATGTTGCTATAGTATTTTTTTTATTTACCGTAATCTTAATTATGAGGGCTGGGTGGTTGTGGCCATTTTTCAGACTATATTGATCTCCTTTAGAAGAAGAGCTCCATATAAAGATATACAAAAATGATCAAATTTTAAAACTAAAATGTATGAAATTTTTGTTTGCCAAATGATAGTTGACAGCTTAAGATATCATATCTAAAAAAAATAAGTTATATCTGATGGTTAATTTGACCCCCAGCCTCCTTAAGTAATTAAAATTTGATATTTTATGCTCTTTACATGCTTAATTGATTTAACTATACTTAATAATTTCACTGTAATTTAGGGGATCATAGCCTACAATCTGCGTTATGTTTTGAAAACAATTAAAGGACTGAGACGTTAATTTCTGTTGGTCTGCCTGGTCTTTGATAGTCTTTGATAGTACAGGTATTTATAGTGACCACATGCATACGTCTGTTGTCTCTCGTGTGCAATTTATGTACCGATATACATATAATTTATTAAAAAATTCTATTGGTTCATAATTCAACTTTCTGCAATATAAATAAGGCGAACGGACCCTGTGCGAACAATTTTTAGGGCGATCGAACTTTGGGCGAACGGGAATTACGGCGAACGGCGTCAAGGGCGAACAAGTTTCAGGGCGAACGAACATACAACCCATTATTAATGACCCAGATTTTCGTCTATCAAACGAAATTTGACAAACATCAAACGAGCTGGAAAGGGAACCACTCAACACAAGGAAATTATCAGCGATGCTGACATAGAAAACAGTCCACACGGATTGCAATATAAAGTTTTTCTTGATGTGATGTTCTACACATGAAGAAGAGGAAGGGGAAATCTGAGAAGTATGAAGAAAACTGATTTTGTTTTGAGAACAGATGGCCAAGGAAGGAGGTATTATCTTAATGTCGCTCAGTATGAAACCAAAAATCACAGAGGAAGTGACATGAATGACTATGATGCATCTTCAGCAAGAATATATGAAATACCAGGTAATATACTTCTTGAAATACATGTAAAATAAAATTAATGTAAACCTCAGTATTAACTAATTTTAGATCATATATTTGTCTATGTGACATAATTTTCATGAATTCAACTGATTTACAATTTTTCATATTAATATGTCCATGTAGGTGATGAGAAGTGTCCAGTGTCTAGTCTGGAGAAATACCTCGGAAAGCTGAATCCAAATTGTGAAAGTTTTTTGGCAGAGACCGAAGCGCCATATCAACGATTCAGATGCTGTTTGGTATGACAATTCTCCAGTAGGTCATAATACTTTGGGAAATTTTATGAAAACAATATCTATGAAAGCCGAACTCTCAACTCTGTATACAAACCACTGCATACGTGCCACGTGTATTACTAGTTTGGATCAGCGTGGGAAAGAAGTTCGACACATCATGTCTGTCAGTGGACATAAGTCCGAAACTTCCATAAAATGCTATTCAAGATGTGTAAGTGAAACAAAAAAGCAAGAAATGTTTGATGTATTGTCATCTGTGGTTTACCCATCAACAAAGCTAGGGCTAGAAAACCCAGTTGTTCCAACAAATTCTTGTACCAGTACTTCAGAAAGTCAGCTCTTAAAGTTGAATAACTGTGAATTTGAAACTGTCAGTATCAAACAATTGCTATCTGAAGTCCTACATGATGAAAATGGTTCAGATTTGTTTGCAAATGTTCCAGAAGAAAAGGAGAATGTTAAAGTTGACCAAACGCCTCAGAACTCTTGTGGCCCATAATTCAAAAATGTTGGTCAAGTGCACATTCACTATTACATGGGAAAAGAACAACAAAAGTAAAGATACTGTAAAGTTCTTTATTGGACTCTGTAAATGATTTAATGATTCTAAGATGTGTTTTTTTCACTTTTCAATTGAACATTCAAATTCAAATTTATTGCCGCTTAAATCGTTATTTCAGAATATGCATTATTCTGTTGAAATAAAATGTTACATATGTGTTAAAATTTATTATTATTATTATTGTCGGTATAATAAAATAATTGATCACCCTTGACCTGACCCACTCGATGACCTGACTTGACCTCGGCCGTTGGCCTCGGTCAGGTCAGGTCACCTCGTGGGTCAGGTCTCGGGTCATCATTTCACCATGTTGACCTCATGAAGGGTGATTAACTGTATAAAATTTTGATGAAGCTTGGGAGCACCGGAAGAATTTATTTAGGTAATTCCCTCTCTCTCTTTCTCTCCTTCCTTTTCTCTCTCTCTTAAAAAATTACATAAATATATATTTATCAGAATCTGTGAATAAAAAAAGTTTCTTTGCTACTTGTGAGGGTTTTGGATGGGTAATTTTTATGACCCTTTAAAAAGAAAGGCACGTTGATTTACACCTGTCGTTGGTTGGTTGGTATGACTGTCGATATGTCGAGACGAAGCGTTGTCCCCGGTCAATATCTTTAGAGTCCTTTGTTTTAGAGCCATTAAACTTTGATCACTGGTTCCCCTTAAGGAGTAAATGACCTCTTTTAATTTGGAGGTCACAGTGTCAACGATCAAGGGTGATACTAATCTGGACTAAAGAAAATATTGTTTTTCAAATTAATTTATAATGAATTGATTTGTAACATGGTAAAATTAGAGTAAGTTTTTATTTCTTAAAGGGTACCTGCAGTGGAAAACGATAATTATTTATTCAATTGTTCATGAAAAAATAGAACTATTCCAAAAATTTCATCAAAGTATGTCGTGTATTACACGAGATATTGTGAAAAAACCCGAAATCACACCTGAACGGTTTATTAAAACGCGCGCTTTTGCTACCCAGATCGCCGTGACGTCAGAACATGTACCCGCCATATCGAAGATAGAGGAGAGAAAGAATTATATCGTAGCATTCAGTAGATTTTCTCGTGTTTTCAACATTATTAGATGGATTAAGTGTATATAGTGTTTTCAGTAGTGAATAGTTTTAGTTTTTACCATGTAGGATTTCGTTTTTTAGTGTGTATATAGTGTGTAAACTGATAGAAAAATGTCCGAGGACACTCCCGCCGCTGTTCGGGGAAGAAGATGTATAGCTGCAGGTTGCAGCATGACCAAAACAGAGACTAGTGGAATTAGTTTGCACTATTTCCCCTTCGATAGGCCACAGATTTTAAGACAGTGGACTTCATTTGTGCAAAGAAACAGGAAGAAATGGAGCGGCCCGACCAAACACTCAGTGTTGTGCTCGCTGCATTTTTATCATGTGTTTGAATGGATTTTAGTACAGATATTAAAGTATACTATATTTGCGGAAAGTGTAAAAAATAAAGCTGGCTTGATAGTTTGTTTTTTCCAAAATTTATATTTTAATCTGTGTTTAAGCAATATCAAAGTCTGTACAACTTGTTTTCATATCTTCAAAATTTCTATAGAATATATTTTCAAGTATCCTACATGTATGTCCTTACGCATAAGGAGGCATGCTTTTGTGGTAATAGATAACATTATAACATTATAATCTATCTATCATCTTTGAAATGGAAAACTTTGATGTTAGTTCATTTTTCATTAAAACAAACTAATTGCCATTGGAGTTGTGAACTTCCTATACTTTTTCTTATTTTTTGCCTAACAGACAGAGGATATTTTGCATGAAATGAAGAAATGCAAAATAACTTATTTGACCTTCACAATTACTAGTATCAATATTTTTCAGATTTGTGTGATTTTGAGACCGGTGAAACATCATGTTTTTTGTTCGAATCAACAGGAGATTCATTCGATTGGACACAAAAGTCGGTAAATGAAATTTGAAAATAACTTTGAATACACACTACATTTATAATTGGAATTAACCTTTTGAAGTACATTATGAATAGTTTAACCTGTTTAATCAAAACAAGATTAAATATTATTTTGTGATAGGGTAGTACAGGCTCTGCTGGCACTGGTCCAAGTTCAGCTTACTCTGGAACTTACTACAAATATATTGAAACCTCTTCTTATTCCGACGGATATACAGCCATTTTACAAAGCACCAAAACCTTCGAAGGTAAATGTACATAAGGGATTCAAGCAATGCTATAAGTGATAATCATGTAGAGTGCTGATACACCTGTACCTAATAGTCAGGATGTTGTAACTGCTGGATCCATAGACGTCATCAACCAGGTTCATCCTTCCTTTTGACTCATAACCTGGAATGTCCTCAGGATGGGGAGTCAGCAGTGATTGGTCAAATCACTGCTCGTCTGTAGATGGCTTCCATCTCTTCTCTTTTCCACCATAACCGGCAAGATGACTTTTCTGCTGTGTTTGATAGTCTCTGTATTCCTGTTAGTCTGCCTTTCCCTGTGATTCCCAGAGCTGTCATGGCTCTCCAGATGGATTGTACAGGGAATCCTCTGCAGCCAATTTCCACAGGAAATATCCATACTCTCCATTCTTTGTTGCGTGCTTCATCTGCCAGATCTTGTTATTTTATTTTCTTTCTCTGGTAGGCCTCCGCACATCTCTCTTCCATGGGTACAGTTAACCATTATAATCTTCTTGTTGGTATAAGACCATAATAAGTTGTCGGGGCGGAGTTTTGTCTGTATAATGTCTAGAAATACCAAGGTCCGCCCGCATCTCCCAGGACAGATAGAACGTTCTATCGTTAAAATGATATTGTGATTGTCCTACGGACCCAGTTTAACTATAGAACTCGTTCCGTGTATTAGCAATGTAGCAAAATAAACACGGGCGATAAGTCGAACTCTGTGATTTTCTATGAACAATCCAGAGACATGAGAGAGTTCGAGGAAAAAAAACGAAGAAAAAACGCTGAGAAAATGAGTTGAATTTTCGTATGTTTATGGATAGTTTTTTAAGGTTAAAAGGCATATACAATCTCAGAAAGGTTTGTTATGATTAATTTGGTAGTTATTTTCAGTGCAACTCCTTTTGTATTCTTCTAAATCAGTTCGGAGCGGATCCGATCCAATTTGCTACATTGCAAGTATATGGGACATATTCTAACTGTGGTGAGGGGCTTGTCCACAGACACAGATTATTCCAACTACTCCCAGGAAGCAGCTGCTTCAAGAATGGATTATCGATTCTGGAGTTTTAGCAATTTTTGATGTTTCATCCTCTTTAGCAAACTTAATGAATTGTTTATATCTTTTCTGACCTTTCTTCTTTCGTTCCTTATATAGAATGTCTGCTAGCTCTCTCAGTACTTGGTCTTGTTTCCATCTGTACCTGCCTTATGATAAAGCAACATTGTAAGATGACAAAATGTGCTTTAGAGTTCCTGTCTTCCCACATAACTCGCAGCTCAGTATTTCCATAAGGACTTGTTCAGGTTGTTGGTGATGGTAGCAGATCATAGACAGATCTTAGTACGAAATAGATGCGGTATGGCTCCATCCGCCAGATTTCTCCTCATTTAACTTTCTCTCAATTGTTGCTCTTCTTGTCCATGTGCCTTGGCCTCCTGTTTTCGTTGCTCTGGCTTTTGTAATCTCTCTCTCTCTCTCTCTCTGTGCTTTAAAGCTCTGTTTTCCCTCTTCTATAGTGCCCACTATATCTGAATGTTTCTGCATGATGGACTGCATTACCGACTGACTTCCCTGTTTTTACACCTATTCCTGCTCTTTGAATCTTCTCATCTTTTGAGTCTCGCAGGGTCAGAAATAGCCTGGTTTTTGCCACCTTGAATTCTTCTACCAGGGATGATATTGGCAGTAGGAGTTTGGATGAGGAACTGTACAGTCCTAGACTTGTGAATCATGGTAGGACACCTAGCCATCTTTTAAAAATTTATTGACGGATCTATTGTGTTGTGCTGGAGACTTCATAGAGAGTCAATGGCCATAGCAGCCTAAGCAGTAGTCCATGTTGATACATCCAGGCTTCAAATTTCCATTATCCATTATCCAGGACACTTAACGGGTTTTTCCACTGTAGATGGCATCTCCTCCCCTTGTATCAGCAGTATGAAATTCTTAGTGACTTTTCCCTTTTTTTAAATTAAGCTTCTTGATTTCTGTGGTTTGAACTTCATTCTTGCCCAGCTTACTTGTCATGAAAACGGTAAAGATAAAAAAGAGTGATCGATCTTAAAAAAAAAATCTACACACAACACAAATCTGTGAACAGGGCATAAAACACGGACCCCCGGAAATTCCAGAGGTGGGATCAGGTGCCTGGGAGGAGTTAGCATCCCCTGCTGGTCGGTCAACCCGTGAACCCTATGTTTTGATCAGGTACACGGGACATTCCGTGGTCAAATTTAGTATAAAAACAAAGGCCTAACGATTGATTTGAAACACGTCAGCCAAAATACGACCCAATGATAGGTTATATTTGTTAACAAGGCCATTAGAACGACCACAGAATTTACGAAATGCTGACTTTAAACGAGGTTGTTGAAATCCATGTAGCATCAACTTATTTGTCAGTAGCCTGCCTCGATTTAAAAATTGATCGTACTCAGAGTATGCTGTTGAGCATCGTATAAGTTGGGAGCATAAACACCATATGCAGGTAGTACACATGTAGCGGAATATTACTACATAAATAAGGTAAGTCGAAGACGGAGAAGCTGAAGTTATCTCATTTGTCATACAATTTTGTCGTTAATTGCCCCTTATCATCTATAGTCAATAAAACATCCAAATATGAAACAGATGTGACAGACTCTGTGTTAACTTTTATTTCAATTTCACTGGGATCCCGGTATATCGAGTCGACATATGAATGGAAGTAACTATTATTAATTGAGAAAACGTCGTCGATATATCTGAATTTCAAGTTGATTGCCAAAACAAGTGTTTTCTTTTTTTATGTAGAATAAATTCTGCTCATTAGAATATTAAAACATGTCAGCTAATAAGGGAGCAAAATTAGTGCCCAATAGAAATCCCAACAGTTTGTTGAAAGACCTGGTCTACGAAGACTACAAAAATGTTGTCAGTAAGGAACTCCAGCATCCTTTTAATATCAACTTTAGAGTACTTTTGTGTAGAATCTGAGTGATCTTTAACAAAGTAATTTTGTTGATAAACAATCACAAGATAAGAAAATTTTCCAAGTTCCATTTTTATTGAAGAGGTAGTTGTCTATGTTATGCTTCTAGTATCAATCGTGCCTCGACGTGTATTATTGTTGTTATCGTTATATCGTCCACAAATCCTTTCTTTGATATTAATCGAGTCCCTGTTGCTGGTTTGGGGCCTTTTGTTCCCGTTCTGCTGCTTTGATGATGAAATTCTTCCCCCCCCCAAAAAAAAAGATGATGTAGATGGTGCAGCCAGTCTTCTCTCCAACCTCTGCCACCCTGTTGTGAATTGTCCTAAAGTGAACTCAGGTAGATTCCATTAAAGTAACTCTTGATGATTTTCTGGATCTTGACAGGAGCATGGTAGTGCTGGATTGCCTTCATGATAAGCGAGTGTGGTATAGAGCCGTATGCATTTGCCAGGTCTTACCAAACAGCTGTAAGGTCTCCTTGGTTAATTCTGGCCTCCTGATAAGCCGTGTGATTGCTCTGGTATGTTCTAAGCATCCTGGAAATTCGGGAATACCTCTTTTCTGCACTGAAGTGTCTATGTAGTTGTTGCAGGTCATATATGATCTTTGCCCACACTGCAAAAAAGATTTTTCTCTCCACATTCAGATGCGATGTGGTTCTGAACTGGTTAATTTGACTGGAATCTTTCTCCTTGAGTACCATCACACCCTATGCTGTTTTCCAACCATCCGTTAGGTTCCCCTTCCTTTATATAACCTTTGAAAACTTCCAGAGTCGTCGCAATAACATTTGGGCACATCTTTTGTACTTTGTATGAAACTCCACTGGACCTCGAGCTGATCTAGAACTTGCCTTTCTTACCACGTCTGAGACTTCTTTCCAAGTTGGTTCTCTGCAATCTAACGGTAAAGATGGTTGTTCTGCTTCATATATTCATCACCAGTATTCTCCAAGTGGGCCGTCTTTCATGGGATCTGAATGGCTTTCCCTTAGTTGTTCCTCTATCTTTTCTCCATCTAAAGCTGCTTTAGTGAATCTATTTAGATCTTTTATGAAAGCTCCTCTTTTTCTTGCTGGAGTTTTCCACTTTTCCCCTGATCTTTCCGCATTCTGGAGGGATTTTAACTAATAGTTAACGATTGTTTACTGTAGTTAAATATGGTAAACACTTTGATACTTTGATTTACTCTGAAACTTTACTCTAGATTTTTTTGGTTAATTTAGAGCCTTATCATATCTTAAATTACATATCAGTGATGAAATCTTTTGAAATTATATCATAATACTATAGTATACAAAAAATATTTCTTTTTAATACAAGAAAATTACTTGTAGAAATTTGAAAGAATAAATATGATGATCTGAAAATCAAAGTAAATATACCTTGATGTACTATAGTAAAAACTTTGATTTACTATAGTGAATTTTTTTTGTTAGGGGAGTTCGTAAGGTTTCCCTAAGTTGGCGTAGACCTCTCTCTCTCCTCTGTGTTTGCTTTCATGTGTTATTTCTTCAGACCTTAAGCTCTTGCTTTATTTGTATTACTTCTATATGTACCTGTCTTCTGTTAGGTTTTGGTGGGATTTTCCTCTGCTCTCTTCCCTCACTTTCTTAACAACTTTCTAGTGGAAAAAGTAGTTTTGGAAGAGCTTTGACCTTTCGTTCTGCGCCCCCTTGTAGTGCAGAGTCCAGGATGGAGCCCAGATCATCGTCATGCTGGCTTCATTTCTCATTGTCATTAATTTGATCTTTGCTTTCCGGTCCATTTGTCACTGGTACACGTGTTTCCTCCTCCACCAGAGACGTGGTATCTTCCTGTGCCTCCTCAGACTGTGGTGTATCTCCTGACTTTGGACCTCCCGCATCTCACCAGCTGGAAAAACTGTGCGCTGCTGCCGAGGGGCCTATGGTCGACAACCTACCTTGGTTTGTGAATTAGCAAGCCTCGTGTGTTCTTGCACTTCTTCCCGCAGTAAATTTTGGCCAACCTTTTTTCCAGTCGACGTCCTCTGTACAGGCCTGGTCGTTACCGTTATATCTGCCCCGTTGAACTTTTCATCCTTCCTCCCTCTCGAAAAACTGAGTTCCTCTAGGCTGCTTGTAGCTGATAATGTGGGTGTTTTCTCACGGTAACTGACACTAGAGTTGCTTGACTCATCACCCATGTTCTAGTCTTTCCTAGCATCAACTGTCTTTCCAGTGTTACCAGTTTTTCCTGGTTGTCTTCCAGACTTTCCTGCACGTTACTAGTTTACCATAAGCAACGATACTGAATACAGTCAGGATGTTGTAACTGCTGGATCCACAGAAGTCATCAGCCAGGTTCATCCGTCGTCGGTCGTTTCGACTCTTCCTTTTCGTAAAGGACAAAACGAGATGGCGTGTGGTTAGAGCTCTAGAGTCGCGGAGTAAGATGATGGAATCTTGCGTCGTGGGTTCGAATCCCACTGCAGGACGTGGAGACCTTTCCTTCGGATGAGACCGTATAAACCGTGCTGCAGTAGGTGCTGGCACGAAAAAGATCCCCCATTGCTCAGTGGCCCTGAGTGCCGAGTATAGATCACAAATTTGCAGCCCTCCACCGGCAAGCGGTGGCGTCTCAATATGAGTGAAAAATTCTTGAGAGGGACTTAAACAACAAACAAAATTCTCGAGAGGGACGTTTAACAACAAACAAACAAACAGAGAGAACTTATTCCCCTTGTCGTTCACTTTTGATAATTAATCACTGTAAATAATGCATTTGAAAGGTTAATAGAATATTGAGAGAATTTTTATATCATGATAAAAAAAGTATTTTTTTTTTAGTATTAATGATCTTTTAGACTTTTAAATAATAGATGAGACAAAAATAATTCATTTTATTAAATGTTGTTCAAAGACTATGAGAGGCCAATGTGAGAGGTCATAATATGGAGTTAAAAATAGTACAGGAGCACTAATAGTTTGTTGATAGACTGCATGCTGATAGTGATAAAATGGGGTTGATTAGAACTTAATTTACGAGTTGTTGCTGAATACAAGACTAATTATTTCGTTGATCCTGATCATCTCTTTCTTTTTGGCAACAAAGCTTCATCTTTCAGTTTGTTTTATACATGTACTCTATGGATCCTCTAAACTGTTGTATTATACTCAGGTGACCGTTAAGGCCCTTAGGCCTCTTGTTTGGACATTGAGAAAATTATATTGTATATAGGTATGAAGTTTGGGCTTATCTTTATAATTTTCAATATATGGTACGTGGCATTTATCCCCAGGAAAAATGTAGAAAGACAACAAAGTATCAAGGAACAGAAATCACTCTCATTTACTTTAGTGGATAAAATATTTGCAAATGAAATTTTGACCCTTTAAAATGTTAAGAATGCTTTATCACAAATTGAGAAATATACTGTAGAATTCAATGTATTTGAGTGTAGATATAAGGGCACTTATTACTCTAACAGCAAAAAATACCACAGAATCAGAATTCTTAATTTTCAGTGACGAGAGGGTTCTTAATTCTTTGACTGAAAACAGCGATTGGATTAAATGCATTAACAAAGCTAATACCATAGATTTGGCAACGGAATATTTTACATCTGAATTTTTTTCCTGCATTCGTGAATGTATACCAGAGCAAACGATCCCTACTCGTCATCGCGATAAACCATGGCTTTTCTCATTTACGCATTTCGAAAAACAATCAGAATCAGAAACCGACTCCGTAATAAAGCACTTAAATTTCTAAAACGAGATAAGTTATTGACAAACAAGTTGATGAACCAAGAATATCAACAGTCTTCTTTAAAGTCATCATAAGTTCTATGGTCGATACAATGACTTTGTCAGCAAATACAATCTATCAATGTCAAATGCTGACTGACGTTTTTCATACTAATTGTGAGGCCATTATTTATACACTGAATTGTCGACGAATGTTTTCGTTATTTCCCGATCAAGACAAGGAGCATACGGCGGGTTTGACCGGTCGACAGGGGATGCTCACTCTTCCATAGCACCTGATCCCACCCCTGATGTTTCAGAGGTCCGCATTTGCTCTACACCTTATTTTTATTGCATGAATGGACTTTTGAGCTTGAATACTGTTCGTCATCTCCATATATATTTCACTTAAAGCTAAAATGAATCTGATTGGTCTGCATACAGAAAGATCCGAAATTCGGTTAATAATATGAAAAAACATGCGATATCAAATTATTAAGACAATATAGAAACATATGTTGAGGATTCAAGCAAAATAAAATATTGATGAAGGTAAATCCTGTTGCATGGTTTTCTGTGATCTTTCTAAAGCTTTTGACAGAGTATGACACAAATCTCTCATTTTTAAATAACAAAATTATGGTATATCTGGAAATCTTCACCAATGGTTTTCTAATTATCTAAGTCATAAGACACAAAACGTAATGTACATGCATAAGGAAATGTTATCATTTAAACAAAACGCATGTGCAGGTGTATCTCATAGTCTTGTCTTTTCTGATATATGTAAATTACGTCACTATAAATATGTTATCAATTTGTCGATTGTTTGCTGATGACAATTTGCTCCGACAATCCTAATACAATGTGTTATATATTGAATATAAGCTGAATCTCGGTTTACATATTTTTGAATTGTGGTCCAAAGACTGGCTCTAAAATTACATCATCCAAAAACAAATGTCTTTTTTCAAAAAGAAAAAATATTTTTGTTACGCCTAAACTATTTGTCAAGTGTGACAGATTAGAGTATGTTCAAGTCCATCATCACTTGGGTCTAATATTGTCGCAAAACTTAAGCTGGTCTGAATACACTGATGGTATTGTAAACAATGCTTATTGAAAAAAAAAAATGGAATTCAAAATTGGTAGGAATAACCTTTCAAAATTGTATACTACATTTATTAGACCTTCGCTTGAATAAAATTAAGCTTCAATATGTGTAGGATGGCTGCTCTAATCAGAATGCTGACAAGCTTGAAAAAGTACCATTATCTGCAGCTAGAATTGTCACAAGTCTTCCTATTTTTATGTCTAAAGAAAGATTTTATTCAGACATCGGTTGGGAAACGTTAAAATACAGTATCTATATCGCAAAAATGACTACCATGTTCAAAATTCACAATGAGGCGTGCCTGAAAATTTGAATAATAATGTCCCAAACAAACCTGAAAATGTATAACAGATATAATACTTGTAATAATTCACTGTCCCAAAATACCAATTAGGACTACTTAAATCACATCATCTCATACCAAACGCTGTGAAACAATGGAATCTATTAAATGTAGAGACGAAAGATGCCATCTCACTCATTTTTTTCGTAACACCTTGGATTACAAAAGTCAGAAATTTCCCAACGTACTTTTCATTTGGAAAACGCTATACAAACATAATCCTTAAAGAGGCTGGGGGGTTGTGGCCATTTTTAGATTATATTGATCTCCTTTAGAAGAAGAGCTCCATATGAAGATATACAAAAATGATCAAATTTTAAAACTAAAATTTTTGAAATTTTTCTTTGCCAAATGATAGTTGACAGCTTAAGATATCATATCTAAAAAATTAAGTTAAATCTGGTGGTTAATTTGTGGTTAATTTGTTGACCCCCCAGCCTCCTTAATAAACTAAGACATGACTGTATACTTGCATGTAACTATGATCTTTATAAACGTAATATGATCAATAGTTCTTTTATATTCATGTGATAAATTTAAAGAAGTGTATCACTTCCTTTCTACTAGTAAAAATTATTTTTATGCTAGAAATAATCTTTTTAATCGCCTGTTTTGATTGATGCATTGGTCACTACTGATTACTGGGTGATGTTAATTAATCTTTACAGATTCATAACACAATATTTGCTGCCGTCCATAAAATTATTGATGAAACTTATATGTTTAAAATTGCTTTATTATCTGACAAATTCCACTTGTATTTCTCGTCAATTTCAGTTTTATCAGTCATTTTGCATGACATATTGTAGAAATCAAAGGAGATGAACTATGAAGTTGTGAGAACTTTTTCCCAGTCCTTTTGATTTATTTAATAAAATATGTTCAAAACAAATTTAGATCTATCTTTAATTCAATTGTTCCTATCTACAATTTATTTGGAGATAGGTTCAATTATTTGAAGATAGGTACAAATATTTAATTTGTACCTATCTTCAAATATTTGTACCTATCTTCAAATTAATTGTACCCATCTCCAAATGAATTGAAGATAAGTTTAATTCAATTATACCTGAATTATGAATTTTTCATTCATTTGAAGATAGGTATAACAGAATTGAAGATAGGTACAAATAGCAGGAATTAAAGATAAGATTAATTGATTAAAAGATAGGTGCAATTGAAGTGAAGCTAGGTATAATTGATTTTTTACCTATCTTCAAGTCCTCTGTGGAGATGTATTAATTGAACCTACCTTTAAATCAATAATACCAATCTTAAATAATTTAAAGATAGGTATAATTCCATTGAACCCATAAGTAATTGAATGGAACCTATCTGTATACTGGAATTCAAGATAACTTTACTTAATAAATTTAAGTCTATGTTAATTTATTAAAAAAATAAGTGTTATATTTAGACCTATCTTTAATTCAATTGTACCTATCTTCAATTCATTTGAAGATAGTTCAATTATTTGATGATGGGTACAAATATTTGAAGAAAAAAAAAAAAAAAACTTAAAATAGTTGAATATATGCTAATTTGGCGGTCCATAGGAACAACCAACTTATTGCTGACTAAAGGCTGATCTGCATACGGTTTTAACGGCGATTTTGCACTGATTTTTGATGTCAGCATCTACTTCTAAATGGGACCTTAGTTTTTACGTTTATATCTGAACTTACGGTCTCCACGTCTCGCGGTGGGATTCGAACCCCACAAACTCATTAATTGTTATTACGCCGAAATTCCAGAGCAAAACGAGACGTTTGATCTAATCACTGCGTCACTAGGGTGACGTAAATTTTGATGAATAAAAACTTTTCAAATATCGATATTTATCCTGCAAATACCCCTTGTATTGACCTAATAAAGGTAACCTAATAAACTAAAGCTTTATTCGGTCAATGCCCTAATAAAGCCTCGTGCATGTATTCCAACGTTCTAAAAGCATTGTGACGTCATGAATATTGCAATGTTTACGCCATGGCGTCTTAGTTTCAACTGCAGAGATGTACCTAAATCGGTTGAAAACAGTTCGTTTTGGAGGTCATGTATAAATGTGTTGCAGGATAAACAAAATACATGGAGACTGTCTTGAAATATAAGCGATATTTGGGCTCGGGTCGAAAACGTGATGGAGGGCTCGGCAAGCCTCGCCCTCTATCACACGTTTTCTTACCCTCGCCCAAATATCGCTTATATTTCAAGACAGTAACCATGTATTTTATATATATAGGATCTCCCATGATTTGTAGTTGGATATGACTTTTATCCAACTCGTTGTGTGTTTTTATCCCCTCGCCAAGGCTCGGGGATAAAAAAACACACACAACTCGTTGGATAAAAATCATATCCAACTACAAATCATGGGAGATTCTTTTTATCCCATGTTTAATACTTCACAACCAATGTTTTACACTGTTTTATACAGGACTCCACTTTATTTTACTTTGACTCTAACGCAAAACCATTGTGACGTCACAACTGCACTTAACTGTGGAATATGAAAAAATTATCCAATGAGTCATATCCACGGGATAAAGGGGTAAACATGGGATAAAATATAGATTTATCAAGCTGTTTATATTTTTCGGGAACGTTTGATTTATAATAAATGCCCCTAAAGTATATAGGATTAGAAATGAATGGAATGCAATATATGTATGTTCTTATCTTTAAGATAAGACCTACTGCCTAACTTTGTACTACCATATGTATGGAGATTCCATAGAAAGCCTCGCCGTACAAACACAGAAAGGTAGCGAGGCCGTCGTTACTCATTGGACGAAGTCTGGTAACCAAGGCAACACCTGGCACCAATTATCCGGAGTCAGTCTCCATCTGGACTCGCAAACTAAGGTTTCAATGTTTAAAGTTCAAATATAAAGCGTTTCCAGCAAAATAAGATGCTGTTTCCGTAATGATTTTCTTTTTACATAAAAAAAAATACAGAGACATGTATTTAATTCTTTCAGGTTTGATGTCATTTACTTGCAAAAATGTATGTAATAATCTCTTTCAATATTGACAGATTTTAATTAAAGCCATTCATGGCTCATACTTTACCGGTGACATCGCCATAGACCTTGTGGAACTTTGGCCGTATGCTTGTCTGTAATAAAAGGTCTTCTAAGAATTGTTACTGCGATTCGCGGGAGGAGAAATGATTATGAGGACTTGATTTTTAGTTTGATAGCAAACTATAATACATGAAGACCGTGTCATAATTGAATAGTTGCATGTATTTGTTGACTTTTTATATGTATGTATTAACCATTTTCAGATTATGATGAAGTTCATTTTGATAATCAATTAATCTAACAAAAATGCATAAAATTCCTTATAAGTAGACGAATGTTTAGAATGGAGAGTAAGTATAATGTTCTTTCATTCTCTGAAGCATCATGGAGAGAGATACTGAATGTAGTTTTATGTTGTTCTACTCAAAGTATTAGCCTCTTTTGAACTTTTGACTGTACTAATACACTTAAGTCATTACTAATTTGCTAAATAAATATACAAACATATTAATTAATGAGATTGTGAAAAAAGTAGTACACTAGTCTAATAGTTGAGAAGGTGTACATGTTACTATAAAGTCTAGTCCGAATACCAAGAATCCTTGTCTTCTTGTCTGTGAGGGTGTGTGTGTGTACAGAACCACAATATTGACGAAGTCAATAGTTTAATTTTAAGTTTTTTGAGAGCTTTATCATATATTAATAACCTTTTTTATGCCCCTGGATCGAAAGATCCCGGGGGTATATTGTTTTTGTCCTGTCTGTCTGTTTGTCTTTATCATATATTAATAACCTTTTTTTCTGTTGGATTGATGAATAAAGTAAAGTAGGTCATTACAAGGACTTTAGAGTCATCTTTTTAAGTATACTAGTATTCTCAAAGGGTGACCAGACATGCATGATGTATGATGCATGATGTACCCGTATAAAGAAAATTAAGTTGCGGAGGAGAGTCATTTAAAGACTTGATCACAGAATTATGATGTTACTGTCAGTTACCTGGTATCATCCCGATTGGCAAAGTCAGAGACATTTTCAATAACTATCATGATATATATCATGTAAACGTATTAACTGTAAACGAGTTATTATTTGTTGGATGGATTTCTACGACTTTTGTGCTATTTTTTTTTTCATAATCGACATATCTGAAGTGATTTCCCCTGGTATCTATGACTGGAACTTTATGATGGTCAGTGATTGTAGGAAGATATTACTGTGTCGATGATGGCATTTAATTGTCTGTAAATAAATCTTAAACATTGAGGTATATTTTGTTTTTATTCATCGATTGTCATGTGAGTTTATTTCAAAACTTTAACAAAGCAAGTCATGACGGGTCCCTTTTGCTATCAAATATGGTTTAAACATTTCCTTGCGTGATAAATATACCAACCCAACTTAAACGATACAAAGATCTTATTACCCGTAAATTATTAACGTTAATCTAGTAGGTTTTAATTTTTGAACAGTGATATTGTAGGCCATATGATGTTTACCAATCTGCGTTTTTATAATTTATCCAGCACAGGAATGGGGTCCAATAACGTGTTCGAATTCCTCTTCGATTTTTTTTTCAAACCGTTCATAATATATTAAATAAAATTCCTGAAGTTCTGAAGAACTTTCGGATGCGCTTAATCATGAAGTGGAAAGTAATTTTTATGTTTCTTTCTGCATTTCCAAATTCAGAGCAATGTGAGAATTTCAGGTATACGAAGGATGTTTTTGCTCCGAATTCCATACAGATAATTTCTAATGTTTCGGCTTCTTCTCTGGATTACGTGTACGCGATATGTACGGCGGAGTGTTTCGCGAACTGGGCGTGTAACGCTGTGGACGTGTGTGGGACGTTCTGTAGGCTGATAAGGGGCTGGGATTCCCTCTACTCGGAGGAAAATTCTACAGACGTGTGCCAGCGATACCAAATTGTAAGGAGCCGATTTCAAAATTTAGAATCCGGATAGATTTGAACAATGGTTTTAAATCGATATATATACATGTATAGTTTTATTGTGAATGTCCAACCTTGCGTTTCCCATTTAAAATGATTTTTTGTTGTTGTAGGAATGCAGTCAGGGAGAATATTACGATCGTTTGTCGAAAGCTTGCGTTGCGCATGGTTGGTTGCAATGATTTTTTTTACTCTAACTGTTTGTGAAATATTTAAAAAATGAATATTTATTAAAGTTATAATCATATACATTGTAGAATTTTGCGACTTTGAGTCAGACCCAGGGACGGTTTGTTTTTTGGGTGAGGACAGCAGCGATGATGGTAATTGGATAAGAAATTCTGTAAGTAAAAGTATAATTATTTACATGTATTACATCTTTATTTATCGTTGAGTGTCATTTTATTATATCCGTGCCCTAAGAGGGTCCTCATGGCAACAAAAAGAAAGAAACGGCGGGATTATTAGTACCGCCGGTATATCTTATTTTGAATTTACCAAATACTTGAAAATCCTTTATTTGATATGGTTTTTAAAGGGTACAACAAACACAGCTTCGACGGGTCCAAGTACAGCAAAGTTCGGTAGTTTTTATAAGTACATGGATGCAGCTACGTTGAAGAGGAACGACGAAGTGACTTTAGTCAGCACCAGGACATTTATGGGTAAGTATATAACAGTTTGTGCATAGCATACACACATGTAGTATTAATATTCAGGTATATCTAAGTGTCCCAATAATTTGATTTTTTGTGGTCAATTTATTTAAAATGTCTTGTCAATTTTGAATTTACCCGGTGTCTGTAAATGATACAAAATTTACACTATGTCAAAGATAAATTCAAAATTCACAATATAACATAACTTTGTTTCTTCACCATTGGTTTTATTTGATTGATCCTTCTACTTTATACAGCAAAGTCGTACTGTCTGACGTTTTATTACCACATGTTTGGGACCCAGACAGGAACTTTGACCGTGCTAACACAGAACGGGACATCATCAGCAGAAACCAAGTGGACAGTGTCTGGAGAGAACCAGGATGTTTGGAGAGAAGTGCCAGGAATTGACCTCAATCTGGATTCTCAAACAAAAGTAATATCTAAAAAAAAATTAAAAAATTTAAAAAAAAAATAGTTAAATGAAAAAAAATCTGTATGCTCTGATTTCGGAACAGGCTTCTGAATTAATATATATTTTTCTGTATGTTTACTTGTTACAAGTTGAAATAATTTAATTAAATTTTATTGTAGATTCTTATAACAGCTACCAGAGACAATGGCGACTACGGGGATATCGCTGTAGACTTTGTTCAGCTGTGGCCGTACCCGTGTTGAACCACAGACTTCGTTAAGAGACGACACTTCATCGCTATACTTTGTTGTTCAATTTGGGCTCATCCATGCATTGAATAATTTCGTACTTGTATCAAATTTCAGTTAGATAAATAGATAATGATACTTGAAAGCAAAGTCAGTCTTGTAGAAAATTCATACTTGTTTTAGTTTATGTATAGAGTTTTAGTATAAGGCCTAATTATGGGCGGCGGAAACTCAAAGTGTAAAAAAAGACGTTAATGCAAAACTAACAATTAATTTAGTAAAAAAAAAAAATACTGAACTACAAAACAAACAGCTTAAAACTGTATCAACCAGACTCGACTGGAAAATCAACAGACTCCGTTGCAAAACGAACGTTCACCGATGCAAAACCAACAGTCATTAACGCTAGATGGCGCGCGAGTCTGTATATAAATTATGGAAAGCTTAATACATATGTTTAATTTGAATTTTTTTTCAGTAGCAGTGTTTGAGAAATTTATATGCACTGAATGCTTATGAATTAGTAGAATTATATACATATTTCGTATATACATGTACATTATATACATATTTTATATAATTTTAAATGAAAAATATATGTGATTTGATCATGAGTGAGTTTTTTTTAATCTTCAAACTCATTTAACACAAAAGAACAGAATATTTCTGCATTCCAAATAGGCTTCGTAAGATTCAGGGTCTACAAACACCTGAAAAAGGGCGATGTCATTTTGACAGCTTTCAAAATTTGTATTTGTAACACGATTGATTCCATGATCAAACACAAGTGCGAATGTCCCCATGGCGAGGTTTATGCATGAAGTATTTTAGAATTGATTTTAATCATTAGTTTTATCCATGTACCCCTAGGCACATAAAAAAACATAAAGGATAAATAGGATAAAATAGTTTTGATTGCATGGGGAGGGGGTCCAGCAATTCAACAAAAATCAATGACTTATGAAAAATGTGGGTTGGTGGTAGGTGAAGAAAGCTTTGGGAAGCGGAGGATTAAATATAAAGGCCTTCAAAAACTTGTGTGAAAGGCAAATTTTAATTTGTCTATATTTTGTGTGAGGTTCATTTTTCTTAGGTTATTTTCTCTTCATGCTACTTAACTATCTACAATTAACGAAACTGAAAATTCTAAGGGGGTGTCTATGACAGTCTATCCCTGTTACATCTCTCTGTAACTATGAACATTATAGCAGACATGTTTGTTTTATTATTATTAGCCCATCTCTCTATAAGTATGTAAATTATAGCGGACATGTTTTTTTTAAGTATGATTAGCTCACCTGAGCTGAAAGCTTACACATTTTTATCTGGGTGCGTCTGTCCGTCTGTAAAGGTTTCGCATTTTTAAATTCTTCTCAAGAAGTACTGGACCGATTTTAGTCAAACTTGCAAAAAAGCATCCTTGGGTGAAGGGATTTAAGTTTATTCAAATGAAGGGCCAAGACCTTTTTTCAAGGGGAGATAAATAAGAATTAGTGAAAATTTGGTGGCATCTTCTTGGGAAGTTTCGATCCCTCTCCTACGTATCATCTTATTTTTGCAACAGCCCCAGTTACAGATGTTTTTAGTTGATTTGGAAGTTCTTGTTAAGATAAGCCGCAGGTCATTTGGACATGAGCCCCACCATCCTTTAGATATTATACAGTTACACTAATTTGACTAATGGGTTTTTTTTAAATACGTTTTGTCTGAATCATTTATTTTTCTAGAGCAATAATAATGTTTTCAATATGAAATAAATAAATAAATAAACATTTTATTTTAAAAAATCATACTCAAAGCCACATGAAATATGATAACGAGACAATAATTTTTTTCTAAGAAACTTTTTTTTTTTACCTTGTGGTCATTTGTGTAATGCAACGCAATAAGGAGTTGACAAATAAGAAGTCAATGAATTATAAGGTTGTTCATTGACATAGCTTTCTGTTACATTTTGCACAGGCAAGGTGGTAACTAGACTCATATTTTTAGTGAGGCAAGGGAACTGGGGCCACCCAAGTCAAAGCAGGTTCAGGGTCGTGTCCTGATGGGGGTTCTCAGGAGGAGGGGGTCCCAAAACCTGGGTTTTAGTAGATTAAAGACAATCTTTGAAAGTTTTCGCGTTTTGAATTATTTTTACATGCGTTCTTAACTGTAATGAAACACCTGGTGAGATGATAGATTTACAGAAATTGAAAAAAAGTTGAACAGTTGTTGAAAGCATTAATTAAGTTCAGAGACACATAAGTACAATAGAATTAAAGTTCAAAGTAAAACTTTTATATGCCCCCGTATCGAAGATTCGGGGGTATATAGTTTTTGCCCTGTCCGTCTGTCTGTCTGTCTGTCTGTTTATCTGTTTGTCCACAAAAACTTTAACATTGCCCATAACTTTTGATTGGTTGGAGCTATGGCTTTCATATTTCACATGTGTATTCCTTGTGACAAGACCTTTCTTTGGGTAACACCATATTTGACCTTTTGACCTTGGAGTTTGACCTATTTTTGAAAAAACTTTAACCTTGGCCATAACTTTTGAACCGTTGGTGCTAGGCCTTTCATACTTCACATATGTAATCCTTGTGACAAAACCTTCCTTTGGATACCAACAATTGTAATCTATTGACCTTGACCTTGGAGTTTGATCTGCTTTTGAAAAACTTTAACCTTGGTCATAACTTTTGCGATTGGTGCTTCGGCTTTCATATTTCACCTGTATATTTCTTGTGAGAAGGCCTTTCCTTAGGCACCATTTATTTTGACCATTTGACCTTGACCTTGATGTTTGACTTACTTTTGAAAAACTTTAACCTTTTCTATATCTATTAAATGGTGGCTGCGAGGGCTTTCATATTTCACAGGTATATTCCTTGAGACAAGACCTTACTTTGGGTACCAACATATTTGATTTGCTTTTGAGAAAGTTTAACCTTTGCTATAAGTTGTCATACGGGGGCATCAGTGTTTCACAAACACATCTTGTTTCACTTTTCAGAAAACTCTAAAATTTTAGTGAGGCATTTGCCTCACTTGCCTCGATGGTAGTTACGGTCTTGACAGGATAGTTAAAATAGTGCACAATTTACAGTCTGCATATTAAGCTTAACATGTGTTTAAGAAATTACAGAGTTGAACCATTTGCTATATGCACTTGTATAGATTGTTCAGTGAAGGATAAGGCAAACACCAACCTGGAGGTAAGACACCTTACTGGGACATCTCAGTTCAATAGCTGCAAATAACAAAAACATACGGTTATTTTACTTTATCGAGGTTCCATCTTCATAATTTTTAATGGAAAATCAGATGGTTTCGATCCCCCTGTGACGGTACATATTGTCGTCGTCGACAACAATATGTACCTACGCTCACTGCACATATTGTCGTCCATCGGTACATACTGTCGCCGGCTGAAAAGGTACACATGTACATATTGTCACTGGCGACATTATGTGCCTTACCCTCACTGCACATATTGTCGCCCAACAGATTACTGATATTGTTGCTTAAAGATTTTTTTGTTGTTTTTTTCGGTAGTTTTGTGAATGTAATTGGTGTGTAAATCACACTGACGTGTCTTGTATTCTATTTCATGCAGCGTGATTGTGACGGTACATTTTGTCGTCCTGTTCATATTGTCGCCGGCGACAATGTGTGCCTACCCTCACTGCGCATATTGTCACATGTCGCATGACAATGCATGGCAATGCTTCCATGTAAATATGACAAATCATTACTTTGCTGTTTTTTAGAAGAAGATTTTTAAGGAATTTTCCTATATATTCCTCTGTAAAACTTTGATCGCCCATTGTGGCCCCACTCTAGCCCCGAGGGTCATGATTTGAAGACACTTCAATCTAACTACCTGAGGATACTTAAACAATAAAATGCATTCTTTGATGTTAGTGTGGGAATTAATGTCGCAGCTGTTGCAGAAAAAAATACATAACCCGCGTAAGCGGTTTATGTGATTTTTTTCTGCAATAGCTGCGACGTTAATTCCCGCACTAACAAACAAAGAAAGACATTTTATTGTTTATATTTATATCTTAAAAAAAAAAATTCAAAGTAAATTAAATACATGTATGTTAAAATATTGTATTAAGATGTGTATGTCAATGTATGCAAAATTGATGGAACAGCCGTTGCTTAAGAAATCTATGCAGGTGGCTTGCTTAGTGTTGTTTATGGAATTATTAACGGCAATGGTTTTTGTAAGAAATAAAGGAAATAATATTCAGTGGATGTAAATATTTCCATATAAACATCACTAATCACAGGCCTACTGCTGTTCTCGGCGGTTGATCCAGAAATTTCAGAACGCGGGGGGGGGGGGGGGGGTTCAGATTTTTTTTTTGACAAGCCAAAAAAAATTTAAATATGTGTGAAGGTGTGTTACTGTATATGTTAAGTAAGTTATTTAATTTTGAAATTTTACCTGTGTACTAAATTGAGTATATACAAGTTAAACAAACAGAATTTACAAAAAAAATTAAAATAAAATAAAATAATAATAAAAATAAAAACTAGAAAATCTGCTATTGCAAGCAATAGCGTATGTCACCCCGAACTGAACCATAAGCTCTAAGATTGTTCCAAAGAAAGAAAGTATTCGTAAAAAAATCTCCTTCCCCTTCTCACTCAAGTTATAAAAAGTGTTGTCTAGAAGAAAATTGATTTTGAGAGATCTGATTGGTGTAAAATAAAATTATTAATTTTACTCTGATATCAGGAATAACAAGAATATCTCCTGTAGAAGACGAAAGACCTTAATTTACAGAATGCCGTCAAAACATGGCTGACGCAAAATAGTTCCTGAATTTTCCTCTTCAATTCGGGCATTTTTGCATAGGACATGGGCTAATTTTTTTTATGAGATGAAAAAATATGTGTAAACGTTTTTTTAGTTTAGCAGAATCATGAACATTTCGGGCGTGCTGAATATACGATAGTGATGAGGCTTTTACACACCTGCAGGAGCGGATCCCAAGATTTTTAAATTTATAAAAAGATGGAAATTAAATTGATATAATCCTAACTATCAATGAATGAAATTATTCATATGCAAGTAATACATTCACAAGAAAACGCGAAATGCTAATGATTACGGCTGACAATCACTACTTTTCAAAGAAAAAAATTCTAAATAAAATAATTATAAATTCTATAGACAAAACAACAGGAAAATGAATGCTGGAAAAATATCGGATCACATCAGCGGAACTGAATTTTATTCATGAAATTCTTAAGATCTTCCCTGTCAGTTGTAATTTTTATATCTCTGCGTTTCTACCTCGCTATTTCGAGGAAAAAGGGGGGGGGGGTCTTGAAAACAGACATGTTCATTAGCCATCGTTTTGTAGAATTATTAAGCCTTAACATTTTGAGAATTTGTGATGAAGGGTTTCTTATGATATGAAGGTGACGGTCATTTTATTTAGAATCCAAGACATAAAGCAAAACTTGCAATTAGAGAAAGATATATACTGTAATTATGTATATATAGAGAGAGAAGGGGAGGGGGGGGGGAATGTGATTTGGTCTTCTATATTTGAAATGAAGGAAATAAAAATGCGCCCGCCAAATATATACTATATACTACTGTTTTTATTCAATAGAAATTCGTTTCTACGGCAAAACGAAATCTCTCCAGAGCAGTCCCTACATACATGAAAATAAATTGAACAAGAAAACATTGATGTAACCATCAATTGTCGCCCGGGAAATAAATAAAGTAAACAATGGAAATGAGTCTTTATTGTCATCTCCCTCGGGAGATGACACATTAAGTTCGTTTTCCGGAAGTGAAGTCCTAGTGTAAGCTGCCATCGATAAGCTGGTGGTCTGGCAAATGACCTGACGATGACACGATTTCTAAATATAGAGATGTAAACAAAATTGAGCGTTCTGCCTTATTATTACAAAATGGTCCATCTTAAAGTAAAACTACACAGGGTTCATTCGGATAATAGAGGTTGGATTGCTGGGGTGGTGGTCTTCAAAATACACATAAACATTGTATCTAGGTTATTGCGTAAAAAGTTTTCCTATTTCCCTTGGACCATCAAAGAGTGGAGTGATAGTCTCGGCGAATACACCTGACACCTTTAGGTCTCAGGTGATCATCTTCTAACCATAAGTAAGAAATATTATTAATATTAACCTTTTAAAGTTTTAATTTTTGGTCATATCATGCGCACCAAATTTGCCATAATAATCAGCTTGTTGATTGTGGGCAATACTTGGCAGAAGCAGAAACGATGGTCAGCGCGCGGGGATCAAAATACACAAAACATGGCATATTGAATGTATCAGCCAAGGCGTGGATCCAAGATTTACTGACGAAAGAAAACAGTGAAAACATTCACGTTAAATGCGTATATATAATGGCAAAAACTTAACTTTTATATGTACTTACTGCCGTATATGAAAAATAAAACAGAATTTATTCAAAAAAATAAATTTCGAAGAAAAGAAATTTTACCTAAAAGCACAATTTAAGCAGAAACATAAATTAATGTCTCTGATTTAAGTAGCTCAGTGCTGCAGGCATTGGAATAAAAATAGTAAAGAATCATTATGAGTATTTTCTCGGATGTCTTCACTATTCTTTTTTTCTTTAAAATTACTCCTGCGGAAAAGTTTTAGGAAAAACACAATTTTCTTGACCTGGCTCAGGTTTTTAAGGATTAATAAATAAAGCAACTTATCAATTTAATTCTTTATGCAATTCTAATTTGCATTTTTTTGTTAATGGAAAAAAGTAAAAAAAAAAAAAAAAAAAAAAAAAAAATCACTCCTCGTATTCTTGAAATAAAGCCAAAATTATAAAATGTGTGTCTCGCGAAACAGCGTATAAAATCGATGTTGGTAGATTGAGGTTCTTTTCAGTGTGCCAATACTTAATTTTAAATGGTAACTTTTCAATTTTATAACCTTTCTATGCATGCTATTTTCCCACAAGCGTATACGTGTACATGTACTTATATTATATATACATAATATAGCGTTAACACATGAATCTGCATATTGGCAGCAGAAGGATATGATGCAGGAGTGTCTCAATGTTTTCCTTGATATTCCCAGTGGCTCGATAGCCAAGTCACTTCAGAGGATACGTTTAAAATAAGGAAAATCTTTGGAAATTATAATTGAGGTTCGGATTAATTTAAGTTAGCGCTTTAAAACTGCTTTGCTGTTGTAGTAGGCGACTACAAACTAAAGTCAAAAGAAACGCTAAGGTTTTATCCATCTTCATACGGAACAATTGTTTTATATCTAATTTTTACGAATATTTCTCAGTGGTTAGATTTTTTTTTTACAGACATTGTACAAAAAATATTCAAAATGAATAAAGCATATTTACAACAAGTAAAATAATATAGGCATGTAGCAACAGGAGGGTCGTCCCCCTTCCATGTTTTTCCCAAACATTAAAAATATTCATTCAAAGGCGCGTCCTTGTCCCATCTTCCATCTTTTGTTGCAGTATGGTACGTCAAATCATCCCATAGGAATGTACTATAATATAAAATATGTTTGTTGGAAAAGTTTTAATCCTCCCTTTCAAGAAATGAAAATGTGGAGTTTGGACAGTCCCTTTTTCCCCTTGTCAAAGATTGTTCAGATAAGTCGTCGATTTTTTTCTCCCCCCCCCCCCTTTTTTTTCAAAAGCGATACTACTGCATGTAATAGCTGAAAAAATAATGTAACATTCCACTGTTTATTCTGTGACATTCATGAAGGCAAAGAGATGACATTTATGGCTTTCTGGAAAGCCAAACTTGTCATCAAACCGCTTCGATATGTGTGAAAAAGGCATGCGTCTAAATGATGGAGACGATAGTCGAGAATATTTTGAAAACTTATATAGTCGGATGAAAATCGAACAAAAACGATACCCTTTTAAACTTTATCAATTCCTCAAGTAAATGTTGGCTGCATAAAATATAATTTGAAACCAAACACATGCATCACCTATTTTCAAAAATATCTTTCACTTTAAGAATATAAAACACGAACTGTGTAAAGTACATTTTTACGTTTTTATGCGATAAGTAAAATTCGATGTTCTAAAAAAAGGGACCTGTCGTTTTTTCGATAGTAAATGATAAGCAACTTTATATATTAAATATGAAAAACATATATATTTTTACAGATTCACTTTATGGAAGTAAATATATTGTGTATCTCGTAATTTATAAAGGGAAAGAACATTCTGATTAACAATCTTTTTAATGTTTAGAAAACCTTTAATTCTGAATAACTTCTCCCACCTCAATCCCCATATACCAACACTTAAACTTGTATGAATAGAGCAGCCCGGTCCTCCGGGCTGCAATAATTTTTAGTGTTTAAGAAACGTTGGTCCTACGTTTTTTGGGAAATGATAAGATATTTCATTTCTTCTTAATCACATCAAAAAACTAGTTATATATAATAGCTTCATAGATGTACCTTTATGTACTCTAGGAATATTACAGGAAAAAGAAATTAGGAAGACAAAGAAATTGAATTATTTATGTATTCAAAAAGATCAAACATAAACGTATATACAACGTTTTTGGCCACTTGTACAAAGAAAATGCAATTATGATTTTCCCCCCAGTTTTTAAAATAGACATCGACACATAGAAATATATCCGCACAACTATAGGTGTTGACCTTTATTTCTGTGAAGTTTCATAAAGATTTTCTAAGCCTTCGCACTAAAACAAAAATAGGTTGACTAAAAAACAATTAGTTGTCCCGGCTTCCTTCCGCTGACCAACAATTCCATTTTATGCAGAAACCACTTTGATACATTGAAAGGATTTAACTAATAAAGTTTTGAAAAGTTTGCTTTGTTAATTACTGAGAAAAATGAAAATTTAAAAAAATCACTTTTTTCCTGTTACCATGGCATTTAGAAATTTTTGAATGTTGACTGAACAAATAAAGTGTCTTATCATAATTTTTGTAAATTTGCATCACAATTGACCAATCCACCTCGGAAAACATCTGTGTGTATATTCACCTTTTTCTGTTTATTTCATTCCTATGGCAACTGTTTGCAAAAGATTCTAATTTTTAAAATAGAAATTACTTTGACAGAATGTAAGGAACAATCCGTACAAGTTTCAAAATAATTGCCTGAGCAGTTTGTGAGAAAATCGAAGTTAAGCAGTTTTGACTTTTCTTCTGTTTCCATGGCAACAATGGGTGGTTTGAAAATTTTAAATGCGATTTGCACAACTACAATTATCGTTTATCATTTCTATGAAGATTCATTACGATTGTCTAAGGAATCAGCGAGAACACTTCAGGACAAAATTCTTCACTTTTCGTACGTTTCCATGGCAACGGTGGCCATGTTGAAACTGAAAAATATTTTCCGCACAAATGCAGTTGGCCATCATCTTTTATGGAAAGTTTCAGCAACATTGTCCCAGCCATCTGCGAGAAAGTCCCCGAACAATGTTTTCATGCGTACAATAGCAATATGTCCCCCGACTTCGTTCGGGGTGACATAATAAAATCAATTGCAAACTGGGGGGGGGGGGGGGGGGCTGCGGTGCGCCGGTACTAGATCTGCCTTTGGCCCAGTAGTTCTTGGGAAGAAGCTGAAAATGTGAAAAGTTTACGGACAGATGGACGAATACATAAGCTCACTTGAGCTTTCTGCTCAGGTGAGATAAAAATGTCAACCCCAACACCAATTATATCGGCACATGTATTAGAATAACGCAAAAAAATAATTTCCAGATTTGCTACTGAAAAAAGAAAAAAAAATCCATCTCCAAGTATCTATAACAATCGAGAAAAAAAACAATAGACTGATTTATCAGATATCTCAAGAGTTACGGTATCTTAATATATCATGGTGATGTACACCAATCCTGGACACAATTTTCAGACCAAAACCTTTTCTCCCTACGGTATTTCGAGTTACGCTAAATAAATACAACTTGTTTACTTATTTGTCTGTCATACATTTTGTCTATATCCTTCTGCGTGTGTGTGTCAATCTCTCTCTCTTCACGACTTTACTAAATATTCTTCAATATATCAGCTACAGAATGTGCAAATGTTCACAGTACATATTGTCGCCGACGACAAAATATGCCGATGCGTGACTGTACATTTTATCGTCCATTATGCAGGAGGAAAAAAGGCTCGTCACCGGCGACAATATGTACCGATGGACGACAATATGTGCAGTGAGGGTAGGTACAATATTGTCGCCGACGACAATATGTACAGAACGACAATATGTACCGTCACACCCCCTCCCACATATCTTATTTTTGCAAGTCTCAGTTATATATGGCTGAATATTTAGTTGATTTGTACTTTCTAAAAACAGCAAACATCAGAGAATTGTGTTTTTTATTTTATATTCAGACAGACAAAACATCCTGAAACAAAGCTACGCTTTATTAAAAATTTGATCATTGACCTTATGCAACTTAACAGAGGAAATTGGACTGGAATATTTGACAAGTTTTATTGTTCAAACTCTAATTGTCTATTTTACTTAGCAACACTATTCATATTCTTATTATATTTATAATCAGACGATTTTAATTGTTATTTCTAGAAAGAAAAATTCTTGGTCTAAGTGCAAAATTCTATTAGGAATTTTCACGATTTTTTTTCTCGAGAAACACAGAGGCTACGAGCATGAAAAATACGTCATTGACCTACATTGTACTTTTGAAAAATATTACCACAGTCATAGGTCTAAAATGTATAATGGATGGTTTTTTCATTACCATCATTGGATTTTTTTTACAACCTCCTTTGTATAAACAGCGCCTGTAAATTCCAAGTTTAAATATGTATTTTCAACCATTCTCTGAAGAAGTCTTTGTTTTAAAACGAGTTTTGTCCGCTAAGAAAGCATCTTTATTAATAGAGGGCGGAGCCCTCTCACGGGCCCGAAGGACCCGTGAGAGCGAAGCTCTCCCTATAGGTAACACGTATGTATGTAAAATATATTGAATTCTATTGTAAACTATATTTTCATTACAATACCTATGGAACTGAGAACCTTGTCGCCAATATGGCGTCCATACTCTTTTCCATCTTGAATCTCGCGACAAATTCCCGCATAAACGAGATGCTGGAGAATCGTAATTTTAATTCCAATCCTGCGTTAATGAAGTTTTATCAATTCTCATAATCAAAAACATCCTTATAGTACACATCCTTATTACTTTCGTTTTCAACTAACTTGCACTCGATCGTCATAGACTTGACATGTGACGTCATTCATTGACTGAATCAGCGGAAACTGTTGAATTTTTAACAACCTGTCATAATTAATATTTCATATGCGTACTATCTTTTTAAAAACAGATTTATTCACCTTTTAACAAACCTTACTATGTTTTGGTGAAACAAATCTCAGTTTAACGAATTCCAGTGACGTCACTGTCTAGACTGCATACTACGCACGATGGAGGGGCGGATCTTACTGTGGCCCCTTTCACCAGACTTGGGGGAAAAGAAACAACGAGCTAATTTATTTGTTAATAAAATTTATTAATTACGAATGTCTTCAGGATTATTTTCAATACACAAACTAGAAATATATGATTTTTTGGTTACATAGTATAATTTTCCTCTTGAATAATACACCTAAAAAAATGTTTTAATAGTGGTAAAATCTTTACTGAATTCTGCATAGTATGAACTCAAGAAGGGGGGTATACATTTTAATTTCTTTAAATTTTATTTTTATTTATTCATTCATTCATTCATTTTTTTTATTTAAAAATATTTATTTGTTTGTTTGTTTGTTTGTCTGTCTGTCTTTGATTATCTGCTTGTTCCTATATACATTTGCAAGTGGAGACCTGTGTCTAATTTTTGTTGTTGTGATTTTTTTTTTCTCAGAAGTTTTATACATGTGGATATGCTTCAACGGATAAATTAAAATGATTTCTTATGTTTATTTTAAAAAGTACTTTTAAAAATATAGAACAGAAAATTTATTCAGCCAGTTGGAACCTATGGTGGATTATAATCATAGACTAGTGTATAAAGTCCAAAATCAATGAGAAAACTTAGTTAGCTTAGAATCTTCATTTGACATTACCCATGGTAATCTATGTAAAGAGGTCAATATTATTAAGTACTAGTAGTACTAAAATATCTTTTTCTTTAAAGCTTCCATATATGATCCTTTTTATTAATTATGTGGTGGATAGGGATGTCACAAAACATCAATATTATTACTGATGCAGGGAGGGGGTGGGGTTCGATACATTGATAAATATTCTATTCGATACTTCCCAGAAATGTACCCTATAATTCACAAGTTTTTGTTTTAAAATTTTAACAGATTTCACATAAACATGCAATTAAATATCCGGAAAAAAACTTTTATTGAGTTAAATTTGTTTTTCCAGATATTAAAAAAAGATTTTTTACTTTGCTCTTATGTTAGTTTTAGAAAGCACTACAGACTATTCGAATCAGATTAGTTTTTTAAAAATCCAGAAACGTTAAATTTACTCTACATTTTTTCCATTAAAATTAGGAAAATACTGATACTTTTAGCCCTCACGATACACAGCCCTAGTGTTGGTCAGATAAGTGTCCTGATAACCCAGGAGTTAGATCATCTGTAGTTTGGGTCCCATGTTTGACTTCCGATGTAGTCCCTGACAATATTGTCTTTATTCATGTTATTTATATTTGAAGTCATGACCATGCATTGGAAGTAAAAGATGAGAATTAAATGACTTGATGTTTCTGGATTGGGGTTTTTAAATTAAGTCGTGAATGATAAAGAAATGATGCTCATGCGAGTTCACGCATTAATTGTTGGACAGATACGTATAGGTGAAAGAGTTTTAAAACATTTAAATGTTCTTGGGCCTGGGTAGGTTGAATCCTTGACTGGTCCAGTGCACGCTCTTTCCCCATTAATCTATTTGATTTTGAGTACTCTAGGTAGGCAATTCATGATGAAATATCTTAGTAAAGTTTTCGATTTATAAAACCAAATACCTTTAATTAAATTTACTTTGTTATTATTTTCTGACACTAATTACAATTTGATTTTAACACTGATCTTTCATTAAACAATAAAATGTAGAAATGTTCACTTTAATTGATGGCTCCGCCCTCACCAACGGTCGAACCGTCTAACATATTAGCGAGCGCAGCGAGCGGCGCAAAGCGCCGCTCGTCACTGCGAGCTCTTAAAACAACGCCTGGGCGAAGAGAAAATTCGGACTCTGCACATTGATCCAAATGAATTTTTTTCCGCAGTTACCTGTGGTCCCATAATGCTTAAGCGAATTGCATCTCGTCGCAAATTACGTTCTCGCGGTAGCAACAAAAATTCAACAAAAAATAAAATCACCTTGATTTAATGGATATATAGCAGATAAATACTAGAATAACGTTCTTGATTAAAATTAGCACTGACCAGACTCCGTTTTGGTAATGCAACATACATATGACGTCAGAGTCTAGACGTATCAAATGTCACATGCGGTTTGATGAGCCCGATCTAAATTAAAACTGAAAGGTATCTGCGCTCGCCCTAACGGTCGCACCGTCAACATATTATTTTGGGAAAGATTGTGCTACCCGTTTGTGATAACTACCTTATATTTGAAAAATTAATGCCACATGTGCTTAACAACTTTCGCGCCTTTCAAGTTTTGAAGAACTCTTCAACGGACGGAGGTAAAAAGTTCGCCATTTAGGAGAAGCAGTTGGTTGCGGCTATTGCGTGAGTGAGTCTGAGAATCTCATTGTTCGCCAGTAGATTGGAAGTCTTCCTGCCTTAGTTCATCACGGAGGAACGATTGAAGTTGAGTGAATACGAAGCACATTTAGCATACAATATAAATTTGATTTGATTTTTTTAATTATAGAAATTGCTCATGATCATCAACAGATCAATGAAGCAAAACACACTAAGTCTTGACCATATCTGTGAAATAGCACTCTGGCCATGCGGTTTAAAGAATAATCCATCCTTCTTGTATTCCTGACTCTGTCATGCAAGACTTATTGTACAATGACAGAGCTAGGAAACACGTTGTGTCGAGTCAATACGCAGAGACATTTTTCAGGGATTTTTTTACCCTTTGATTCCAGGGGCCGGGGCCGTCAAGATTGGGGAAAATAGCGATATTTGGTTGAAATTGGGAATAATATCTTCATACAAATAAATAGGAAAAAACAAGCAAAAGTCAAATATTTAATCATTTTTCTAATTTTTTATAGTATGATGCTGGCTTAAACCAGCTTTAGTGATATGAAATAATAGCGGCTGTTGAAGTTCAGAAGCTTAAAAATGGCAAAGCCGCAGGGTATGATAACATTGTAAATGAACATATTTATACATTGTCATCTTTTTTACCTTTATGTAAGAAGTTCTTTAAAATAACATTTGATAGTGGGTTTGTTCCATATGAGTGGTTAATCGGTATTGTTTGACCAATTTATAAGAATAAGAGCGATTCAACCCAGCCTGAAAATTACTGTCCTAGGCAAACTGGAGAGACTGACGTGATGCACGTTTATTTTTTAGATAACGATCCTGACATTAATTTTAAAACATCGATCCCGCTTTAAAAAGTATGCATGCAAACATCTGTAGTATTCCGAATAACTACTCAGAAGTCCTCGGATGGCTTGTACATCACACATAGAGAACATAAACACCTTTTTTTTTGTCATTATTTTATTTTAATAATTTACAACTTAATACTTTTTTTCATATTGGGAATTTTTAGGTATGATTTTGGGAAAAACATGCACTTTTCAGCATTGGGAATGGGGCCGAATTTCGGCCCCAGAGACACCCTAAAAAAATCCCTGTTTTTGTTCAAAAAAATCATCAGTCTGAGCACAGGGGCAGTAGCACACGATTTGTAAACCAAGTCAAGAAACAACTTACTTGAGAAAAGTTTCACAAATTCTCATATGCACTAGGCCTAGTGCAAATGATGTCCTAGAAGTTATCCAGGTTAAAATATTCCAAATATATGCAATGTACATAGGCTAGTTTTAATTCAGATAAAACCCCAGCTTTCTGCAAAGTTTTGAACTCTTAGGCCATGAAAAGGTAACTTGTGCACAGACGAAAAAAAAAAATTCTTGATCTTTTTTTAATTTATTCTCTGAGAAGCATACTTTACTGTCCACAGACTTACATTTCTCTGATGATTTTGACACCATGAATGAATGAATGAAATTGCATGAAATTTTGGTTTCCTTCTATTCAGGACTTTGCCCACACGATGTGAATGTTTATCATTTTTTTTAACTCTATTTTCTTTACAATCCTCTAGACCTGCTACAAGAATAGACAATGTCAGAATATGAATTTTCTTTAACTGGACATTCTGTTGGAAGTCGACCTGCGTCTGGATCTCCCAGAAGGCCAGGAATCGGTGACAATCTCAGTAAGTCGGAGGGACCCCAGAAAACACCATATAGACGATCCATATATCCAGAGTCGCGCAATGTACAGCTAGAGGTCACTGCTAAGGCATTGAAGAACAAGGAAGTGAAGATCCAGTACTGGTCCCCCGAGGAGTCATACACAGATGTCAGTCAGCAAGGTGGAGACACTCGTCAAGTAATATCAATGGATCAGAATTCCAATGTCCAGGAGTCTGCTAGTCTTCATTCAACAGTTCAAAGCATGTCTGCATCTCTCTTATATCCAGGATGGTATGTATCACAAATATTGTAAAATATCTACTTGCATCTTTCAAATATTGTTCGATCATAAACTTTTGTCACCATTTCTCAAATTCAGTGTGACTGTGAAAAACCTTTTTTTTTAGTACCAGCTCAGTTTAACTAGTGGAGAACAATTACTAGCCAAAATCAGATTTCACAAGCTTGTTTAACTTTATTATATGAATTAATTAAAATTTCACTCGATAGAAAAATTTTTTTTTAAAAGATCTTGAGTATTGCTCAGCCATCATCATTCATAATAAAAGGTAAGCACCCCAGTATAGTACAAATCCTATTTACGACTCATTTCAATAACATGATTCTTTTGGCTCTTCATTGAATTGAACATTTCCATCAGGATTAAGCATTTCCATCACTTTTCACAGCTGCTTGGTTGATGGGTTGAGTCAAATCAAAGAAGCACAGAATCACAAAATAGATTTTAATTTGTTCTATTTATTCAAAAAAAGAAATTTCACATCTACAGACATTAGAGATCCATATACCATTATATAAGTCCCAGATGACATTACAGGTTTACATCAGTGAATAAATGTACCTATATTTTTAGCTCTACTGGTCAGAGACCAGAAGAGTTTATGCAAAAGTAAGGTGTCCGTTGTTTGTTTGTCTGTCTGTAAACAATATTTCAAAATGCTACTCCTACAGTTTTGGTCTGATTTCAATATAACTTGGCACAGAAGTAGACTACACTAAGGTACATAAGGTTTTTGATTTCGATGAACGGTGTTGCCATGGTTACTAAAAATATGCCAGTTAAATGCCAAGATGTTTTAACTTAAGCATGCATGCATGTAAAACTCAATAGTCTCAAGCCACAGTATAGCTCTCTCCTACCAGCCAGAATGGGAGAGGATCGTACATTTCCGCAAACCAGAATGATGGTAAAACTCTTGTATTCAAAAAGTTTTAATTGATCATTTCTTTTTGATAAACATAAATCTAATGAAAGATTTTTGAAAACTATGTTAAAAGCAAGGATTGTTTACACGATTTACTTTTTATGCTCATCCGTACAATTACGACTTAACACTCGTGTAGACGATATCTCTAATGAGTGAGAATTTAGTTGACAAACAGTTAACCATATCACCTGTCCAATTTACTGTGTTTCACAATTGTCAATTTTCTGGAGCCAACAATTACCTGGGCTGCTATTGTTTTATCTGTCTACACGAGCTCTGTGTGACGCAAAATTATGTTCAAACATGCATGAATGAAAAAAACAGGGTTACAAAGAAACACAACACGTGTCCTATGCTAACTTTTAAACTTCTTTTTTCATCTTCAGAAGTTCCCAAATTTGACAATTAATTGCCATGTCAATTTAAAATGATTGCCAACTTGGCGACATACAGAGAAGTTTTAGGCACCAATCAAAAATTTAGGCACCATTGCGACTAAATTAGTCACCAATTAGAGCCTTTTGCAAGATATTTAATGGGGCTGAAATATAAAAAGAAAAACAAAAAGAATATTAGTTCCACACTAAATCATATCAAGACCTCTTTGGTCTAGGTTTTGGTCAGTGTATGGGCCAAAATTTTTCATGGTAGAAAAAGAGTGAGAAAAGTCATTTTAAAAAACTTTCATCTGAAGAGTAGGACTCAGGTGACTCATTGAGTGTTGTGACCCATGTGTTTCTTGTCGAGTATGGTATGATCCTGTGATATTTTAATCTTGAATAACTTTAGAAATAGTGATGAATTGGATTAAACAACTTTAGGGTGACACTTTTAATCAGCGGCCTATTTCATCAACATATTAAAAAAGGAAATAATTTTCTCTTTTCAATCTTTACAGTTAAATTTTCATAAAATATTTTATGCACGATCTTTTATAAACACGTATTGAAAAAACATTGTTTACACTTCATAGTGAGTGTGTTGATGTAAAATAAATGTACAACAAATGAAATTCAGTTTCATGCTACATGTATATAAAATGTTAATGTAAAAAAAGAGATGTAACTCAAACTACAACTTCAAAAACACTGCCTACTTCATTAACTGAAATTTGTGGCCATAGAAACTAAATATTAATTTTTTAGACCCAAAACATGACAACTTATTGCAGGAACAGCTTAGTATCTGGTTATGGTGGAGGAAATAGGCGCACGGTCATCTCGTCATCCTCTGCAGCAGATAAGGTGGTGATTTCATCACCAAAAAGAATTGTAGTGAGTTCTCCAGACCAAATAGACCAGTACCAGACTTATAAGGAAGAGCACACTGGTAAGACAATAATTAACTGATGTACGATTACGGTAAATTAAATTGATGCACATTTATTTTGTTCTTTCTCTGCAGCAGATGAGGTGGGGATCTTGTCACCAAAAAGTATCCTAGTAAGTTATCCAGACAAAGTAGATCAGAACAAGACTCCTGGGAACCATCACACGAGTAAGACAATGATTAAATGATTTATTAACTTGCATGAATATGGGTATAATTAATCTTCCAAAATGCTACTTTTTCCAACTGTTTTGATTTGATTTTAATAAACTTGGTACAAGTGTAGAAAAAAAATCAGGACATACTAATTCCTTAAATGTTAACAAAAAATAAAAAAGGTTTCAATTAAGTCTCAAAGTCTGAACAAAATTTGCCCATTGTCACTGTTAACTTTTTGACATTTTCATCTCTAAACCCAATGTCAGCCAAACTTAGCACAAGGAGTGAAGGAGATCAAATATATTCAAAATTATGGGCCATGCCCCCTTCCAAGGGGAGATGGTCAAGAAAATGCAAATATTGGGGAGGTGTTATTTAAAAATCCTCTCAAGGACCACTGAACCAGAAAAGATAAAACTTTATCAAATTTAATCCAATTAAATCAGAATCTGTGTACTGAATTCATTGGGCTCATAGTTCCACAAAAATGTGGACTGACAATTGCAGTAAAGTAGAATACTGGAATAGATAGTTTTCCTATGACATATTTTGCCTTGGAGTTATTCCCCTTGGCCGTCATCTTGTAGCTAGGTCAAAGTAGTGAATTTTCCTTTCTGAGCAACCAAATTTAACATGCATGCCAAAAATATATGGGAAAAATATTTACAATATGGAAATTATGAATTAAAAGAATCTTTAACAAATGTATATTCATAAGAAAAACAGTGTTATTCTTCACCTCAGTGTCAGTATAATAAATTGAACTTGGTTGAATTATGAAGGGATCTGGGGATGTTGACCTACAATATGGCGGCCATGGGGAAAGAACTCTTTCTTAAATCACCTCGATGGAAAACCATCTATTTATGAATGAAACACATATATGAATAAATAATTATTTCAATTCTATTTAAATATATGTATTCATTTTAACTTGAATATGTATTTGATTGTAACTTTTATAAGTATTATATATCAGAGTTTTGCTATCTGTTTTTTTAGCTCACCTGAGCTGAAAACTCAAGTGAGCTTTTTTGATCACCTGTTGTCCGTCGTCCATCCGTCTGTCCGTCCCTCTGTAAACTTTTCACATTTTAAACTTCTTCTCAAGAACCACTGGGCCAATTTTAACCAAACTTGGTACAAAGTATCCTTGGGTGAAGGGGAGTGTAAATTGTTAAAATAAAGGGCCAAGTCCCCTTACAAGGGGAGATAATCAAGAAAAGACAAAAATAGGGTGGGGTCATTAAAAAATCTTCTTCTCAAGAACCACTGGGCCAGAAAAGCTGAAACTTATGTGGAAGCATCCTGGGATAGTGTAGATTCTAAATTGTTAAAATCATGACCTCCGGGGGTAGGGCGGGGCCACAATAGGGAATCCAAGTTTTACATTGAAATACATAAGAAAAATCTTTAAAAATCTTCTTCTCAAGAACCACAGGGCCAGAAAAGCTGAAACTTATATGGAAGCATCCTGGGGTAGTGTAGATTATAAATTGTTCAAATCATGACCCCCGGGGGTAGGGCGGGGCCACAATAGGGAATCCAAGTTTTACATTGAAATATATAGGAAAAATCTTTAAAAATCTTCTTCTCGAGAACCAATGGGCCAGAAAAGCTGAAACTTATATTGAAGCATCCTGGGGTAGTGTAGAATCTAAATTGTTCAAATCATGACCCCAGGGGGTAGGGCGGGGCCACAATAGGGAATCCAAGTTTTACATTGAAATATAAAGGAAAAATCTTCTTCTCAAGAACCACTGGGCCAGAAAAGCTGAAACTTATATGGAAGCATCCTGGGGTAGTGTAGATTCTAAATTGTTCAAATCATGACCCCCCGGGGTAGGGCGGGGCCACAATAGGGAATCTAAGTTGTACATTGAAATATATAGGAAAAATCTTTAAAAATCTTCTTCTCGAGAACCACTGGGCCAGAAAAGCTGAAACTTATATTGAAGCATCCTGGGGTAGTGTAGAATCTAAATTGTTCAAATCATGACCCCCGGGGGTAGGGCGGGGCCACAATAGGGAATCCAAGTTTTACATTGAAATATAAAGGAAAAATCTTAAAAAATCTTCTTCTCAAGAACCACTGGGCCAAAAATACTGAAACTTATTTGGAAGCATCCTGGGGTAGTGTAGATTCTAAATTGTTCAAATCATGACCCCCGGGGGTAGGGCGGGGCCACAATAGGGAATCCAAGTTTTACATTGAAATATATAGGAAAAATCTTTAAAAATCTTCTTCTCAAGAACCACTGGGCCAGAAAAGCTGAAACTATATGGAAGCATCCTGGGGTAGTGTAGATTATAAACTGTTCAAATCATGACCGCCGGGGGTAGGGCGGGGCCACAATAGGGAATCCAAGTTTTACATTGAAATTTATAAGAAAAATCTTTAAAAATCTTCTTCTCAAGAACCACTGGGCCAGAAAAGCTGAAACTTATATTGAAGCATCCTGGGGTAGTGTAGAATCTAAATTGTTCAAATTATGACCCCCGGGGGTAGGGCGGGGCCACAATAGGGAATCTAAGTTTTACATGAAATATAAAGGAAAAATCTTCTTCTCAAGAACCACTGGGCCAGAAATACTGAAACTTATATTGAAGCATCCTGGGGTAGTGTAGATTATAAACTGTTCAAATCATGACCCCCGGGGGTAGGGCGGGGCCACAGTAGGGAATCCAAGTTTTACATTGAAATATATAGGAAAAATCTTAAAAATCTTCTTCTCAAGAACCACTGGGCCAGAAAAGCTGAAACTATATGGAAGCATCCTGGGGTAGTGTAGATTATAAACTGTTCAAATCATGACCCCCGGGGGTAGGGCGGGGCCACAATAGGGAATCCAAGTTTTACATTGAAATATATAAGAAAAATCTTTAAAAATCTTCTTTTTAAGAACCACAGGACCAATAAAGCTGAGAAATATTTGGAAGCATCCTGAGGTAGTGTAGATTCTAAATTGCTCAAATCATGACCCCCGGGGGTAGGGCGAGGCCACAATAGGTATATTAAAAGGGGGGAAATCTGGTAAAGAACAGCATGGCCAAAGTTACTCAGGTGAGCGATGTGGCCCATGGGCCTCTTGTTTTTTTTGCTATGATGTTTTCTTTGTATGAACTATAATGCTAGTATGCAAAAAAGAACCACGCTTTAGCTTTATTACTGTCTTTAATGATGGTATAGCAAGCATTACATGCATTCTTTGGAACACTCTTAGTTATATCCTAAATGTTTGCCCAGGCATCACATGTTCCTTAACAGTACGTGGTGTAAAGGAATACATTCAATTGTATAAAAAAATCAATACCACATGCTTGTTGATGTCTCTTCTGCTTTATCATGTGTATACAACATTATTACTATTACCAGGTAATTCAAATCTTTTGTTTTAAAATTCAAAACAGAGTCAACAACAGGACTAACTCCTAGTGTCTCTGCTATGACAGTATCTGGTAAGCGTGACATCAGTAAGAGTTATCTCCCCTCAACACAGACAGACTCCAACAACAACAGCAGCAGTGCCCCAAGTTCTATTGATGCTCTGAGGACAATCAAGGAGTTCTTTGTTGCCAGTCAACAGCATGTTTTAGTCCTTAAGAAGAACCTTGTGGATTATGTTTCCTCAGAGAGCAGCGAGTCATCAGATGGAGAGCAGACAGAATCAGTGCCAGACGTAGTTGTCTCCACTGGCCATGCTGGTGTGAAGAGGAAGAAAAACAGTGAAGAGAGAGGACCAGCTAAAAAGAAGAGTGACAACAGTAAACTAGCACCCTCCACTTCTGGTTTTATTGGGCCAATAGACATGAGGAGCGTTACAACAAGGAGTCTCGACTGTGCTTTAGATGTACAAAGATTGACGGAAAGTTTTGAAAGCAAGCATTATGGAAGGAAAACACATGAAGGAATAATAAATTACAAAGAAGAACAAAATGTTTATTCTCCTGAACGGAACTCTCAAATCATGCCAAAATCTGTGGTCTCTTCAAAGTCTAAGAGTCCAAAAATTTTAGGAAAGAAGTTTTCAAGAACCGTTATAGGCACACCAACTTCACGTACCTCTCCGAGATGTAAAGATGGGAAGAAGTCACCCAGGCCATCTGTTTCTGTAAAATTAAATGACATTGTACAGACAAAGACATCAGAAACAATGTCTTACAGTGGGCAGAAGGTTTCTATAGACAAATTACCACGACCACCTAATGGAGCATCTTCATTGGTATCATTTTCTTCTATGTCTGAACAATACTCCAGTATTCAGAAGAAAGTCATTGATGTTCCCAGTGTGTCAAAACCATCAACAGCAAAATGGCAGCCTTTCTGGGCAAGCTGTGGAAGTTCTGCTAATTCTCCTTTGATGGGGAGACAGGAGTATGAAGCAAATGAGGAGGAGAAATCAACCTTAAAAAGACACTTCAGATCTGCAAGTGCCCCAGAAAATAGGCACACAGAATACTACACCAGCATGGAAGTGTCAAACACACAGGAGATGTCTAGTCTCTCAGGAGACTCCAATAGCATTACTGGTGCTAGTTTGTTACCTCATCGATTACGCTTCTATCAACATTCTAGACTCAGCTATTCACCAAAGACCAGTGCATTGTCATACAACTGGAAGGAGAACTTTAAGAGAACTTGTAACAGTTATGGTGAGCCTTACTTTGACTCCCACTGTCATATTGACTTCTTGTTCAGTCGTCAGAGGTTCTGTGGTTCATGGAGTCGTTTTAAGGCAGTTAATGAGGAGACATTCCCAGACAACTTTGCAGGTTGTGTAGCTGTCTTCTGTAACCCTTTTACCTTTAAAGCAGATGGTAAGTTGTTTTCTTTTGTTTATTTTCATGTATTGCTGGATCTTGGTTAATCCATATAAAATGTAAGATTCATCTGGGCATTCTATGCATGTACAAGAACTCAATATTTACAATAGGTAGATATTTTTAGCTCACCTGAGCTGAAAGCTCAAGTTAGCTTTTCTGATCATCTGTTGTCCATCTTCCGTCCATCTGTCTGTCTGTCTGTCTGTCCATCCGTCTGTAAACTTTTCACATTTTCAACTTCTTCTCAAGAACCACTGAGCCAATTTTAACCAGAGTTGGTACAGAGCATCCTTGGGTGAAGGGGAGTTAAAATTTTTAAAATGAAGGGCCAGCCCCCCTTACAAGGGGAGATAATCAAGAAAAGACAAAAATAGGGTGGGGTCATTAAAAAATCTTCTCAAGAACCACTGGGCCAGAAAAGCTGAAACTTATGTGGAAGCATCCTGGGGTAGTGTAGATTCTAAATTGTTCAAATCATGGCCTCCGGGATAGGGCGGGGCCACAATAAGGAATCAAAGTTTTACATTGAAATATATAGGCTTATATAAAATCTTTGAAATTCTTCTTCTCAAGAACCACTGGGCCAGAAAAGCTGAAACTTAATGTGGAAGCATCCTTGGGTAGTGTAGATTCTAAATTGTTCAAATCATGGCCCCCAGTGGTAGGGCGTGGCCACAATAGAGAATCACAGTTTTACATTGAAATATATAAACCACTGGGCCAAAAAAGCTGAAACTTATGTGGAAGCATCCTTGGGTAGTTAAGATTCTAAATTTTTAAAATCATGACCCCCGGGGTTAGTGCGGGGCAGCAATAAGTATTACGGGGGGTGGGGGTGGGGGGGGTCTGCTGAAGAACAGCAGGGCCAAAGTAACTCAGGTGAGCATTGTGGCCCATGGGCCTCTTGTTTCAAAGTTAAGATTGTTTTTTTTTAAAACTAGAATGTACAAAACAACTTGTACCCATGTTCATTCAAAGTGGGAACATGTCTATTTGAGGTGCTATACATTGACTTGAATGATTTCAGGGCTGTGGAAGGATGTGTCATACGAAGAAGATGTGTGGCTGGCATTTGGCTGCCATCCAAAGAGTGCTACTGACTTCTCTCTACAGAGTTATAATGGATTGAAAACCTGTCTACAACACCGTAAAGTAGTGGCTCTAGGAGAAATAGGACTGGATTACTCAGGAACGTGAGTGCAGCTTTTCTGACTCTACACAAAATAAGTTGGAAGAGAGGGTATGCAGGAATTACTACTTCTATTTGTTTGGCTGCCTGTCTGTCTGTAGACACTGTTTTTCAAAGATGATATTTGTTGCAGATTTAAACAACATATGGATGTACAGAAGATTGTGTTCCGGAGACAGATACAGCTGGCTCTAGAGATGGAGAAACCACTTGTCATTCACTGCAGGGATGCTGAAGAAGACTGTCTCCAGATTCTAAAGGAGGTCAGTGTTGGTGTCAGTATTGGTTTAATAACTAGTGAATTGTAGAGTGTACTGTGAATTCTTATCATCAGTGAGAATCTGTCTGTCAGTTTCAGTTCTCTAAATGCTTGCTTGCATTGGAGTGATTTTTTTGTAGAATAATGTCACATGTACACTGTACATTGCACACTTCCTGTATGAAAATTGCTCAAAAACTGGCTTGTCTTGATGTCCAATTATTTAAATTAACATTTTATCTCTGTATAAATGTGGACCTACTAAAAAGCCCACTAAAAAGCTTCTAAGTTTGTGTAGCTAAAAAGACCTAACATGAGTGAGCTTTTCTGATCAAAGAGTGTCCAGGCCCATCTGTCTGTCATGTATTGTGTGTTGTCTCTAAACTTTTCACACTTTGACATGTAGAAAAAATCTTTATAAATCTTTTCAAGAACAGTAGGGCCATCGTCATAACATGAATGGTCATTCAGTCAAGCCTTCCATAGAGATTCTCTGTATTAAGTGACTTTCTGTGACCACAAAATTTCCTCTGAAGAATTTTGCATTATATTTTAAATGAATTCAGTGACTCCCTGTCTAACATGACAGGCAACCAGCATTTTCCGTCCAAATACAATTTAAGACTCCATGTTTAGCAGCTTTCAGTCCTACCTTCAAGAGCAAAAGTAGTTTACCATACAATGAATTTTTAGCGATTATCTAATTTTGACATTATTAGCGATGGTCTTGGCAATGCTAAAAATAGAAGTCACTAATTATTCAATCCCATGGATTATCCAAGTATGAATAGAATTATCCCTTAAATTGCTAAAAGTTAATTATGCTAACAATGATTATTTTTAGGATAAAATTGCTAAATTTGCCAGTTGCTGAAATACCTTTTTCAGTATATTGTGGAAGTAGTTTGCACTAAATCATAGAAGCCAACTCACCAGATTTTGTCAGGTTACACCCAGTTTTCCACCCGTATTAAACCTGCTTATTTTTCATAACACAGCAGGTCATGCTTTTCACCTGATTTTTACCAAACAACGGTCACTGGAAAATTCTTTATTTCCAGATTTGGTTTGTAAATTAGTTTGCACTTTTAATTTCATGTAAACAATGCAGGTGGCTATGTACAGTAGACTATGTACTGGTAAGTTATCAGTACAGGTGTTAAAATAATCGGGGAGTTATTTTGACAGATTGAAGTTTGAATCATTATGAAATGGCTTCCTATAGAACAAGATCATTATCAGGGCCAGCAGGAACAAAACCAAGAAATAGAAACAATATTTTTGTTGTTTGAAAACATCTTGTCACTGGTCATCCACAAACTCATTTTGTTTTTTTTTTATAATACCCCCCCTCCAAAGGAGAGGGGGGGTATACTGTTTAACCCTTTTGTGTCTGTCTGTGTGTGTCTGTCTGTCCGTAACAAATTTTTCATTGCAGTTTTCTCAGCTACTACTCATTGCAGGTGCTTGAAATTTTAACACACTCTTTGTTTAGGCATGCCATATGGGGGGAATTATTTTTGTAGGAATCCGATGTCAACTTCCTGTTTATCCTTGCGTCTGTCCGTACCATACAAAACAAATTTTCGTCACAGTTTTCTCAGCAACTACTCATCGTAGATGCTTGAAATTTTAACACACTCTTTGTTTAGGCATGCCATATGGTGGGATTTATTTTTGTACGAATCCGATGTCAACTTCTTGTTTATCCGTGCGTCTGTCGGTACCACACATAACAAAGAGTAAGGTTCACTTTATGCATAAAATGGCCCTGTAGATATACCAATTTATTGACTAATACCCCGTGTACCATTTTCAACATTCTTATAAAGTAGACACTTAGTGCTTTCAGTTTATACAACAGAATTTCCTTTGAAGAGTCCAGGCATTGAAAAACAGGTTGTGTGAAATTGCAATGTTATTGAATTTCGCAGAAAACAGGTGTTTTTGAGAACCTTCAGCAAAGAATTAAAATATGAGCACACCCCTCGATCCAAAAATTAAAATATGTTTTATAATCTTCATTAACAGTTCTTTTACAACATATTTACACATTTTGGATCGGAGGTTGTGCTGTATATGAAATATTGAAAAATGGCAGCATAATTTGGCTATTTTTGAAGAAATATTCAGGATAAGTGAATAATGACGCAATTCATGACGTCATAATGCATTGACTAGAAAGAAAATTACGTCATTTTCAGTAGATATTCATTCACCAAGAGCTCAAGTATTATTCATTGCCTTGTTGACTAAAACTATACAGTTTTGAATTTTCAGAAATTCACAGGGCCAAAAAAGGCCCTAAGTGGCTCTTGCTCTTTTTGTCACAGTTTTCTCAGCTACTACTCATCACAGATGCTTGAAATTTTAACACACTCTTTGTTTAGGCATGCCATATGGTGGGATTTATTATACCCCCGCTCCGAAGGAGAGGGGAATATACTGTTTTACCCTTGTGTGTCTGTCTGTCCGTAACAAATTTTTCATCGCAGTTTTCTCTGCAACTACTCATTGCAGGTGCTTGAAATTTTAACACACTCTTTGTTTAGGCATGCCATATGGTGGGATTTATTTTTGTACAAATCTGTGGTCAACTTCCTGTTTATCCTTGCGTCTGTCCATACCATACATAACAAATTTTTGTCACAGTTTTCTCAGCAACTACTCATCGCAGATGCTTGAAATTTTAACACACTCTTTGTTTAGGCATGCCCAGGGTTCTCCATGGGCCGTTTAACGTGGCGCAGTTAAATTCTCCAGCGCCACAGTTAAAAAATCAGCGCCACAGTTCCGCCACAGTTAAAATATTAAAATATTAGCGCCACAGTAAGATTGTAGTCGTCAGTAAGATAATATATAAATTTATTAATCAAATAAACCTCTTAATTATGTACCTTAAAGGCGTGTTTCAGTTTCTAATGCTAAATTGTTAATGTGCTCTCATTAGGATCCACTGTTTGGCTTTTACAATTAATTATCTTCCAGACCTCGCTAGACACATGAATGAAAAGTGACAAGCCATTTTTTCACACTTCATGATAATTACAACTGAACTTTAAAATACCAATTAATTCATTGCTTTAATTGTTTTACAGATTTTACAGATAACTACATGTAAGTTTCTAAAATTGCATTGGCACTGTGAGTAAAAAATCGTACGTGTATCGATCGTAAATATTCATATATTTATGTAATGTTGAAAATTAACAAATAATGAATACATCCACCAAAATATAATTTGATGACCCTAAACTCTTTTTTTTAATTCACAAGTTTTAAGATACTTCAGATTAACAATTGCAAATATATAGACTAAATGTAAATATGACTGGTGACCTACCAGAATTTCGTCTGTCCTTTAATGAACACGGCAGGTAAACAATATTATTTTTAAATTAGGGTTAAATGCTAGAAAGTTATAATTACTGGTACTATTACATGTATTTTCAGATTCTATAAGCTAATATTTGTTTATTTATAAGTACGTATGCGTTGGAGGGGGGGTTCTTTTGTCAAAGTATACATGTATTTCGGAAACATCCTAATTTTTGTTTAACGCTATTTTTATTGATTAATTGTTTTTATTATTGAATTTAGCAATCATTTTTCCAACTAATTAATGTCATTAATTAATTTGTGTATTAAACTATTGATTCATAGGGGCAGTGTGTTTTTCAATTTATTTCGTGGTTCCTTCGCAAATTCAGTCGCAAATTGACCGCGAATATTAGCACTTGCACCACAGTTAAATCTGAAATGATGGAGAACCTTGCATGCCATATGGTGGGATTCATTTTTGTACGAATCCATGGTAAACTTCCTGTTCATCCATGCGTTTGTCCGTACCATACATCACAAATTTTCGTCACAGTTTTCTCAGCAACTACTCATCACAGATGCTTGAAATTTTAACACACTCTTTGTTTAGGCATGTCATATGGTGGGATTCATTTTTGTATGAATCTGTGGTCAACTTCCTGTTTATCCGTGCATTTGTCTGTACCATACATAGCAAATTTTCATCGCAGTTTTCTCAGCAACTACTCATCGCAGATGCTTGAAATTTTAACACACTCTTTGTTTAGGCATGCCATATGGTGGAATTTATTTTTATATGAATCTGATGTCAACTTCCTGTTTATCCATGCTTAGAGTGTGTACTCACATCAGAGCGGGGGTATTACTAGTGAGCATTGGCTCACAGACTTCTTGTTAAACACACTGATTCTACACACAAGTACTCAGAAGTTGATATTAAAAGATCCTTGAGTTTCTGATTGACAATATCTATGTAGTTTTTGGAGACCAAGACTTTCAATAGTTTGTTGGAATTTCCATGGGTACTATATGTGCCCCATTACTAGCAGACCAGTTTTTGTATTCATATGAAGCAGAGTTTATTAAAAAATTTCCACATGAAAAGAAGAAGTTCCTTGCTGTGGCTTTCAATTTGACATTTAGATAAAGTTTTTCACAGGATAGAAAGGAGAAAAAAAATCTTTTCTTAAAATCTTTCTAATGAGCGACTCAATTGAACATTGTTATGAAAAGGCCTTTCTTTTTTAGGAACATATTTCAGTGTCATAATACAGTACTTGTTTCACATTGTTCTTCCTGTATTTTAATCCCCTAGTTGGGGGCATGCTCACTGATCAGTTTTCTAGTTTTGACTGTCTTTTCCAGATGGTACCTAAGAATTATAAAATCCACTGTCACTGTTTTACTGGGGACTACACAGGAGCTACCCGATGGATTGAAGCCTTTCCTAGACTGTTTATAGGCCTGACCCCAATGGTGACCTACAGACAGTGTGTCCAGACCCACAATGTTGCCCGCTATATTCCACTCAACAAACTGCTATTAGAGACAGATGCACCATATTTCTTGCCTAGAAAAGTAATTCATTGTAATCTTTTCTGATTTTTATTGCACAACCACATCCTGGGGAGATGAAAGAGGGGAGAAGGGAGAGGGGGTTGTATTGGATCAATGTGAATTTTTGTAAAAGATAAATATATATAAAGATAGATCTCTCAAAAATATCATTTTACAAATAAAGCTTCAGTTTACAGAGCTCTTAAAAATTTCAAATTGTTATGGTATGGATAGAATCTAAATGTACATATAGTTTCCTTTAAATTACGTACAGCACATGATCATGGGTGGCAGAGCCTGGGGCAATAAGTAAGACATGGAGGTTTTCTTTGAAACCATCAGACCTCTTGTATGGCCATGAAAAGGAATGAAAATATTTAGCAAATATATATAGGAAATATATGGAATATGGATCAATGTTCAACAAAGCTCAATATCGCACCACCAAGCATCAACTAAAGGGATGATGATGAAGCAATGGCGTGATGACAATGACATGACAATGTGATGACAATGGTGCCATAGCATGATGAACTGATAGTGAACATTGCTTCATCATCATCACACCATCCTGTCATAGCTATCGCACCAACGTGTCATCGTGCTATCACTGCCATCATATCATCTTCATCACGTTGCACCATCACATTATCATCAATGCACTATTGCACCATCGCTTCATCATCATTGCTTCATTGTCATTGGACTATTGACCCAAACCTCGATAATGCAATAGTGAACTACAAGGCCCTATCCAGATTCCATAGAAATATTTCTTTAAAATTTCAGAGAGCAATTTACACCTTCTCATGTGGTTGACATGTACATTACAATGTAATTTTGTTCAAATTACAGTCTCCATGATTGCATGGTCACCATAGGGAAAACGGTGTTTATAAGAGGGAGAAACATTTCTCACTTAGAAATAATTTGTTCATTATGGCAATATGAGTAAACAGCTATGCATTCTGATACTTAAGTGTTCAAAATATGGGCTTGGATCAGTTAGAGGCCACAAGTGCAAATCAGTTTTAAGCTTTACTGGTCAAAGACCTGAAGAGCTTAGTATCTTTCAACCATCGGTCTGTCTTGGTGTTTCAAAACACTACTGTTCTAGAGGTTTTGTGTGATTTCAATAAAACTTGGATACACACAGATAAATCACGTCAAGAAACTTCTATTTTTTGCTGTTTGATTGTGATGAATGGCATTGGCTTGGGGACTTGAAAAAAAATTGTGTGTTTTGTGAGATTTGGTCACATTTAAAAATACTTGGTATACAAGCAAAGTACAACATGATATATACCTGGTAATTCTGTATTTGGACAAACTTTTAGACAGATATTTGTATCTATAAACCCCCTACCCCACCCCAGGGACTTGTTATGGAGTACAAAAACAAAATGAAAGTATTCCAAGCCCATCCTTTTCCCAGATTACACCTCCCCTTCCCCCCAGCAAAGTTTAGGTGGGTACATTGGAACCAGCATGTCCATCCTTCAGTAAATTTTTCACATTTTTGACTTCTTAAGAAGCACTGGACCAGTTTTAACAAAAGTATTGGCACAAAGGATCTTTAGATAAATGAAATTCATCTTCTAAAGAACCACTGGCCTAGAAAAATTAAAAATTGTATGAAATCTTCATGAGGTAATATAGATTCTAAGAATTATTCAAAGCAAAGCCCCTGGGGTGGGATTACAATAGGGGACCAAAGTTTTACATTGAAATATATAGGGGGAAATCTTTTAAAATCTTTCAAACCACTGGGCCAATAAAGATGAAAATTAAGTGAAAGCTTTCCGACTAATGTAGGTTCTAATTTTTAGCTCACCTGAGCCGAAGGCTTAAGTGAGCCTTTCTGATCACATTTTGTCCAGCATCCATCTGTCTGTCTGTAAACTTTTCAGATTTCGACTTCTTCTCAAGAACCACTGGGCCATTTTCAACCAAACTTGTCACAAAGTATCCTTGGGTGAAGAGGATTCAAGTTTGTTCAAATGAAGGGCCATGCTCTCTTCCAAGGGGAGATAATTACAAATTAGTGAAAAATTAAAAGCATCTTTTAAAAATATTCTCAATAACCACTGGGCCAGGTAAGAAGAAACTCACATGGAATCATCTTCAGGTAGTGTATTCAAGTTTGTTCAAAATATGACCCCTGGGGGTAGGGTGGGGCCACAATGGACGATCAAAGTTTTATAAAGGAATATATAAGAAATATCTTCTCAAGAACAGCATAGCCATGATTGGTCATGTTTATATGGAATCATACTCAGGTAGTGTAGATTCAGATTTGTTCAAAGATTCAGATTTGTTCAAATCATGACCCCCGGGGGTAGGGTGGGACCACAATGAAAGTTCAAACTGATAGGAAAAAAGCCACAGTAAGTCAAAAAAATATTTAAGCATCCTTAGTTAGTGTAGATTTAAGTTTGTTCAAATCATACCCCCTTTCCCCTATTAGGGGGAGGTCAGGACCACTTTTAGCTCTTCAATGCTGAATTGATTTTTGCTTTTTTCTCAGCCACAGTGCTCAGGTAGGTGATGTGGCCCATTGACCTCTTGTTAGCTCACCTGAGCCAAAGGCTCAAGTGAGCTTTTCTGATCACATTTTGTCCGTCGTCCGTCCGTCCGTCTGTCTGTCCGTCCGTCTGTAAACTTTTCACATTTTTGACTTCTTCTCAAGAACCACTGGGCCAATTTTAACCAAACTTGGTACAAAGCATCCTTGGGTGAAGGGAAATTTAAATTGTTAAAATGAAGGGCCAAGTCCCCTCACAAGGGGAGATAATCAAGAGAAGACAAAAATAGGGTGGGGTCATTAAAAAATCTTCTTCTCAAGAACCACAGGGCCAGTAAAGCTGAAACTTATATGGAAGCATCCTGAGGTAGTGTAGATTCTAAATTGTTCAAATCATGACCCCCAGGGGTAGGGCAGGGCCACAATGTGGAATCAATGTTTTACATAGAAATATATAGGAAAAATCTTTAAAAATCTTCTTCTCAAGAACCACTGGCCAGAAAAGCTGAAACTTATGTGGAAGCATCCTGGGATAGTGTAGATTCTAAATTGTTCAAATCATGACCCCCAGGGGTAGGGCGGGGCCACAGTAGGGAATCCAAGTTTTACATTGAAATATGTAGTAAAAATCTTTTAAAATCTTCTTCTCAAGAACCACTGGGCCAGAAAAGCTGAAACTTATGTGGAAGCATCCTGGGGTAGTGTAGATTCTAAATTGTTCAAATCATGACCCCCGGGGGTAGGGCGGGGCAACAATAGGAAATCCAAGTTTTACATTGAAATATATAGGAAAAATCTTTAAAAATCTTCTTCTCAAGAACCACTGGGCCAGAAAAGCTGAAACTTATGTGGAAGCATCCTGGGGTAGTGTAGATTCTAAATTGTTTAAATCATGACCCCCGGGGGTAGGGCGAGGCCACAATAGGGAATCCAAGTTTTACATTGAAATATATATAGGAAAAATCTGTTAAAATCTTCTTCTCAAGAACCACTGGACCAGAAAAGCTGAAACTTATGTGGAAGCATCCTGGGGTAGTGTAGATTCTAAATTGTTCAAATCATGACCCCCGGGGGTAGGGCAGGGCCACAATAGGAAATCCAAGTTTTACATTGAAATATATAGGAAAAATCTTTTAAAATCTTCTTCTCAAGAACCACTGGACCAGAAAAGCTGAAACTTATGTGGAAGCATCCTGGGGTAGTGTAGATTCTAAATTGTTCAAATCATGACCCCCGGGGGTAGGGCAGGGCCACAATAGGGAATCCAAGTTTTACATTGAAATATGTAGTAAAAATCTTTAAAAATCTCCTTCTCAAGAACCACTTGGCCAGAAAAGCTGAAACTTATATGGAAGCATTCTGGGGTAGTGTAGATTCTAAATTGTTCAAATCATGTTCCCGGGGGGTAGGGCGGGCCACAATAGGGAATCCAAGTTTTCATTGAAATATGCAGAAAAAGTCTTTAAAAAAAATTTCTTCTCAAGAACCACTGGGCCAGAAAAGCTGAAACTTATGTGGAAGCATCCTGGGGTAGTGTAGATTCTAATTGTTCAAATCATGACCCCTAGGGGTAGGGCGGGGCCACAATAAGTACTACAGGGAGGGGGGAGAAATCAGGAGAAAAACAGCAAGGCCAAAGTTACTCAGGTAAGTGCTGTGGCCCATGGGCCTCTTGTTTTTCATTGTAATATAAAAAATCTCTTTTAAAAGTCTACTGGAAAACAATAGGGCTAAAGTTACTCTGGTGAGCATTGGGGCCCATGGACCTTATTTTTAAATTTTTGTGGACTTAGTCATTTTTGTTTTAGATTTTAATTATAACTTGAATACCACAAGGCCTAGAATCATTCAACATTTTTCAGCTGATGCATCTTGGATATGTGTGTCACACATTTAAGTTAGGCCACTGAACCTTTAGTTAAATATAATGTGGCCAAATATGGGGGAAAATGCGTATTTCTTTATTTTGGACGTTCTAGTTTCAAGTTCAAACCAGTAATGAGAGAGACATTATTTTGTAGCAATTCTGACACTTGTTTTTTTCTTTAAAGATTCCAAAAGAGGAGATGGCATTGTCCCACCCCGGTATGGCCATCACTGTAGCAGAGAGAGTGGCCTTCTTCCAGCAGTGTACGGTACAGCAAGTCCTCCAGGCCTGCAGGAACAACATGAGGGAAATGTACGGAATCTAAAAGAAAAGGATATAGCATGATAATCTCAATTACTCAGAACATATGGATCAATCAGAAATTATTTAAAAACACATGAGTTTTACAAGGACAATGGAATACCGTGAAAAAGCATTTTAAAGAAAGTCTGGAATATGAATTAGCTTGAATAGTTATGAAATTGTTTTACATCTTTTTGTCATTGTTTGGTCTGCATTAAAAGAACTTCAGCAAAGATATATAGAAAACTTCAATATGAATAAATATCCGTGTAAGCTATGAATTCATGTGTTTACTTTCTCATTCAAGTTTGTATTGCTAATTCAAAATTTCCCTTGTGTGTATGGGCATCTTTTCAGGGTAGGATTTGGCCACAGTAGAAGATCAAAATTTTTATGAGATTGCTGGGAATGTAAAGGTAAAAAAGCTTTAGAAATCTGAAGAACAGCAGGGCCATGATTAGTCATACTATGCAAACATCTTCAGGTAGTGTAGGTTCAAATTTGTTCTAATCAAGGCCCCTGGGGGCAGGATGGGTCCTCAAAAGGACATCAAAGTACATCTAGTTTAACCGTGGAGTAAATAGGAAAACATCTTTAAAAAATTTAATTTGAAGAACAGCTGTTGTGATCAGTTGTAGTGAAATGCAGCATCCTCAGTTGAAATTCAAGTTTGTTCAAATCATGACTTGGAGTAAGGATGAGGCCACGGTAGGTGATTAAAGTTTTACATGGGAAAAATTGTTTCAAGAGTGGTCTGAGTAGCAGGGTACAACTAAATCAGAATTTTTGTCAACATTCCTAAGTATGGATTCAATTTTTTGTATACCCCTTTTATGACGAGACACATTATGGTATGGCAATCACGTACGCTTAATATATGTACTATTTGTCCTAGAATCATCAAAGTCACGTGACTTTTAATAATGTCGATTATATAACTAAACATGGCAAAACCCTGCCCGGTGTCGCATAATATTCGGTCCGCCTCGTTTAAAGGTCCGAAGGGACCTAATACGATAACATATAAGGTCCGCCTTTTATAAGAAAAGGTCCGGTCCGTATAAGAAAAGGTCCGCCTAAGTTTAAAGGTCCGGGTGGTGCAAAATGGTTTAATCTTGACTTAAACACATAAAATTAAAGAGAGTTTGTTTACATCATATGAAGAAAGATGGATTAACCCTAGCTGTTGTGTTTATTTTTTTGTACAATATATCTCTTAGGGCAGGAATTGCTACTCCTTGTTGAGTGTGCTTTTAGCAATGACGTTTAGGGCAATGATTTTTTAAGAAAGAAATGTGTAATTTATTGGGCTTGTGTTTGTTTTTCCCCAGCATTTGCTTTGTGTAAATTAGGACGATTATATGTGTGAAATCTGCCGATGTGTATAGGCAATAAAACAATGGGGGGGGGGGGGGGAGTATTTAAAATCAATAGATGTGAATTCTCTATTTTAAAAATAAATAGAGAAATAAAATAGAGAAATAAATTTAAAACATTAAAAAAAAACATTTTACAGGATATATTGAACTAAAAATGACTTGATAGATTGTTCTGTTTATATGCATTGAAATTCAGGTAATTTATTCATACAGATAAGTCTACCTTTACCCCTTAGAGGGCCCCTTAATTGGGTGTGATAATTAGATTTTGGCGAGTAGCCGTTCGGGGAATAAGCCATTACAATATTTAAAGAAATTTCTTATTCCAAGTGTAGAGTTTAATACTAAGACCGATAAAAAATAAAAGTATGTATATGCTTCCCTTTAGTTTTAACAATTAACTTGTTTTCAGTTTATAATCATATTTTGGCCCTTTATTTGTGGATAGGGTAATATATAGCCTAATGTTGTATTCGATCTATATTTACTGCAAAAACAAAATACATGTAATGTTAAAGCTTTAAACAGGTAACTCAATGTAGAAAACATATACATCAGATTTAAAGTATAATCATGATTTGGATTTAATCTTTCTTATGAAAATATCACTCTTCCTCGTCATAATGAACTACATATGAAATAAAGTTTGTAATTTTTTTTTTTTTTTTGCCAAAAGAAAATAAAAAGAAAGAAGAGGAAATTACACATTTTACTGTGACTATAGCTAGACTGTGGGATAATCTAGCAGGCTGTATTGCATGACCGATTAAATTTTGAAATCATTATTGTAAAATATTTTCTTTTATTACCGACATGAAGCATTCTGGGCAAAGTTGAATGTCCAGTTCTATATACAAGTGATTTATGTATCTCACGTCTGTATGAACGGGGGAAGGGGGAGGGAACTTCAGTTGATCCTCTTCCTTTTTTTGCGTATCAAGGAATTTCTATTTTCTACATTAATTTGTGCAATAACCCCCCCCCCCCAACTGCATCCAGAAATATAACTGGAAAATTATTTGGCCTAAAATCATCAAATTTGGACAGATAATGCATCTTAAGTAGAAGGCACGATGTACCTTTCACTTTTTGAACGTTTATCTTGAAAGTAAAAATGTTAGATTTTTCAGTGAACAAAAATATGGAGTTAGGGCCAACCATTTAAGAATGCACTTTAATGGCACAACATTCGTATCTCATTGAGTATTCAAAGGGAGATAATGCTAATAAATCTTAGTTTTGTATTACCTAAAATCGATATTTAAAATTACCGAAAGATTAACTTATCACACTGAAAATGTTTTATATCGTTACCAGCATTTTTGCAAATTAATCTCCAAATCATTGAATATCATTGATACCGAAAATCTAACTTCCGCACCTCAACCTTAGCCAGATCGTTCTACTGTCTCCCTCACTACTGGGAAGTGGTACAGAACTCTGAAAAGGATAAATTTAATCAGCACAATATAAAAGAATTTTTACAGTAGATTTAAAATTGAACCAAAAAAGGAAAAGAAAAGCTTATATCAGGTATTGCTGAGTACTTGTAGCCCAAAGTGGAAATATAACGCTGGTGTGACACGGCTCCAAAGAAAGCAGTAGCGAACGAACAAGACTCAACTCTGCTTACCAAAGCTACACTCTCTAGTGCTCGTATCCTGTTGTAAATAGTTTAGATGTTTCTAAAATATCGTCCAGCTACATCTGATCTTAGGATGTTCCTAACTTTCTTCTTAAGTAATATCTTAGGAACAATCTTAGGATATATTTGAGGAAAGTTAGTGAACATACCAGCAAGACTCCAGGCAATTAGTATCGTTTTTGAAAGTTCGGAGAGGGGGGGGGGGGCAGAGAGAGAAAAAAAAATCAACTTACACTGAAAAAATTTTTTGACTAGCAAAAAGAATAAAAGGAATATTCTCCAAATTAGAAAAATCCTACTTCGTGGGAAAAGGGGGGGGGGGTAGGTTCTCACTTACTTCATAATCAAATTTTATTCATATAGTAGTACAATAATAGCACAATACCCTGATACAATACTGCAACAAAAAGTGGGGGTGGGGTGGGGGGCAACCAGCCTTTCATTGAACATTTTCAATAGTAAAAAGTAATGTTTGGGAAAAAAAGCCCCCCAGCCCCCCCCCCCCCCCCCCGAATCTAACTGCCTGGACTCATTTTGAATTGCCTCTGATGTTAAATGAATGTAAATGTCTCACCTTTCATGGTCAGATATTCATACTTCTAAATTTCTATTCAGCTAGCCAGGAGTTATGGATGATCATGAAAACCTTCAGGTGTTTATCAAGTATATGATATGATTATCTCTTCAGTGCGAGTAGAGTTTGCGCATTTTTTAAAACATTTCATACGTTTGATAAGATAATCACAAATTCAAATATATAAAGCTTTTCCTTAAAAATACATGTAGACATATATTTTCTATTGACTATGTTTTAAAAACGTTTTATTTTGTTTTTACTGTTAATTTTTCCATACTCTTCGAGATTTTTAGAAAATAAGTGGGAAAAACTTCACATTATCATTGAAAAAGATGTTTAAGGTCTATATAAACAGGCGATGACAAGATTTTGTTTGTTTGTATGTTGTTTAACGTCCCTCTCGAGAATTTTTCACTCATATGGAGACGCCACCACTTGCCGGTGGAGAGCTGCAAATGTTGTCCTATACTCGGCACTTACGGCCATTGAGCAGTGATCGGGGATCTTTTTCGTGCCAGCACCTACTGCGGCACGGGACCTCGGTTTATACGGTCTACTCCGAAGGACTGGTCTCCACTTCCCACAGTGGGATTCGAACCCGCGACGTAAGGATCAAATCCTTACTCCGCGACTCTAGAGCAGACGCTCTAACCACTGTGCCACGCAGGCGACGGCGATGACAAGAGATGAACATGCAAAACATCCATGGTACGTCATCGAATACTTTGTTCAATGCATTATTTCATCAGCCATGTTTTGATCGCGCTTTGGGGGGGGGGATAGTCCTCCCAGCTAGCTCTTATTCTGGACGTTTATCTTATACATAATTTTATTCACAAAACGTGTTCTGGACGTCGTCTTAAATGATAAAGCCACAGGGAACTAATATTCTTATTTCACATGTTACATCTATATCTATCAATGTGTAATTATGTTCATAAATTATCATTGACAAACTTGAATATGATATATATCCCAGTAGTAAAATCCCTACTTATTTTCTAATCCAATAAATTACTGGGAGTAGATATGAAAAGATTATTACTTAATGATTAAGAAATTAATTAAAATATTAAAAGGAAGAACTCAGAAGTTTCTTAAATGCCTTTTTATTTTTGGCGTATAATGTCATTATTATGTAACTCCTGTGGATCGGACGAAAGTAAAATGGTTTTTTTATGATAAATTATTGGAATATCAATCAATCGTTGGACGTGTTTTTGTTGTGTATTGTTACGCTTTAATCCTGCTAAACACATCAATATTGACATTTTTAAAAACACTTTGTGTACATGAAAGTTCAACGTAATTTATCAACTGTTCTGACAGTGCCCTCTTGTATGGATCCACAAACTGTTTGCTAACCTGTAAATCAGCCGTATATGTATATCGATTTTAGCTTCTGTTTTGTTTGATTTTCTTATTTGCAGACCACTTTCGAATATTCGAATAAGTATCGAATGATCATTTTACCGTGCACCTTCTGCCTTTTCCTGATACAAAGCTGTCAAATCTCGCAATTTATTTCTGGATTTTTATAAAGGAGAAAGAACTGAAGAGGAGACCTGGGGGATCTTGTGAAAATATTCGGTGATTCATTTGAATTTTCCTTTTTAAGTTCTTTTATTTTTTGCCTTGTTATGAAGTGGCAGCTATTGTCAAACGATGAACCGAGAACAGAGAAAGCGAATTACCCAAAACATCACAAATCTGAAGGAACGGCTTGTGGATCTAGACCCCATCATTGACAGATTGATAGAAAAAGATGTGTTTACCCTGGAACACCGTGAGCGGATAGAACATGTGAGCCCTGCAACTCCACAGAAGAAGTTCAATGAATTTATCCAGCTGCTGCTTTCTTCTCCGGAACCTAACACGTATTTTGTGTTTCTTGAAGCCTTGACTGAAGAGAGACATCATTACATGGCGGAGAGACTACAAAACACCGTCATCAGTGGTGAGTCAACAGCGAAATAGTTTACAAATACATGTAGGAGTGTCTGTTTGTAACATGTAGCCATACTTCTCAGAAATACAGTGATAGAGCAGTTTGTAGGATTCAGCAAATCAATTCTTTCAAATCTATGTGTGCTTCTTACACGTGCTGTAGCTTTTTTGTAAAGTTATTTAATATATTTCATACAAATAATTGACTAATTTTAAAAAGAAAATAAAAGTAGAAACCACTCTTATTAAAGGTAAAATACTAGTAACCTAAACACTTTTTATTAATTGTAAAGATTGATATTGAAGGGTATTTATGGTGAGGCTAATGTAAAATGTAAAGGTAACGAACAGTGATCAATCTCATAAATCCAGTAAAGAACGAATCGTGAACAGGGCAAAACACGGACCCCTGGATACACCAGTGATGGGATATGGTGCCTAGGAGTAAGCTCCTCTGGTGACCGGTCACGCATGCCGTGAGTCCTAAGTATTTATCAGGTATATGGAGTTCCCCGTAGTCAAATTTAGTAAAAAAAAACAAACAATGACCTTACAAATATAGTATCAAACTTCAGACAAAACATGACACAACGCTAGGTTGTAATTGCATACAAGGTCATTATAACGACCGTAGGATTCGAAAAACTTGACTTTAAACGGTTTATAGAAACATCAACTTATTTGTCAGTAGCTTGCCTCGGTTAAAAAATTGTTCGTACTCAGAGCATGCTCTTGCACATCGAATCAGTTGGGAGACATAAACACGATATGCAGGTGATGTTGGATTACTGTATACAGGGTTATTTTCACTCTTTCACATTTGCAAACATTTTTGGCACGTTTTAAATTACAACTCTCTTTAACAAACTCAAGAATTTAAAAGGAAATCACCTGTTTCTATTTATAGATATACTGTACCTCATGAGCAAACTATGTAATATGATTTGAGGACGAGTGTTATATTTTCATAGTTGCAAGTATGTCAAATGACAATCATTTTACTTGTTCAACACTCTAATTCTGAGACAAAAGATTTACGCAGAAAATCAATAAAAATAAAACAAGTTGCTATGAATTTGCAAACTTTTATAAAATAGTTTTAAAAGGACTGTCTAGCTTTTCCCGAGATACTTTCAAAGTGTAATGTGTATAGTATAACTTTCTGAAATTGTGTATATTATAAAACATAATAAAGAAAAACGTAGAAAAGATACACAAAGAAAAAAAATTTAAAAAAAAAAACATAAATAGAAAAATGTGGGGCTCGAACTCGCAATCATCATATTTACATTCCAGCAATCATACCGCTGCGCCAACGAAGTCAATGATTTCAAGTTGATAAATTTAAGACAGATTGCTAAATCTTACGATTATATGAGAAGAAAAATTTAATATATATTTTCATCATTTTCAATATGAAGACCACCTTTAACCAAAATTATCTAAAGGGAATGAAGTGCAGACATATCCAAATAAAATTATTCAAAAGTTATTTTTCTGGTTAAGGGTGGTCTTTGGCAACAGTTTGTCATCGTTAGGTGGATACCTCAATATTTACTATATATTCTATACAACCTGGATAATTTTCAAAGTTATCATATGAGGGAACTATTAACTTTTAAATATCATTATTGTGTGATTTGGTTTTACGCATGTATAAACTAAGACTGTATGACAAAATTTTGGTTAAAAAATGTTTTTAAGAAATCACTAGTAGAGTAGGCGAAAATGCCTATCAAATGCGCTATGGCTCTTTGCCTACCTGTGTGTAGGGCGTAAGGGGCGAAAATAAAAAAAATTCCTGTATACAGTATTACTGCATAAACACGGGAAGCTGACAATGGAAAAACTAAAGTCATTCCGTTTGTTATACAGTTTAGTTTAAATTTTCAGTTAAAATGTCGATTTGTTGTAAAATAATAATAATAATAATAATAATAATAATAATAATTATACAGATGAGTTCCTTATCATGTTTATGTTAAATTGAAGTCTGAAGATAAATTATAACTGTTTCAATAACACTAAAGAGACTTGATGAATAACATTCCACAAAACAAAATGCCTTTGAGATCCTGAGTTATATTTTAAAGCACTTTTTGCACAAAGAAAATATGAGTTTACTAAATAGTTTTGCATTTGTAGGGACTTCCCCAGTCCGCAATTCTTCCTACAACAGGGACCGCTCCCGATCTCGGGTCACCTCGGCCATGGTTTGTAGTATTCCATTTTTGATTATTATATCAAAAATACATATATATGTACTTTATATGATTTTTGATGGCTCATAGTTCAATAAATGTAATTGCTGATGGCTTTCAGAGTCGAAGGTCTTACGACCATTCAGGTGCGTCAGGACCGGCGGGGTTCAATTATGGCGGAGCAGCTGCATTAGAACAAGTGATGTCACGTCTACTCTCAGACTTCGGTGGGAAAATAAATTCCAACATCTCCAATTCTATACAGAAAATGCGAGCAGAAGACAAACAAGAGATGGAAAAGAGAATGGATGAAAAACTGGCTGCGTTCAAAAAAGAATGGGAAGATGAAAAGACTACTATGTTGAAGATGAACGAATCTGCTATTAGAAACTTACAAACAAGTGTTGAGAAATTGAGAAGGTCGAATGAAGAATATAACAGACTGTCCGAAAAATATGAAAAACTGAAAGAAATGCAGAAGGAAATGCGCGAAAAAGAGAATGAAAGATGGCAGAGACTATCACAATCAAATGCAGAAAAGGCACAGCTGAAAATAACCAATGAAGACTTAAAATCACAAATTCAAAATCTACAAGAGAGAGTAACCAGTTTGGAGGGCGAGAATAGCCGTCTCAAAGAAAAGGACTGTCAGAATCAGATAGATTTAGAACATCTCGCTATAGAAAATAAAACTCTGATACAGGAACTGGACGAGAAAGACAAGGAACGCCTGTCCCTGAAGAAAGAGGTGGAAATGGCCTACAGCCGCATCAGTGATGTCGTCAAATTCCAGAGGGAAAAATCCGAGCTCGAAGATGTCACTTACAAGAGCGCTTTAGAAAAGCAATCGGAGAAACTGAACGAAATATTTGAGGTGGTGAATTCAATGAATGCAAAAGACAGGCCAAGAATTTCATCTCGTAGTTTATATATAGGGGGAAGTGGACTGAAAACACCGAATAAACCCGAAAAGAAGTGACACTACACTATGGATGTTATTGAAACTGAAAAAAGTAAAATCGAATATCTGACAATAGCTTACAGGTTAAATTTGTACAGTATATATTTCTGTCCTTACTCTAAATAGACGCTTCAGAATCTTGATAGTACAGATACACGTTTCACCAAATATTGATTCTAGTAAGAAAAAGTGAAGAATGATACATTTACCTTTTCTGATGTCAATGTTAATTTATCTACATAACTTCAAAATGCAATATTCATTACATTTATTTAAGCAGAATTAAAATTAACGAATTTAAAAAAATCACGATTTCTATTTTAGTTAAGAATATATTTGTAGAATATAAGTGTAATATTTTATGGAGAGAGAAATTTAAGCTTGTTTTAAAAATATTTCATGACATTAAATCAGATTCAGAATGCATTATGTATTTTTTGCTTCAGCATTCCAGCTTTATTATTTGGGTTTCATAGATTTAGTCAATCTTTTGTTTATTAAAACATTTTGTTAAGGACGACGGACCTAATTCGAAATTTCGCGCCACTGCGCAGAAAACCGCGCATATGCCTTGAATCAAATTGACTTAATTATGTATTGCAAAAGATAAAAAATATACATTTTTAATTCTCTTAAAGTTATTCAAACGTTTCCTTTCAATTTAAAAATATTGTAAATAATTCGATTTATATTCATTTGTTAATTTTATAAATAAATGATTTATTTGGCCAAGATATTTTCATTGAAAATTTCCCCCAAAATGTGCATCACACCTGAGTTTGACATGTCCGCCTGAAAAATCTAAGCAGATGATCCATTTATTTTCTGGCATAATTTGCTGGTAAATTGTCTTGTTAACATTGTCCTTTAATATGAATAAAAATTCTATTGCAGATTTTTTTTTCAATGATCACTCTTATACCCTACACTGGCAATTTCCCATTACTTCCTATATAGTAATTACTGGTATCGATTTCTATCGCCAACTTTTGAAACACTCCCTATTAAAAATCTACACCGATGACCATATGATTTTTTTTTATTGATTTTAACTCACCAAAAGTCACTTTACCTCATATTAAAATTTGAATAAAAAATCTATTGCAGAAATGAATTAGGTCCGTCGTCGTTAAATGGATTTAAAAAGCTCTTTAAAACTAATGGTATATATGTATTCCAATTCTACTTTCAAACTGTAAGGATATGCAGTATAATCAATAATGCAGTAGTGTTTATGACTCATGTGTTCTTGCCTTTTAAAGCTTTCACAAAGACTTTGCACTTAATTCTAAAGTGAAAATGAATATTTTCTTTCGGAAGCAATAATAATAGACATGTATACCGGTATAAAAGAATCTGGTAAATTCTTTTTTTTTAAGCAAAACAATGTGGTATATAACTTAAATTTCCTTGAATTGATATTTTATAAATAAGTTCTATACATATATATTTTCGTATAATAATGAAAAAGGTTAAGATAACAATCAGTGACCAATCTTATAAATAATGTAAACAAAACGAATCGTGAACAGAGTAAAAGCACGGACCTCTAAAAACACCAGGTAAGGTCAGATGCCTAGGAGTAAGTATCCTCTGTCGACCCCGAGGTATTGTGAGCCCTAGGTATTGACCAGATAGACAGAGTACTCTGTAATCAAATTTGACCAAATGGTATGATGTCAGACAAAATACGACCCATCGATAGGTTGTACATGTATTTACAAACAAGGTCAATTTAACGATCGTAGAAATATCATGTAAATTTTGAATTTACTATGTGGAGGTAATTTTGCAAAATGTAAAACGTGATGACTTATTATGTTGTAAACTTTGCATTTAATTCAAAATTTACAACTTGGTAGAATTTGCGAAGAGCTGACATTTATTGAAATCCTTGTAACATCAACTAATTTGTGAGTAGCTTGTCTCGGTTTAAAAATTGATCGTAATAGGATGCGCTTACGTATCGAATCAGTTGGGAGACATAAACACCATATACGCAGGTGATGTGGGAATATTACTACATAAATAAATGAAGACGATGAAGTCATCCCATTTGTCTTACAGTTTAGTTAATATTTGGCCATTTTCGTCTATTGTCACAGGGCTCTAATTTAGTCGCCATGGCGCCTAAAAATTACGATTGGCGCCTAAAATATTTATAAATCGCTAAATTGGCGACCATTTTAAATTTACTTGGTGTCAAATTACTAAACTATAAAGATTTTTTTTATAAAGAGCAGAAAAGAAGTTTAAAAGTTAGCAATGGACATGTTTCTATATATCGACTAATATCGGTGTTTAAATTGAAGCTTAGGAAAAATTTACCTGGCGACTAAAAATATGCATTGGCGATTAAATTTTTTTTATTGTTGGCGCCTAAATTTTAGAAGTCACATAGAGGCCCGAGTCAGTAAAACAGCCAAATATAAAACAGATGTGGCAGACTCTGTAGTGTAACAAGCATTCTGAGAATACTGCATTAGCAATAATAGTCCCCTACCGGCAAGTGTAATCTGGTTCCCGTTAAAAATTGAAAATGCCATAATTCCGTCAAAAATCAATAAAGTGAATGAACTTGATCTATAGCTCATCAAGTTGAAGTCACATACCAAACATCAGCTCAATATCTGCAAGCGTTTAGAAAAAAGTGCTGAAAACTCTGAAAAATTGAAGAGGTCGTAATTCTGTCAAAAATCATTGAAGCGGAGTGAAATGCAAACTTGATCTGTAACTCATCAAGATACACTCACACACCAAAAATCAGCTCAATATCTCAAAGCGTTTAGGGAAAAAGTGCGGAAAACCAAGTGGGACAGACAGACGGACGGACAGACTCAGAGGAAACCTATAGTCCCCTTCGGTTTCACCGGTAGGAGACTAATAAGATGATACAAGCATTTTTTCAGTAAATAAAACAGGAATTCTGAGAATCCCCTCGCAATGATATTAAGTCTTCTCAACTCTATCGATGAATTTCGAGTTCTTCCTTTGACCGTACAGTGTATATTTGACCTTTTCCTTAAATTATCTATGTGTGAAATCGATAAATGCATGTATCTATATCAGACTTATTGGGACAATTTGTAATCTCTGTTTATGCATTTATTTAATACATATTTAAAATCTACCACTGATATTGATTTTTGAAGCCTTCTGACGCTGAAAATGAATTTTTAGGTTTGAGGAAGAATATAGCACCAAAAATTTATTTGACGAGTCTCTACAATGTCTCTTATGAAATATAATTTCATTGATTGACCGATAAAAGCTCTGAATTATTTTATTTGACTTTTTTGTACCTTTTTTTCAGAGAAAATGTTAAAATCATTTAAGTTGCAAATAAAACAGTTAGGCTTAAAATTTGGTATTATATATATAATAAAATAAACATTGGTTAAAGAAAAATGATAGACGATTTAACTTTTTTTGTTAAAAAGAAAATATATTTATGCCAATAAAAACAATGTAATATTTTTATTTATCGATAAAATCTTCAAATGACCTATTACTTATAGAAAAAAAATAATGGATATTCTTATCGTGAAAAGAAACTAAAATGACATTGCAAAATTTAAGATAAAAAATCCCGGATTACAACTCTATAATTGGAACGTGTTTTAAGAGAATGGCTGTTTAATGGACTAACTGTTCCGTTGTAAAATTCTTTTATCAGGCGGCAGAAATAATGAAAGTGTAAGACTTTAAGACTATTCGCCAAAGATGACTCATTGACATTACTTTACGGAGAAGCAAGAATTGCACAACTGTCTTTATTTCATATATAAGTCTATCAAAAGACCAGTTTAATTACAGTCATTTAGAATTACTTTAAGGACAGACGATACGTTCCTCAATAATATATAATTTTTTCTAAGATTTTGTCATTGAAGTATTGCTACTTTAACATGTTTACTTGCAAAAAACTGAGGTACCTTACCAGGCATTTAAGCAAGATACCAGAGGATGTTTTTCCTATAAAATCATTTTGGAAAAAAATTAATTAGCCAATAACACATTTTTTGGTGTTTCATTTTTTAAAAGACAATTAGAAACAAGTTTAGAAATCAGAAGGTAATTAAAATTTTGAATATCTTCCACATAATTCGAAGGTATACAAAACAGATATTTGAGGAACGTATCGTCTGACCTTAAAAACAAAAATCCGGGACCATGAATAAGGAGGAGAAGAAGCGAATCAAGCAGAACCTGACATATCTAAAGGAGCGTCTTACTGACCTGGACGGCATCATCGATGTCCTCATTGAGAATGATGTTTTTGTATTTGAGGACAGGGAAAAAATAGAACAGGTAACACCACCTACCTCTCAACGGAAGTTCAACAAGTTTGTACAACTCTTGCTGCACGCTCCTTCTCGTGATACCTACAGCGTGTTTTTGCATGCGCTGCGACAAGAGAGACACGTTCATATCGTCGAAAAACTGCAAAGTACCGTATTGGGTGGTAAGTGAAAGTTAAACGTCTAGAAGTACAATCAACATTTAATGCTTAAAAAACAATTTTCATCGATATAAATATATCGTTATACGTGTACCGAATGATATTGAAGCATTCAACATTGAACAAAAGCAATTATTTATACTCTTCTAATTATTCCTAAGTTTCATCGCCAACAAAGAATGTAATTTTGAAAGAAAACCGAAGACTAGTAAGCTCAAATATCTCTTCCTCAACTCAAGTAAGTCCAATTATGAAACGTACAAAAGTAATTTGTACATTATATATGCATATAACCTTTTTGAAAAATAAAATAATTTTTACTTATGATTAAATACGTTTACTAAATGGTAAGTTCCTTTCACTGAATTTACAGAGAATTAAATCTGTTGGAAATGTTGAAACATCCCACAGAAAAATGACCAGTCTGGGACAGGCAGATGTTGCGGATCAATTCAGTGAGATGTTTTCTTCATTCAGCGATAACATGGAGATAAGGATAGCTGATCTGATTAAAAAAAGCACGGGCTGCGATAAAACTCGAAATCGAAAAACTCATAGATAAAAAGGTTGATAACTTGAAAGTGTATGATTACGAGAAAGGGCAGACTGCGATTTTGAATTTGGAAAAGAAAGTCGAAGATCTAGTGAACTCTAATGACAGTTACAGAATAACTGAAAAATATAAAAAGCTGAAAGAATCTATGAAAGAAAACGAAGAGAAGAAGTGGGAAAAATTAACAGCCGCCAATATAGAAAAACAAAAATGGAAAACAGCTCACGATAAAATCACAAAGGAGTTGGAAGATCTAAATGAGCGTATCAATGAGTTAGAAACTGAAAACAGAGATCTTAGAGAAGAGGTCAAACTAAAGAATGAAATAGTGTCCAGCCTGAAATCCGAGCTGGACGAATCTCGTGGACGATTGGAGGAATTAGCATCCAATCAAATGAAGAAGAACAACGATGAGTATAAAGTCCTAAAGAAGACACTAGAGAGACACATTGAAATGTTGAATGATTCTTCGTCGGCCGCAAAAATCTCCTTGGCTGCAGATCCATGGCAGAGAAACCTATCACAGTGTTAATCCATTTCAGATACAATTCTGAAAACAACGAATTCTACATTTCAGAAACTGATATTGTCATTTTTAACTCCAAGGAAGCACTAGCAATGAAATGCTATATTTGATATCCAATTTGCATTTTATATAGGGAGAATCATACAAATACCAAGAATCTCTCTGTCCGATCGCAGTAAAACATTCTCCAACAACTTCTGCCCATACGTCACCCATTCGGCCATTCCATGCAGTCAATTTAGCGAAAATATAGGCCAAACGCAAAACTAATTGCAACAGAAATTATTTTGTGATAAACGAAATCTAATGTGTACAAAAAAATGCAGTAAAAAATCTGCTCATCAAAAATCTAATGAGCAGAAAGCATTATTTTAGCATGAATTAATTACCTATGAGAATTACTATAGAAAAGAGGCATATCTCTGTAAATCCATCCAATGTATATTTAGTCATATTCAAGGTCATGACTATTGCACACCCCTTAAGTAACTTTTCAAATTGTTTCTCCTGCTACAGCTTTTTTTCTGATTTCGATAAATCTTGGGACACAAGCAGTTTACACTATGATTAAATTTCCTTTTATCGGTTTTGATTTGGCGGCCCTGTGATACTATGGTTACAAAAATCAGAAAATTCTCAGAAATTCTTTCCAAACGCTACTACTCGTACGATTTTGGTCCAATTTAGTTAAACTCGGAACGCGGGGGAATACATCAAGGAACATTCGTTGTATCTGTTTTTTTCATTCAGTAGAACGGAGTTTTCATGGTTTTTGAAGATAGAAATGTATGTAAAATTCTTTTAAAGGCCATTACTGTTTAAGATTTTTTCTCATTTCAATATGACTTGGAAGACAGGCACACCTTGGTGCACAATGTTCTCTTTTAGTTTTTAATGTTGTGATCTGAATAATGTTAAATTATTAACACAAGGATTTTTTTTTCAAATATCTACACCTTCTATACAGTTTTGGTTTGATTAAAAAAATGAACTCCTTCAGAAATATACTAAACTAAGGCCTATGATTCTCTTAATTTGTGTTGATATACCCAACTGGAAAAATGTGAAATATTTCAAAATGGTACCCCTCGTACAGTTTTGATTCAGTTTCAACCAAACTTGGCACAATTTTAGAAAACATCAGCATACTTCATTTTATACTTTTATACAGCAAAAAAAAAAAAAAAGGTTTTAAGTACAGGTGCTTCTTAGTAAAAATACAGTGAAAAAAGTTTTTATTCTTTTTTAATTAAATACTAGGCAAATACAGAGCAGGATCTACCGTTCACGGTAGCTCAGTCGATAGAGCGCTCGCTTCGTGATCGGGAGGTCGTGAGTTCGAATCTCGGCCGCGACTGATCTAAGTCGATAAAAAATGGGTAGCAACTCTTCCTTCGCCATGCGCTCGGCACTTTGAAGTGAAAGTTGCGGGTCCTTTGGATGAGACCTTAAAAACCGAGGCCCCGTGTCACGGCAGGCGTTGGCACGATAAAGATCCCTCACTGCTCAATGGCCCTGAGTGCCGAGTAAAGGTCAAAATTTGAAGCCCTTCACCGGTATATGGTGACGTCTCTATATGAGTGAAAAATTCTCGAATGGGACGTAAAACAACATACAATCAATCAATCAATCAATCAATCAGAGCAGGATCTAAATCCACTACCTTAAACGCCATTATGAATGAAATATACGGAGATAACGAACAGTATTCAAGCTCAAAAGTCCATTATACAATACAAAATAGGAGCAGAGCAAACAATAAAATATTTGCAGTCAGAACATTAATCTTAAATGAACAGGATGTTTTTAATTGATTTTGTAATACTAAGAAGATTTTTTAATTTCAATATTGAAAGGATGAACAGCTCATATTTCAGCAAAATATGAAATGGCTATTAATGCGAAAAGATAGTTATCGAAATCAAACATGTATTGAATAGTAACAACTTATTTAATCATTGATCATAAAACTAACGAAGAAGAGAAATGCAAATTGTATCAACAGCGATTTTTAGAGATTATAATGCACAAAATTTCTTTGATAGCATATAAAATTTTTGGGCATATTTAAGGTTTACACTGACTTGAATCATTTAAAACATAAATATATGAAATCAGAAATTATATGTATTTCCTAAACCATTTATTAAATTCATGTATTTACTTGCTGTTTTAGGAAATACATGTAATAACTGAATATGGCTAGGAATTACATGAATTTACTGAAAATTGTAGCAATTTTTGCACGTTTTTACTGATCAAGAGTTCAAAAAATCAACTGTGTAATATACAACTTAAATCAATTCAAGTATTCTTAATATTTAAAATAGCAGACCAAGATAAAGTAATTCAATAATTCATTTGCATGTGTTTTTCCTATTTGATCAAGCAACAGTAATATCTATTGATGGGTACTTTGTTGTCTTTTAACATTTTTGGTGGGGGAGAATGACAGGTTCCTTTTTTGAAAATGAAAATAAATAAAACAATATTTTTTACATTTATAAAATATAGTTATCTCCAAGTCCAAAAAACATTTTTTATCAAAAGTTTATAGAGGATCTTATTTACTTTTCAGCATCTCCAACTTTTTAACACTTAAATCTCTTAATTAAGAACCCTCCATACACTAAAGAAAAATATTTTTGAACAATAAAAAATTTAGTAAAAATATTGAATTCATCTGTTTCATTTTCAACAAAGAATAACAGCCATATATTCTTAGGAAAAATGTTCATGGAGAACGAAGTCTTAATGAATATATATATCACTGTTGCTTACCTACATGGATGTAAAAACTTGAACATAGTATTCAATTAATCTGCTAGTATCTTGGCCTAAATCAAAAGATGATGTGCCATACAGCACCGTTAATTTGACAAAAAATTAGATATTTCAATTTTACATTATTTTTCTCACGCAGTTAGTCATTGATATATGTTTCCACATATGCGACTTTTACTGAAAATACAAACATCATTTGGAAGATATATATCTTTATTTTAGATAGGGGTACCATGTTTACATTCAATTTCCAGGAAAAATTCTGATGATTTAGAGCTATTCCTTGTTCAATGTATAGAGGATCAATAAAAAAGACCAGTAAAATAAATCTGTAGATGTTTAAAACATCAACATAAATAGTTCACAGTTCAACTAACATTGTTAGTAAATGCGTGTAAAAAATGTTGAAAAGTTTAGTAAATACATGTATTTATTAATGACATCAGTAGATACACGTATTTCTTGAGCACTGTGGGAAATTTACGTATTTCTTTAAATTCGGGATTTTAGAATTCAAAACAACAGTCTAAGGCAATGAAAGTTACAAGTCAGTATTTCTCTGTCTTAATAAATGTTACTTAAATTTCATGAATGTTGACCTTAAAGATTATGGAATGCAGACTTTCCACTGTTCCTACTTTTTCCTAGTTTTTCCTACTTTCCTATTTTTAAATTTAGATTTATTTTCCTTAATATCCTCTTAGTATTCATACTTTTAGTCACAGAGGTAAACAAGATGTGTTTGTGAAACACTGATGCCCACGTATGGCAACTTATAGCAACAGTTAAACTTTCTCAAATGCAAATCAAATATGTTGGTACCTAAAGTAAGGTTTTGTCTCGAGGAATATACCTGTGAAATATGAAAGCCATGGCAGCAACCGTTGAACAGATATGGAAAAGGATAAAGTTTTTTCAAAAGTATGTCAAACATCAAGGTCAAGGTCAAATGGTCAAAATTAATGGTGCCCAAGGAAAGGCCTTCTCCCAAGAAATACATAGGTTAAAAGCCGAAGCACCCATCGTTCAAAAGTTATGACCAAGGTTAAAGTTTTCCAAAAGTAGCCAAACTCCAAGGTCAAGGTAAATGGATTACAATTGTTGGTATTCAAAGGAAGGTCTTGTCACAAGGTTTACATATGTGAAGTATGAAAGCCCTACCACCAACCATTCAAAAGTTATGGCCAAGGTTAGAGTTTTCCAAAAGTACGTCAAAATCCAAGGTCAAGATCAAAGGGTCAAAGTTATTGGTATCCAAAGAAAGGTCTTGTCACAAGGATTACATATTTGAAGTATGTTCAAAAGTTATGACAAAGGTTAGAGTTTTCCAAAAGTAGGTCAAACTCCAAGGTCAAGGTCAAAGTTGTTGGTTTCCACAGGAAGGCCTTGTTATAAGGATTACATATGTGAAGTATGAAAGCCCTAGCATCAACCGTTCATAACCTATGCCCAAGGTTAAAGTTTTTCAAAAGTAGGCCAAACCCTAAGATCAACGTCCTAAGGTCAAAGTTGTTTGTATTCTAAGGAAGGTCTTGTCACAAGAATTACACATTTGAAGTATGAAAGCCCTAGCACTAACAGTTCAAAAGTTATGGCCAATGTTAAAGTTTTTCAAAAGTAGGTCAAACTCCTAGGTCAATGTCAAAAGGTCAAAGTTGTTGGTATCCAAAGGAAGGTCTTGTCACAAGAATTACACATGTGAAGTATGAAAGCCCTAGCACCAACTGTTCAAAAGATATAGCCAAGGTTAATGTTCAATAAAATTTTGCAAAACTGGGTCAAACTCCAAGGTCAAGATCAAAAGGTCAAATATGGTGGTACCCAAAGAAAGGTCTTGCCACAAGGATTACACATGTGAAATATGAAAGCCTTAGCTCCAACCAATCAAAAGTTATGGGCAAGGTTAAAGTTTTTGCGGATAAACAGACAGATAGACAGGCGGATGGACAGGGCAAAAACTATATACCCCCGAATCTTCGATACGGGGGCATAAAAATAAAAGATAGTGGTATGCAGTTGAAAAGAGCAAGGGGGAAATAAACATAAATTTAACTAAAACAGAGAGGACTATCAAACCAATTGAGTGCTGTAATGAAATCTAAAATAAACTGTGGGTGTAATGAGCCTCCTTAAAGATAGTGTTGTTTTTCTGAAAAAGTATTTCCGGATGGTACTGAGGCGCGCCATAGTGTTTCCACCTAAAACCGAATTGATATTGATTTTGATACACACCTCATACTTAATTTACATAGCAATTCATTGTTCATTAAACGAAATACAAAGATCTACAATAATTTTTAGATTGGTGTCAACACTTAACAAGCTAATTAAAAAAATTGTGACCCCCGCTTAGGGGAAAAAGAAGAGCGTGCGCAGTTCGAGGAGGGGACCCCCTCCCCCCTTGATTTGTAGAATTATTAAATGTATACATGGATATTGAAGGAAATAAAAAATGCCAATATCGATATAAAGATTTGATTGCTTATTCTTTAATATGTGTATGAAGATTCTTTTTTTATAGAATTTGTACAAGCCAGACGTTATAACTTTTTCATTTCACATGCTGCACCCCTACTTATGTTATTGTGATTTAAATTCAAGACACGTGGTGTAGGTACCCATTCTAAGGTTATAGGGTAGAACCGGTTTTATAAATAAAATTGGCAGTAAACAGGAAATTGCTATAATCTGTTTCTTTTAAAAACATGTCCTATAAAAATGTGTTTCAAGAATTTTATGAAAGATTTTTATGATTTTAAACAGAAATGAGTCCACGGGATTAATAAAATCACAATCTACTGAATAAATCTTCACTTATGTGATAATTTACGGCGAAAATTAGAGCTTTACGGGTAATGCCGCGTGTAAAGGACTTAGTGTGAGCTTATCTCACTAAACAAATACTGCTAAGCAGTATTGAAAAGCGTTTTTGATTGTTCTACAAAGTCATCGGCGCTTTGTTTGAGTCTCAAAATATTCACTCATCAGTCAAACAGGAAAGTTTTTTTTTTCCTCACTGTTTTGCCTAATAATAAAAATTGACCAAGTATGTTTTAATTAAACAGTACATCAAGCATTACAATGCAATGTATTGTAGGACAGTTATATTTTTATTTAAAAGCAAAATTAATTAGCTTGCAATTAAAGAACTTCACTCGACACTCCAATTTTCTCGGGATGGTTCGCATATATCCATATCAGTCTTTCAATAAAAAAATCAGCAAAAGTAACTGTTCTTTAATGAGAACTTAGCTCTAAGTACTGTTATTAGAATATATTCTGTTTATCCTTCCTGGTGCTTATCTGCATCACTCTCAAAATTTACACTCATCAGTCAAACACGAGATTTCTCTCTTTTTCAATCTTTCTTATACCCAAACTAGGCGTTGCATAAAGTAATAAACAGCAATGAAAAAAATTGTCGAAAAATCATTCGACATTATTACTGCATTGTTAATTTAGATTCGTATGAAAGAGAACAATCATATAAGAAAATTGATTGAAAATATTCCATCCAGTCTGTTTTTCAAAACTTTTTTAAAAATAAGAATATGTTAGGAAATATGTCAATTTACACCTTATTTTCAATACCATAATGTAAAACAAAAATGGACTTCATTTTATTAATTGACACTGAATTGTAGTGCTGTGCAATAAAATGCAGTTATATTCTTATTATGGTAAACAGTATAAATTCTCTTGCAAACAAAAAAAATCCACTCATCAGTCAAAAAAGGAGTGTTCATTCCTTTTGGATCTTTTGCACGTACTCAAACTAGTCATTCGATTAAAAAAAAAAAACCCAGTAACACGTAACTTTGCGAAAGTCCTTCGACTTAATTACAGATTGTTAATTTTGATTCATATCAAAGAAAACAATATTCCATTATTAAAAATAAAAATATGTTAGGAAATATGTCAATTTACACCTTATTTTCAATACCATAATGTAAAACAAAAATGGACTTCATTTTATTAATTGACATTGAACTGTAGTGCTGCGCAATAAAATGCAGTTATATTCTTATTATGGTAAACAGTATAAATTCTCTTGCAAACAAAAAAAAAATCCACTCATCAGTCAAAAAGGAGTGTTCATTTCTTTTGGATCTTTTGCACATACTCAAACTAGTCATTCGATTAAAAAAAAACCCAGTAACACGTAACTTTGCGAAAGTCCTTCGACTTAATTACAGATTGTTAATTTTGATTCATATCAAAGAAAACAATATTCCATTATTAAAAATAATAATATGTTAGGAAATATGTCAATTTACACCTTATTTTCAATACCATAATGTAAAACAAAAATGGACTTCATTTTATTAATTGACATTGAATTGTAGTGCTGCGCAATAAAATGCAGTTATATTCTTATTATGGTAAACAGTATAAATTCTCTTGCAAACAAAAAAAATCCACTCATCAGTCAAAAAAGGAGTGTTCATTCCTTTTGGATCTTTTGCACGTACTCAAACTAGTCATTCGATTAAAAAAAAAAACCCAGTAACACGTAACTTTGCGAAAGTCCTTCGACTTAATTACAGATTGTTAATTTTGATTCATATCAAAGAAAACAATATTCCATTATTAAAAATAAAAATATGTTAGGAAATATGTCAATTTACACCTTATTTTCAATACCATAATGTAAAACAAAAATGGACTTCATTTTATTAATTGACATTGAACTGTAGTGCTGCGCAATAAAATGCAGTTATATTCTTATTATGGTAAACAGTATAAATTCTCTTGCAAACAAAAAAAAAATCCACTCATCAGTCAAAAAGGAGTGTTCATTTCTTTTGGATCTTTTGCACATACTCAAACTAGTCATTCGATTAAAAAAAAACCCAGTAACACGTAACTTTGCGAAAGTCCTTCGACTTAATTACAGATTGTTAATTTTGATTCATATCAAAGAAAACAATATTCCATTATTAAAAATAAAAATATGTTAGGAAATATGTCAATTTACACCTTATTTTCAATACCATAATGTAAAACAAAAATGGACTTCATTTTATTAATTGACATTGAATTGTAGTGCTGCGCAATAAAATGCAGTTATATTCTTATTATGGTAAACAGTATAAATTCTCTTGCAAACAAAAAAAATCCACTCATCAGTCAAAAAAGGAGTGTTCATTCCTTTTGGATCTTTTGCACGTACTCAAACTAGTCATTCGATTAAAAAAAAAACCCAGTAACACGTAACTTTGCGAAAGTCCTTCGACTTAATTACAGATTGTTAATTTTGATTCATATCAAAGAAAACAATATTCCATTATTAAAAATAAAAATATGTTAGGAAATATGTCAATTTACACCTTATTTTCAATACCATAATGTAAAACAAAAATGGGCTTCATTTTATTAATTGACATTGAACTGTAGTGCTGCGCAATAAAATGCAGTTATATTCTTATTATGGTAAACAGTATAAATTCTCTTGCAAACAAAAAAAATCTATTCATCAGTCAAAAAAGGAGTGTTCATTTCTTTTGGATCTTTTGCGCATACTCAAACTAGTCATTCGATAAAAATAAAAAAAGAAAAAAAAAAGTAACACGTAACTTTGCGAAAGTCCTTCTACTTAATTACAGATTGAAAAAATTGACCAGGTATGAAATACCTAAAATACACTACGAGATACCTTTGTGTGATTTTCACACCAATTAAATTCACAAAACTACAACAGCAACAACAAAAAATCCTAAAGCAACCCCATCTGTGGAGAGACAATATGTGTAGTGAGGAAAGGCACATATTGTCGCTGGCGACAATATGTGCATGTGTATCTATTCAGTCGGCGACAATATGTACAGTGAGGGTAGGTACATATTGACACTGACATCAATATGTACAGATCGACAATATGTACCGTTACAAAACATGCCTAAACAAATGCTAGTTGTATAAAAATTCGGAGATGTGGAAATTGACCTTTGTTTTGATAAGATTAATCTTTTATCTTATCCCTCTCTCCCTATATCACAATATCGGAGTCAGTCGTACTGCCTAGACTTCTAACACATACCCGTATAAGATAAACATGCATTAAATAAGGTAGGTACATGGATTAGTGTTACCTTTATATTCTTACAAAAAAGCAATATTTACATCAATGAATCTGTAATGGTTATACGATGGCTGACTTGAGCAGGTCCAGGTTACAACATGATTTGGTTCATATGTAATTAAAAATAAGTATTTAGGTGCAAATGCAATACGTAAACATTCTCCTTTCTTCGTAGGAATTATGTTAAAATAAAACTGTCCAGTGTGATGAATGAAAATTTGACGTTATTTTTTTAGGAATCAAAATGAAAAACTAGATCACGTGTTTTGTGATTTTTTAATGAATACTAGTTAGGTAAAAATACATTTTGCACTTTAATGCTGGCCATTTGTAATAAATTGTTTAAAGTAAACTATGGCTATATTGAATACTATATGTAAAAAAAATATGCTACTTTCACAAATAATTTGCAATAAGATAAAATAATGATACATGTATGAACTTATTGAAAAAAATGCCTTGAAGCTTAAGATAATTTACATCATCCTGTAAGTATTTACTGAATAACCCATGTGTAAACATGGAATGTGGTCCTCTTTTTTTTATACAGTCATATAACAGACAGGATTCCTCATACATTATTTATAAAAAAAATTGTTAATTATGAAAAATTAGTTGGGACGGAGGGAATAATAAATTAACTAGATTAAGTAGGGACATCTAATACATAGATAATTTACGAAAGAATTTGTATCAATATGGTCATCCATTTAATAATGAATAGAAACTGAGTGGTTTTTCTCCTTGTATTTAGAGTAATAACGCTTAATAAGGAAACAAAAGGCCCATGGGCCCTAAAGCTCATCTGCGTCACCTTGATCCGGCTAATTTAGAAAAGAATATCCTCTTTATTTCCCATGAAAAATTTTAATCCCATATTGTAGCCGTATCCAAGCCCCAAGATATTATAATTTAATCAAACTTGAATCCACAAAACATGAGGATACGTCGGTATCAATATGACTTACATTGCCTAAGTCCTGCTGATCCGGAGAAAAGATTTTTGAACGATATTTTTTCTGTACATATCCATTTGGCAAATTTAAGACCCCAACCCCAGGGTTCAAATTATGAAAAATTTGAATTCATACATCTTTCTTGAATATCTATATTTATTCGGCCTTGATAATCTTGAAAATATTTTTTTTATGTCCTGTGTCCATGTAAAACTCTTTTCCCTAAATGTGTCCGTTGAACCCGACCCCCGTGGACGATGAATCTGCAAATCTGACGCTGCTTGAATATTAATATTACTAATCATGGCTCGTTAGTCTTTACAAGAAGATGTTTAAAAATGTTTTACTATAATTTATATTCCCATGTAAAAATTTATCCCTATTGATATTTTCACCTTTACTCTACCCAGGGGACAATGATTTGAATTTAGAATTCACACTTCCCGAGGATGCTTGTATATTAACATAACTAATCATGGCCCTACTGTCTTTAGGGAGAATATATTTAAAGATTTTTCTTATATATAACAGTGCGACAATTAATTCTGGACACAACATCGTCCAGACTTTTTACTCCCATTTCTAATTGTTGTCCAAAAATAAATTATAGCACTTGGTGGGATTTCTTAGCAGTATCTACGGGTCTCATGTTGAACTCACAAACATCTCTTTTTTAAAAGATATGAAGTCCTAAAAGTCAGAATCCCATGGGAGAATGTGGGATTTTTAGTCCTAACAACTATCTGTAATGTTTACGTTGCTTTGAAAATAATAATTCCTGATTAAAGTTTAGAATTTATTGAAGTCTAAAAGTACAAAACAAAACTGCATTTTTACTCAAAGGTTTTTTTTTAAGAGAATATCCTTACAGACAAACTCACGCACGCCTCATCCTTGACAACTCCACCCACTTTTCATAGATGAACCAATCGAACAATTTTTAAGACAGTGGTAAAATTAGGGAAAAGCTCAATGGCATTAATTTACAGAACAGGAAACAGTGTGAGTAAGCATAACAAATTCAAAGAAACATTGGTCTCAGATCTGACCATAAATCTGATAACAATTATAAGCGAATGGCATCGATACCGTGGGACGGGAGAGAGAGATGTCAAGATGAGAAATTACAAACACGTGCGGTAATGCTCTTTCTTAAGATCAAACAAAACAATTAAATTTCAATTACAGATTTTCAACAAGTCTAAAAAAAAATATTTAAACGATGCCTAAATCATTATAAGTACATGAAGAAAATATCTAATGAGTTGTCTTTATCAATAAAATATACACATGTATACAACACTATCCCACCTTTCTCCCATGGGAGAAAAAGTGTCAGATGGGATATTTTCTCCCAACGGGATTTTTTGTCCCACAAATTTGCTCAAATAGGATAAATCCCACGGATATTGACAATGAGTCATTTTCTCCCATACATTGTAGAAACATGGGGTATATCCCATAGATTATAATGAGTGAGATATCATTATCATAATCTGTGGGATATATCCCATGTTTCTACAATGTATGGGAGAAAATGACTCATTGTCAATATCCGTGGGATTTACCCTATTTGAGCAAATTTGTGGGAGAAAAAATCCCAATGGGAGAAAATATCCCATCTGACACTTTTTCTCCCATGGGAGAAAGGTGGGATAGTTGTTAGGACTAAAAATCCCACCATTCTCCCATGGGAACCTGACTTTTAGGACTTCATATCTTTAAAAAAAGAGATATTTGAGAGTTCAACATAAAACCCCTAGATACTGCTGAGAAATCCCACCAAGTGCTATAATTTATTTTTGGACATCATAATTAGAAATGGTAGTAAAAAGTCTGGACAATGTCGTGTCCGGAGTTAAATGTCGCACTGTTATATATATATTTCCCCTTTTTAAACTTCGACTTCCCATTGTTACACATAGTCCCATAATATCCCGGGACCATGATTTGAAGAAACTTGAATCTGCACTATGTCAAAAGTTTTCACATAATATTCAACTTTGCAGTCCAAGTGTTTCTTCAGAATAAGATTTTTTTTTTATTTCATCCACTTATCTTTTTTTTAATTATCCACTTTCAAGAGGGTGTGGCCAGAATTCATTTAAATTTCCATTATCCAATGATGCTTTATGGCAAATTTAATTGTTTCAGTGCTTCTAAAAAAGAAGTCGATAATGTAAAAAAATTAACAGACGGACAAACAGACAGACAGAGGGCAGACAGACGACGGACAACTGTGATCAGAAAAGCGCACTTGAACCTTCTGGTGAGCTAAAAAAGTGAATCATGTTGTCAAATTGTGTGTAACGGTATATTATATATCACGGACTGATATAATATTATAGTATTTTTTAAATTAAAAGATGCAAATATGGTAATACTATATGAAAACAACTATCTTTTTTTTTTGTTTTAATTGAAAGATGTGATGTTTTTTCTTTCTTTTTTTTTTACTAGGGTGCAGGTCTATTGGGATGTCGCCGGAGATATTTGTATATTCAACATTTATTTTCTTAGTATACGTTAACTGTGTATGTACTAGTTCTCAAACGAGTAAGTAAGCTATATCGCGATTAAATGCATTGTATTTCTGCTTTTTTTTCAACGGAAATATCCATTCCGAACCAAATGTCCAATATGATACTATGACTTAATACCTTTAAATCATATATATAATATTTGAAATAGTACTTTGGATTTCCGTGTTTTATCCTCAGACTTTGGATTCAAATTGCTTTATTCTGTGTTCTACCATAATTTGGCATTACTTTCTTATTATTAATTTCTGTGCAGTTGATGTGGACAAAAACGAATGTGAATACTATACGTCGTATAAGGTTAACCAGTTTAAGACGTACGAGATCGTGTGGCATGGCTACGCCATCAAAGGGTGTGGGGTGGGCTTCTACGCCGAGGGGGACAACATCTTCTCCTTTGATGATTACAAGATCTGTGTTCAGCCCATCGTCTGGAAAATGTCAGACTGCTCATCAAAACTCTACCTGAAATATAACGATGTCAAGGTATGCCATAACTTGTATTATAAAGATTTATCAAATAACTGTACATGTTTACGGAAAAGATTGCATTTGAAAAGTATCTTTATAAACCGAACAGTTTTGATTTCACACAAGAAAACAAGATCAGAGTTCTTCGCTTTTGCTACTTCTATGTATATATCGCTTATCGTACGGAAATGTATTATATCACGGATATGCAAAACTTGAATTTATCAAAATAAAGTAGGGTTGTGCATGTATGTTTTAGGACATATGATGATATTTTTTTATTAAAAACAATTACCAAGTTTTTATTCTTTAATTAAACAACAGTCTGTTCTACGTGTACATCCAAAAACCAGTATTTCTTCCTCGGAAAATTAATACAGTAGCTGTTATGATACCCTTGTAGAAAGCTTTAAAAGAACAAAAGATATTGGGTTACGCTAAAAGGAATCGTTCTGATCGGCAAGATCTACCCACATGTTATAATATATAACATTATAATAAAGTTGGCTTGAAATAACATTTTGCTGAAAATAAAAATATTCCTCCTTCCCACACTCACTGTTCGGGATTCATTTTCGGGTATAAACTTTTTCAGAGTGTATTTTGCAATGAAAGAATTCCGCAGACCCATTGCAATGATCCAAATATGAACTTGGATATTGAGGTTAAAATGCATGATCTGTATGCCTGGAAGGTGAATACCACCAGCTTCACATTGAAAGTATACGCTAAAAATACCACATATTGTAAGTAGAGTATACCCCAGCTCGAGAAGATCATAGTAATGAAAGGCCAAATATTTATGCAAACCCGAAATAGTTTTAGTAATATTTTTCTATAATGAGTATTGTATAATTATAAAAGATGTTTACTTTTATATTCCTGTTTTAAAATTGAAAAATAAATGTAAATATATTTATTCACTTTAGTTGTATTGATTTGTTTATAGATGGAATAGGACTGTTAGCGGCCTGTGCGTTGCTGTGGGTCCTCATTGTAGCTCTTTGTACGTTAGTCAGAAGACGGCGTTCTAACAGAGGTCACAGTCGCAGGTCATCTACCTTATATAGTCTATCAGGTATGGCATTGTTTGTTTCTTTGTTTCATGTCCCTTCGAAATTTTTCACTCATACTGAGACGCCACCACTTGCCGGTGGAGGACTGCAAATTTAGACCTATATTCGGCACTCCCGGCCTTTGCGCAGTGAGGAATCTTTTTCGTGCCAGCGCCTACTGTGACACGGGACTTCGGTTTATACGGTCTCATCCAAACGACTTGTCTCCACGTCCCACAGTGGGATTCAAACCCGCAACGTAAGGATCAACTCCTTTCTCCGCGACTCTAGAGCAAACGCTCAAACCACTGCGCCACGCGGGCGACGGTATGGTATTGTAATCCTAAAAATAAATTAACCTAGAAACGAGAAGATGGTGCTTTCTACAACGCATATTTGTTAAAACAAGAGGCCCATGGGCCACAACGCTAACCTGAGTAACATTGGCCCTACTGTTCTTCAACAGATTTTCCCCTTTTAATACGTATTGTGGCCCCACCCTACCCCTGGGGGTCATGATTTGAACAATTTAGAATTTACCACAGGATGTTTCCTTTAAAAGACCTATATATTTCAATGGAAAATTTTGATTCCCCATTGTGGCCCCACCCTATCTCCGGGGGTCATGATTTGAACAATTTAGAATCTACATTATCCCTGGATGCTTCCATATTAGTTTCATCTTTTCTGGTCCCAGTGGTTCTTGAGAAGATTTTTAAAGATTTTTCCTATATATTTCAATGTAAAACTTTGATTCCTCATTGTGGCCCCACCTTACTCCCGGGGGTTCTTGAGAAGATTTTTTAATGACCCCACCCTATTTTTGTTTTTTCTTGATTATCTCCCCTATTGAGTGGGCTTGGCCCTTCTTTTTAACAATTTAAACTCCCCTTCACCCAAGAATGCTTTGTACCAACTTTGGTTAAAATTGGCCCAGTGGTTCTTGAGAAGAAGTTGAAAATGTGAAAAGTTTACAGACGGACGAAGGTGATCAGAAAAGCTCACTTGAGCTTACAGCTCAGATGAGCTAAAAACAATATATTATGAGTTTTTTATCTGGCTTAGTACATAAATACTAGCAGTAACAACATTTCCTAAACTTATTAGTCTTTTTCTGGTCTGTATTAAAAAGTACCTTTAAATTGTACAACTGTTGAATTTGAAAACAGTACAGTTGTACATTTAATGGTGAAAATTAAAATCCTGATTGTTGTTTGTAGGTATTGACAATATCAACTATACAACATCAGAGGGTCCATGTCCGCCGCCATATACACCACGTGACGACCATCCCTTACCACCTTACTCTACAGAAGATCATCACAAGGGAAATAATCCTATTTCACACATCTAGATCTTACTTTCCAATATATATATTTGATATATGTTTATTTATTAAATCGTGTATTTATTTTGTAGAACTCATCTTGTTTGTGATTGATAAAGATTTTTTTTATGTATAAGTATGACAGCACTAAAACATTTGCTGCATGTTATTGATCAATGGCATCTTCACGGGTCTTTCCGGCAAGCTCGGAAAAACACCTCGAATGTATTTACATACCGGATGCTAAGACTTTATACAAAATGGAGTCGCTTCTTATTGATTAAAACATTTGCTAGACAGATTATAGAAATCGAAGCAATAAAAATAATTAAATGTTTGACTTTATGAAAGTTTAAAAAAAACAGATGCATTAAGCCTTTCAAGCAAAAGGCATGTTTTAGAGAAAATAGAGTTTAGCAGACAGACAAATGTTTTGACAAGTTGTGGAAGTGGAGTGGGTGGATGAGGCACAAGTTCTTGCATGCATGTATCCCCCCAAACCTCCGATTTTCAAAGTAAGAAATTACGAATTGGTTATAAAAATGATGTCGATCAGCTAGAAAAAATGACATGTATCAGTCTGTGATACAGCAAAACCCAGCGCTTAGATCAGATAGAAAAGATTTTGGGGTTGGTGGTACTAGAAAACACGGAAAGAATTGTTTTATTAAATGTTGTGCAATATTGTGAAGATATGGTATCCCTCTTTGTGTTCAGACTTTCTATGGATTCTATTGTCATATCATTTGAAAGTTTATTTTCCAGATATTGTGATGGTTGTATTGATTGATTGATTGCATTTTGTTTTACGTCTCGTGTGATAGTTGTAGTAATGATACAAAAAGTGCGCATGTGAGAGGTCCACCTAAGTTACAGAAAACTGAGTATAATTTATAGAATAGCTCCTTTTATTTTTTTATAAAAAGAAAAATGATCAACAAAGGGGAACAATTTATTAATTTTTCTAAACATTCAATTACATAAATATTAAACACAAAGTGTGGAATAAAGGTCTCTAGAATTGTCTGAGATTTCTGCGTTATCGCACACAATATTGGTAAATACATGAATATACCCTTATGAAAACCGTCCATTTAGATACTTTGTTTTACCGAATAACAAACTATCCCTGTAGATCGCATTCTATATATTCAAACACTTTTCATCCATGTTGAACACAAAAAGCGAAATGTAAACATGTACAAACACAGCGCAAACTTTATTGACTGGCACTTCAATCGCAGATGGCATTTTACAATTTTGTACCAATCGATATAAAAAGAAACATTGTCGATATCAATACAATTTTTAAATCAAAGAAAGGTAAAAAAAAATCTCTTCATAAAAAAAGGTTAAGTTTAAAGCTTATAAAAATGAGTATTATAACTTTTCTGGTCAATTTCAAAGAAAAATGGTAACAGGCGACTGGATGTTCGCCAGATCCGACTTCGACATAATTGTGCAAACAAGTCAAACATCCAGCAATCTGCAAAACAGTCAAGATCTCTAACACATTAGGATAAGGAATCAACCATGGCAGAATCAGCAAGTGGAATCATGAGAAATACCATTCAGGATTAATCTCAATAAAATTATCATTTAATGGGTCTGTCCGAGTTAAATTGACACTCTTACTAATATTAATCAAAATATTTATAAAAAAAAAAATCGAAATGACGTTTTATGATGTGAGGAGAGAAAAAACTCGATAAAGTTCTGTCTACATAGTATGGAATCCAGATAGGGCCACGTACTTTACTATCGCATCATCGTGCATCGACTATTGCGATGACGATGACTTCATGGTGCTAGATTATGCAATAATTGATAACGTGAAGCCCGCGAAAGAGCAAAGCGCAGAGAATTGATTTTTTGGAACAAAAGAACAACCCCATTACCCGTATATCCTAGTGGTTTCTACTAACAGTTGTTGAAAGTTGTATAGGAGGAAAAAAAACAATTTTTTTTCATTCTTTGAAATTTCAGTTACTGAAAGAGCAGAACTACATTTCCTCCACCCCCTTCTTTTTTGGTAAAACTTTTGCTTTTCGCCCTTATGTATAGGCCCACTATTTTAAACAAACGGTAAAGATTGTATTAAAAACTCCAGATTTATTGATTAAAGCGCAAACTTCTAGCAGCTTTAGTAAAACGTCAAAACATACAGTGCAAGTATGTGCACTTCCTTTACTGCACATATTTGAGCAATAACATATTCATCATTTTATTGATTGATTTCCTTCTTACAATGTCAGTAACTTTATTTTTGATGCCTGTTGTGTATACAGAACCTCGGGTTCTTTGACATGTTGCCTTGGGAATTTCTATTTTCATCAAGGATAAAAGAAGTGACTAGAAACTGACAGAGTCAGCTGAGATGTGCTCTGCTAAGGGCTGTTTAAGGACTTGGATTCCCTAATATCATTCAGGCATTACACATACAGACAAACAAAGTGATATAACAGTTCAAATATAATCACGATCTAAAGATTATTCAAATTTTATACCGATATTCCCATGCCCATTTAAATCAATGATTTTTGCGATCGGCTTTGACCGATCACAGTTGATTCCGTACGGACCACAATAACTTTGTTTGCTTAAAGGGTTCCTGTATTTATTCATTTTATTCAACGTGCTTAAGGTTCATCGATACTCTGATAAGAGAGATAAATCTTAATGACATAAATATCTATTATTCCTTCATAAATTTGCCAGGTTATAGTGTCTTTTTTGTCCACTTTTGCCCCGCAAGCTATGCTATAATTGTTTTTACATATTTCTTTTGGAAAATCATTAGTTAAAGCAGCATTTTATATGAATGAGCAGAGGGTTTATGAACCTTAATTCAATTACTATCTACCTACCTAGTCCTTGTTATGCCCGTGGGCACATAGGGCAAGGACTAGATTTTTCCACTTCTCTCTATCTTGAGCATTTTTTTCCCCACTTCTCCCCAAGTTAGTTTGTGCTCTCTCATCTCCTTTTCCACAGTCCTTCGCCAGCTGTTCTTTGGCCGACCAGGTTTCCTCTTCCCTTCTGGTGTCCTTCTAAGGGCTAATTTGGTGATGTTGTTGACTGGTTTTCTTCCTTCTACTTATGTGATTTGTTTTCCAGATGCTGTTGAGGCTGATGAAGGCACCCCTAGCTTTACTTAGTCTGGCCTTTATATCTTTGTACGCACCCCCATCTGATGTTACTATGCTGCCAAGATAGGAAAATGTTGTTGTGTTGCTCAGGTTATTTCCACCTACCTGTATTCTTGCTGGTTGTTTGGTATTTAATGACATAACTTCAGTTTTTTTATATTGATCTTCAGTCCAATTTTTTCTGTATTACTCTTTAATTTTGATGTTTTACTTTACATATTCTTTTCTAGATGTGACAGTAGGGCCAAGTTATCTGCGTAGTCTAGGTCTTCAAGACTGGTAAAAAGAGTCCATCTTATTCATGTGTTTTCTCCACTAAGGGTTGATTTCATACCCAGTCTATTGCTAATATAAAAAGGAGAGCTGACATCACACAACCCAGCCTTACGCCAGATTTTACTATGAAGCATGCATCTGATGAGCTGCCAATAGAGCAATTAAACTCCAAGTAAAAAGCTTTAATCAGTTCTACTATCCTTGACGGTATTCCATAATACCTTAAGATCTTCCATAAGCTTTTCTGTGTATACTCTCAAAGGTTTTTTTTTCAAAATTCAATTACTAAAACACTAAAAAGATTTTTTTTTTCAAAACATTTTCTTTCTAATATGCATGATATGTATATGTGATAACATTTTCTAAATATTCTCAAGATTATTTTTTATTGACTGGTTCCGTGACATTGGTTAACAAGCACGAGCGCTCGAAAAATAGTTCCCACAGCAACGACTGGAGTCAAGGGCATAGAATCAGTGTTAGCTGAAAAAAGAAATATAAAATGTATTTGATAATAATTGCCCCGAGATGTCATGAGGCTCAAAAATTTTAATTATGAGATCGGGGATTGACGAAAAGTATAATCATGCACATTTCGTTTTGTAATAATTTGTAACAAGTTATTTCTTCTTTATCACTGAAATCAAGTTTTGATTAAATACTTAACTTATGACGGTTTTTCAAATATTGATCCAGTAAGTTAGATCAGTTAATTGTGGCCATCAACGCGCGCTCTCTCTCTCTCTCTAGAATACAGTATTTCAATGTTTTTTGTTAGTTTTTATTCTCGAAAAATATACCTTTAATTTGATTTACGGTAATTACTATGCAAACAAAATTTAATATAGTTTACGGACATCATGTTTTATCTAAGTTGATATTAGAGGGGGTAGTTAGAATCCAATGCACATTAGGCATTGGATTTTATTATCTCCCAGTCGTTGGTTACATTTTTCTCTCCGGATGATGTCTTCTTAAAGAAAAAGAATCATTGCTTCAGAATCTTTATATTACAAAAAAATGTTAAAATTTCCAAGGTCAAAGATTGCATGACATGGATTGGGAAAGATTTTCAAGGTTATAGATCTAGATCGATATCATTGATGCAAGAAATCCGTCAAAGAAAAACTTGAGTGTTCATTCACAAGGCTTTTCTGAGAGAAGAGAAAAATATTGTTTTTAGTGGAAAGTAGGAAGCATCATTATTAAATCTGTACATAAAAAGTGCACATAAATGCTGAGGAATGCGAAAATTCTTCCAGTGGATAAATAATTTCCCAGGATTTTTTGTTTGTTTGTTGCGCTCTCATATCTTCTTTTGGCCTCTTGTGGTCCCCGTACTTCTAAACCCAAAGCAAAGGATTTTTCAGCTGATATTGCTATTTTCTGACATTCATTATTTTATGTAAACAGTGGACGGTGGCTGGAGTAACTTCGGTCTCTGAAGTACATTCAGTCACTGTACGAAGACGTGTGACTGTGATGGAAAGACACGTTACACAGAGAATATAACAACCCTAAATCACAAACTCATTAAAAAATGGGTGGGGCGCGAGTAAACATGTGCCCCAGTCTGGCGACGGCGACAAAATTTTTGACAAAAAAAGGTACATGTACTTAACAATAACACATTACTAGCATTTACGAGTTACTATATTTCACATTGTTTCTTTACCAAAAGGGACACAGTCATAGAATTGTATCTTCCAGCTTAATGGAGATTACCATTGTCAAGCAAATTAATGCCATTTCATTTAAATAACCTATATTTTCAGGATGTACATGCATGTATTTACTATTCCGACCAAAAGAGTGGGGCTAGGGCATAAAGTTACTCTTACTTGTTCACCTTTTGAAACCCCTCCCCAACCCTCTGAACATTACGAAGCCTATGTTAATCTTTTCGTCATGTTTTTCAAAATGAAATTGGAAATACAGTTGTATGTAGAAGAAATAATACTGAGCAATGAAAACATGATTTACACTTTTGCAATTAATTTTAAGCTTGATTACTGTTCGTTATTTTCACATTTTCTACTTTTACCTGTATATTCTGCAGATAAATTGGACAATACTGTCTCATCTATTACAGAAATAGTTAATTATCAAACAAAACTGAAAACGGAAGCTCTGACACGATACTTTTTTAGATACTTCTGACTCTGGGAACGATTCGGTCAACGTCAATAAAAACCAGACATCTGCAAGTGACAATCCTAGAAAAACATTAATAATTCTGAGGAGAAAACAAAATTAATGTCGAAGTGTCCACGTCAAGTATGACAACAACTACGTCAGAAACGACAACAGCTATCCCAGAAAAAACAGGAAAGACAACAAACTCTAACAACTAAACAGAGGAGTAAAGAAATGTCATATAATCTCGGCGTTCATCTGTAGAATATATAAATATCAGTCAGATTGTGTGCTTGTGTCTTTTTAAGAAATAATTACAAAAAGTAAGTCTTTATAAATACGTTCAATCTTTTACCATGGTGTGGCCCCTGTATGTACCCACGAATTGTCAGGTCATTTTTTTTATCGACCTATTTAACGCTTCGTTTTAAATTTTCAATGCCCCCATCCCTCATCGATTTTATTTTTTTTTAAAATACCCATGAAATATATACTGAAACGCAAAAGAAACGCAACATCCTACTTTTAGGGGAAAATTATATATATACAGTTTAAAACTTTGTACTTAAAAAGTTATGACAGCTTCAACTTTGCCAAATCAGTTGCCGGTTGAATGATTTTCATTCCATTGCCGGAAGTTGATTTTGAGCCCTCTTAACAGAAATCAAAAATTGCATCTTTAATAAACATTTGACAATAATTTTGCTTTTCAAGGGTTTGTAGCTTTTAAGCTCATAAGTATTGCACTAATATTCCAGGGAAAAAATCCTTCTTTTTTTTCCCGATGTGATACCAATATTTCCTCAAAATGACTGAAAGCACGCATTTTCATTGCTCTTGCTGGAAATTCTCAAAATAGGGAGAGGGGAGAGAGAGGAAGGAGAGAGAGGGAGGAGGAGAGAGGGGAAGGAGGAGAAGTGAGGAGGAAAGTATCATTAGACAGCCAGCAGTGGCATTCCATGTAGATCTAAGTATATTGATAGTCATCAAGCGATGTTTTAACAGAAATAACCTCCAGGTTTTCCCTCTGTACACGTTTTATCAGGTAGAGTATTATAATGCAGACAAGAGGATAATGTTATTGTTTAATTCCTACATTTATCTCTTTTTTTTAATTTGCACAGGAGACTGTGTGATATGCATTGTATATTTTTACAAACATTACAAAAACCAAGTCCTCTTTATAATGGTGAAGCCACTTGAGTTTTAATAAAAGTCTATGAAAATCTGTAAACTACATATATGTACATGTAGTTATGCTTTAGAAGGTACCATATTGCCCGCATATACATCACGTGACGACTATCATTGACTAACATAACATATATTACTCTTCATGAATCACTTTGTCCAGCTGATCGTCCGTCTGTCTGTCAACACTTTTGTTGTGACACGATAACTCAAATAATTTTCAACGGAAGTTGTCAAATTTTTTACATGGAAGGGCTCTTATGGGCAACTAATTTAGTCGCCATGATGGCGCCTAAAGTTTTTCTATAAGTTGCCAAATTACGGACCCCTGAAAACACCAGAGGTGGAATCAGGTGCCTAGGAGGAGTAAGCTTCCCCGTCGACCGGCCAGACTCTCCGTAATCCATATGTATTTATCAGGTATACGGAGTACTCCATAGTCAAACTTAAGAGAATGACCTAACATGTCAGTTAAAATACGACCCAAGGATAGACTGGGTTTACAAACAAGGTCATCATGACGACTGTAGAATTTGCAAAAAGCTGACGTTAAATGGGGTGTTGAAATCCTTGTAACATCAACTTCTTTGTCAGTACAGTACAGTTTTCAGAACATGCTCTTGCGTATCGAATCAGTTGGGGAGACAAAAACTCCATATGCAAGTGATATTTTATTATTATTGCATAAATAAGGGAAGTTGACGATGGAAAAACTAGTCATCCTGTTTGTCAAACAGTTTAGTTATTAGTTGACCATAATCATTAAAATATCCAAATATGAAACAAATGTAGTGTGCTTTATTTCGAGTTCATCGGGATATAGAGTCCATCTATCATGAAAGTAATGATTGTAAAGTGATAAAACGTCGTAAACATATCTGAATATTGAGCTAAATGCCGCAGCAAGTGCTTTTGTATGCCCCCGTTATCGAAGATTCGGGGGTACATGTGTATAGTTTTTTCCCTGTCCGTCCGTCTATTTGTCTGTATGTCTGTTTGTCCACAAAAACTTTAACATTGCCCATAACTTTTGATTGGCTGGAGCTATGACTCTCATATATTACATGTGTATTCCCTGTGACAAGACCTTTCTTTGGGTGCAAAGATATTTAACCTTTTGACCTTGGAGTTTGACCCAATTTTGCAAGAATGTACCCAACTTTAACCTTGGCCAAAACTTTTGAACAGTTGATGCTAGGGCTTTCATGCTTCACATTTGTATTCATTGTTATAAGACCTTTCAATGGATATAAATATTTTTGACCTTGACCTTTAAGTTTGACCCACTTTTTAAAAACTTTAACCTTGGCCATAATTTGTTAATGGTTAGTGATTGGGATTTCCTATTTCACAGGTATATTCATTGAGAAGTCCTTTCTTTGGGTAAAAACATTTTTCATCCCTTGACCTTGGAGTTTGACTTGCATTTGAGAAACTTCAACCTTTGTCAAAAGCTGTCATACGGGTTCATCAGTGTTTCACCAAGGCATCTTGTTCTTCTCGTGTTGAAGTTTTGAATTAATTCTGCCTCATGGGAATATAAAAACAGGTCGGCTAATAAAGGAGCAAAATTAGTGCCCATCGAATTTCTATAAGATTGTTGGAAGACCTTGTCTCCAAAGACTACATAGATACATGTATTATTAATGTGGAACTTTAGCATCTTTTTAATATCAGCTTCAGAGTACTTGTGTGTAGAATCAGAATGATTTTAACAAAGTAATTTTGTAGATGACTAATTACAAGTAGGGATGTCAACGAATAGTCGACTATTCGACTATCAGTCGAATGGACCGACGATCGAATAATGAAACGACATTCGAATATTATTATTATTAAATAAATTCAAAAAGAGAGTGATAACGAGATGGAATTTTCATCAAAAATTGAGAAACCGTCTTTCCTCGGAGACAGTCGATAAGATACTTTTCCTCAACAAAAAATGTTTTATTTTCCATGTACATGTATGTATAGAAAGTACAGTAATAACAAGTGCTTCACCACTGCGATAATCATTTGTAAGTAACTGCCTGTGTTGTTTTTGTAATAAATTACCCACCAATATACTGGGCTTTGTTTGTAAAATTATTAGTTGGACTTGATCTTATACCGTGTACCAATTATCTTTTGTTATTTTAAGATTGAATTGCAGGGAACAAACCATAGCTGTGTCATGTTTTGTCGATAATCAATAAAACAATTTGCTTACATTTTAAACTGTTTAAGGACATTTTTAATGCTTACTAAAATAAAAACTGACTGCATGTACAGACCGATATATGAATTCGATTGACGGGAAATCATACATTTTGCAGAATTAGGTTTCTTAATTTATTTCATATAACCATGCTATCCACGCGTTGCGTTGCAGTAATTTTGATGTTATTTTTTAAAATAAAGTTTAGTAAAACGGTTTTTGAGTTATAAATACGTCATGTACCAGTGAAGTTTGAAATAATTTTTTTTTTCAGAAAATATTCCGAATATTCGACTATCGTTCGAATAATACAATCGAATAATCGACTAAGGAAAATAAATATTTTGACATCCCTAATTACAAGATATGAAAATTTACGATTTTTTATATGAAGGAAGCAGTTGTCTATGATGTTAAAAAGTCCGCTCCTTGATTTCTCGTGAAGAATTGTAAAATATGGATAAAGCGTAGAAAAGTCATGTGTTTTGATGCTATTAATGTTTGAAAAGTTTTGAGACTTTAAATTCAAAGTTCTTTGAGTATATGGTGTAGCACAATACGTCTAACGTTTCTCCTTCACAGCAGATAATATTAGTTGATAGTATTAGATATCTCTAAAATAAGTGTAAGGCCGTTCTTATACGTACGAGCATAAAATGTTAATCGTGTAAACAAATCTCGATATTAAGATTATCAAATAGTACAAATATCATTTCTGCTTTAACTTTCAGTAAGGCGTGATATTCTCGGCTATACATAATTAGCGTCTCTCAAATAGTGACGTAGATTCTCATTGGTTGCCTGATTAGCTCATCAAAATTTACCGAAATTTACACAGCTTTTCATTCACGGGTGAAATACAAAAGGGATAAAAATGGTTCAGACGTCAACGAGTGACGCAAGGAACCAATACATTGTTTCTTACAGTAAAGAGGTGTGGCTTATGTCATCTCATTGTTTGTTAACAACTATCTTAAGTTGCTAATGTTAATTAATTTCTTAACCAATGAGAATCTAGGTCACCATTTGAGAGACGCTAATTATGTATCGCCAAAATTGTCACGCCTTACTGAAAGTTCATGCAGAAATGATATTTGTACTAAGGATACAAATATCCTTAAAAAAGGAAAGAGGGGGGTTTGACTGTGACAGTTCTATAGATGAGGTTTCAATAAAAAAAAATATTATATAAAAATATCTTACTGCAAAAACCTTTCTTTTTGAAATAGAAAATTAAGAGTTGCGCTTAAAACAGCCCAAAATTTAAAACATCAAATGTAACAGATGTAAATGAAAGCTTGTAATTTACAAACACTTTCATAATGGAAAATATATGGTGTTGCAAGTTTTTAGCAGACTCTTGATAGTCTAACAATAAACGCATTAACGCAATATGGAATTGACAAAGGATATTGTAAATTTACAGATAACTACTTCTCAACTATTTTGAATTGCATTTGGGTATGTTTATAAAGTCATGAGAAATTTAAAACGTCCGGTCGATGTCTTTATAAACTGCCTGTACACGTATACATTGCCAGATTTGATATAACCGTCATCTGTGATATGAAGCTGTTGTTCATCTTGGTAACTTTCGGCTGTCAGGTTTATGTTGAGGGAAGGTAAAACAATTTTTTTTATGGTTTTGTTTGGCTTTTTTGCACGTGTTTATGACATATTTTGATGTAATTAATGATGATGATGTTAACGTAATAATAATAACAACTACAATAATAACTTTCAAATATTCCAACTAATTACGGAGTATTTATTTCATTCTTGAAAACGCATCGAAATTGAACAACTGTCAATCAAGACTTAGAGCTTGTTTCCTCATTTAGCTAAAAGCTTTGCAATAATACTCCTCAAGGGTTGAAGGACATAAATTTAGATTTTTTTTATGGAAATCATGAAGAGAAATCACAATGTTATGTAAATGATTTATTAAAGAACCGAGTAAATTTTCAAAACATTGAAAAATCTAGCGATTCTGTTTGCGTAGAAACAAGGGTGTCCGCAGTACCAATGTACATATACTTATACAGCTTCGTCGGTCTGTAATAAAGTAGCATGTTCCCTTTATTCCTAACTTCTTCAAGGAACTTTTGTTTTGATAATTCAGTCTACATGCACATGTACCTTTGAAGTAATACATAGTTTAACTCATTCCAGCGAAAAGATCAAAAGAGGTTTTCTTGTTCGTGTGTCTACCTGCCTATCACCCCGTCTATCTCTTAACGTTTCATTTCTCATGTTTTTCTCCGGAACCACTGTCATATCTTAACTATACTTTGCAGAAAACAACCTCTTACCAAGGAAATTCGTCACTTAATAAAGAAATTTGGATTAAATACTACAGAGATAACGAACAGTATTCAAGCTCAAAAGTCCATTCAAACAATACAAATCAGGAACAGAGCAAAAACAGACCTCTAAAACATCAGAGATGGGATCAGGTGCATTGGAGGAGTACACATCCCCTGCCGACTGGTCACACTTGCCGTGTGCTTCTTGTCATGATCGGGGAAAAAAACGGAAATATCCGTAGACAATTCAGTGTGTAAATTATGGCCTAACAATTAGGATGAAAAACGTCAGCATTTGATTTAATGAAAGATTGTATTTGCCGACAAGGTCATTGTATCGACCGTAGAACTTGTGAAATGATGACTTTAAACGAGACTGTTGATATTCTTGTTTCATCAACTTGTTCGTCAGTAGCTTGCCTAGTTTTAGAAATTGTTCATACGCTGAGCATGCTTTTGCGTATCGAATCAACTGAGAGACATTAACCCCATTTGCAGGTGATAGGGTATATTGCTACACAAGTAAGGAAAGATGACGATTGAAAAGTTGAAGTCATCAATTTATTATAAAGCTTGATTGTTAGATGACCATTAACGTCTTTTTTAAAGTAAAATATCCAAATATGATGAAACACATGTGTCAGACTCTGTGGTATCTTTTATTTCAAGTTCACTGGGATATATCGATTCGACATATGAATGGAAGTAACGATTAACGAAGTGTTTTCTTCTTCTCATGTATAAGATTTTGAAAAAATGTCATTTCCTAAAAACCACTAGACTTTAAAAGACAAAGCTTCCCTTCTTGAGTGTAAAATATTCTTTTCAAAATCACGAGGACTATGAAAGACATTTCTCGTGTTAATATACCAAACATCCACCAGTGAAAATTCAATTTGTTCAAATCATAGCTGCCGAGGCTAAGGTGGGATCACTAAATATCTACGTTAAAATTGAGCAGAAAAAAGTTTAAATTCTTGTTCACAAGGACGAAAAAACTAGAATAAGTCATATTAATTAACAAATATAAATGCCATGTAGTGAAAATTTAGATGAAGTTTTGTTTTTAATCATAGCATTGGGGATATTTTGGGATCATTATAATATGGAATCGAAGTTTGTTTTAATGATTATAAAAGGAAAAGTTCTTTTAAAATTCTTTTAAAGGGCTATAATTAGTCACATTAAATATTCAAACATTTCCATGTAGATTTTGTTCGAATCATGGTCCGTGGGGTTTCGATGAGGCCGCAGCAGGAAGGAGGCAATGTTTGACATTTATATTAAGGAAAAATCTTTCAAAATCTTATCAAGAACAATAGACCTACAGTAAGTCATATTGATTGACAACCATTCTCGTGTAATGTTTTTAAAAAAAATCAAATTTTGTTCAAGTCATCGTCCCCATTAGCTAGATTAGGGCCTTGAAAAGTCGTCAACATTTAAGATTCATCATATAAAATTTATAAAAATTTTGAGATGAAAAGTAGGAATAGGATTTAGTCATATTGATAAACAACCAAGGCATTCAAATGTAGCGCAGATATTGTTTTGGTCAAGCCACTGCCAAGGAAAAAGGTAGGGCCACAATAGGAGGTCAAATTTTAAATATACTAGTAGAAAAAAAAAAAACTCTTTTGTAGCAACGCCTTAAGTCTCAGGTGAGCATTGTTGTCCATGAGCCTTTTGTTTTTATTGTAACAGTTGCAATATCCACAGTGGGGTGGAACACTACTCCTGTACGAGGTATTCTAGTGTGAAATACTCCTACACAGTTCCGTGCGGGTTTTGGCACTAGCAAAGATGTTTCAGAACAAAGTAAAGTGTTTTTGATATTTTTTGCATGACAATTATTATTATGTGTTATATTAAGGAGAGGAACTAGTAAGTTTTTAGAACTTGTTTCTGATCCTTTTGGTTGACAATAAAATATGTTCAAAACAAACAAAGTAAACATGTTTATAAGTTGTGGTACTCGTATTTTTCACACATGATTATTATATTTGCACATAAATAATATAATGATTGCAATTTCATTCAAAATGATTCTGACTTTAACTTGCAAATTTAGAGTGTAACTGAAAAGTAGAAATTAAGATATAAATACTCTGATAATTTGAACACAACTGAGGAATTTTTTTCAACTCTAGATACAGTAGAACAGCGCACCAGAGCTTGTGTTCACGAAAGTGTAAAGGTAACTCAAAAATAGTGTCTTGGTTTACAGGAACTGAGTATGTTGATATATACTGTGGAGTTTCATTGAGCAAATATTTTGATTTGCTACTTTATACTTACATGCATTATCTTTAATGGTTGAAAAATCAATTTCTGTTTACCATTTTGTTAGTAAATGGTGCCTGGAGTCCATGGCAGACTTGGGGAAGCTGGGGGTCATGTGACCAGACATGTGGAAATGCAATAAGAGTCCGGTATAGTGTGCGACACTGTAACAACCCAGACCCCAAAAATGGTGGTACAGGTTGTTCTGGAAAAAATACAAAGAAAGACACGGAACTCTGTAATACAAAGGAGTGTCCAGGTAAGAATGTGTTCTTGGTAAGAAAGTGTACACCATGAAGAATGTGACCATAAAATATTACATACAATCATAGCAACCAGACGGTGATTCAATTATTTACACAGAAATCCTTTAAGGGTTTTTTTTATCCACTATGTACAAGTAATATGTGTTGACTTTCATTCAAACACTAGTGAATGGCAATTGGGGCACGTGGCAGTCTTGGGGCAAATGGGGGGCATGTAGCACGACTTGTGGAGAGGGGATACGTACAAAGATCAGTAAGCGCTTCTGTAACAACCCGGCGCCTCGGTCAGGTGGACAGGAGTGTCAGGGTGACGGTTCTAGACAACGCAATGAGAAATGCACTATAATTGAGTATTGTTCAGGCAGGTGTCATTTTATTATTCTTTATCCCCCCCCCCCCCGCTTTTGCAAAAGCGCGGGGACATTTAATCACATCTAATTTCGTCTGTCGGCCCAAAAGTCTGTCAGTCACAAGAACTTTAATTTTTGAATGAAAGAAGATATGGCTTTTGTATTTCATATGCGCATCACATGTTACAAAATTTTTCCGAGTAAACCATGAATTTTGACCTATTGAACTTGAAGTTCAACCCATTTAAATATCATTAGGATGACTTTTGAATGAGAGATTAGCTTTCATATCTCATATGCGCATAACCCGTGATATGATCATTCCGAATGTACCATGACCTAATGACCTTACCCTTGGAATTTGACTTTCTTTTTTTAAAAAAGTAACATTGGTAGTATCTCTTGATTGAGAGAAGAGAGGTTTTTCATATTTCATTTGTAGTGACCTTCAAAATGTACCAAAATTTTTACCTAATGAACTTGACATTGAAACTTGATTTGACCTACTTTTCAAAAAAAAATTAACGTTGGTGATAATTTTAAAATTTTTGTATGTGCATTGCCTGTGACAAGACATTTCAGAATGTACACTGAATTTTGACTTAATGATCTACTTTGCAAAAAAATTAACCTTTACCATAGCTTTTGCACCTGAAGAGATTGCGCTTTCATACTTTTACATTTGTATTATCTGTGGCAAGACCATCTAAATAACTTATGTGTTTGACCTTGTGATATTGACCTTACAGTTTGATGTAGTTTTCATTAACTTTAATATTGGCCGTATCTTTGCACAAGAACATATTACTTCACAAGCTGAACGCTTTTTTTTGTATGATGGACAGACAAGACAGATACAATATGCCATAAAGCATTGTAGTCCCACCAATAAAACCCCAAAAGCGGAGGACCACTATTTTCTGAATTTGTTTATTTTATTAAACTTCCAAAAATATTATCATAATATATTATATACTGTAGCGATGGTGAAAATTCGCTTGTATCGTATATGTGTAATTGTGATACTAATCTATAAAAATCGTTCATATCAAATTCAGTGGATGAATAGAAAAAAATGACATATCATTAGGAAAGAAATAATGAATTGAAAAAAAATGAAATTAATTATTAATATGAACTGGATTATAGTGAACGGTGGATGGAGTAGCTACGGTCCCTGGAGTAAATTTAAGGAGTGTACAGTGACTTGCGGGGGTGGTGACAAAACAAGGTACAGATACAGAGAATGCAACAACCCCAAACCACAACATGGCGGACGAAGTTGTTCCGGGAATTCTGTGTTGTCGCACACAACGCCGTGCAATACAAGTCCTTGTGCAGGTATTAATTTATTTATACAGAGAAAAGAATACTTAATATATTTATTTTTTTATCAGAGAATTCAAACAGTTTTTATTCAATTTTGAATTGAAGTCAGCTTGAAGACTATAAATAAGCAATAAAGAGAGAACCGATTTAATGCTCTTTATCATTGTAAAAATAAACCATTAAATGCTATCAAGGTAAGAGTACTTCAGGAATATAAATGAGAGCAGATGTAATTTTACAATAGGGTTAAAAAATCAATTGCTGTGTAAAACAAGAGTCCCATAGGTCACAATGCTCACCTGAATCAATTGACCCAATTTTCTCGTTTTTCCCCATCAAAATTTTAACCCCCCCCCCTCCCAATATCGTGGCACTAGTCTAGCCCAAAAGGATAATGACTTAAGTCAACTTGAATTCACACAATATGGGGATGCTTCAGTATAAATATGGCTAACATGGCTTTGCTGTTCTTGAGGAGATTTTTTAAAGATTTTTTTAACCAAACTTCCCATGTAAAACTTTGATCCCTTCTGTGTCCCTACCCTCCCCCCTCTCAGGGCCATGGTTTGAATATAATTGAATCTGGACTATCTGAAGCTACATTTACATTAATTTGGACATGCAATACATGAGGATGCTTCCATGTAAAACTTGGATCCCGTTTAAACAAACTTGAATCTGCACTTGCCGAGGCTTCTTGCTTATTAATGTGAAAAATTATGTGTTTGCTGTTCTTGAAAAGAATAATATTATATATAATTTTATGTGGTCGTAACGACTATTTGAACGGCTGAAAAAAAGTTTATATCGTATAACCTGTGTTGCCTACGTCACTGTCCAACCCACGTTATAAAGTAAAACTTTAAATTCATTCCTTAAATAATATTTAAATGTGTTTTCCTTTATATCCCCATGTAAAAATTGTTCCCTTATACATTGTGGTCTCATTCTACCCCGATGCCACAAAATTTGAATCTGAATTTCCTGTGGATGCTTGCAGATTAATTTGACTAATTATGGCTTTGCTGTTCTTGAGAAGATTTCTCCATAAAAATTGATTCGTTTTTGTGGACTCACTTTATCCCTCAGGCACCATGAGTTGAATAAAATTTAAAGTACACTATCTAAGAATGCTTGTATAAGCATGGCCCCACTGTTCCCGAGAATAAGATTTTTAAAGATTTTTTTCAATATACTCATGAAAACTTTGATCTCCTATTGTGGTTCACCCTACCCTAGAGCCACGATGTGTAAAAAGTATTTATATGTAGCCCACTTATCATTGCGCTTGAGGAGATTTATTCCCATATATTCCCATGTAAAACTTTGATCTGTTACATGACCCAACCCTACCACCCCGCCCCCACTCTCCAACCCCGACCCAATGGGCCAGGATTTTATCAAACTTGAATCTGCTTGAGGATGCTTGCATATCAACACTACTAATCACTGCCCAGGTGTTTTGAGAAGGTTTTCCCCATATACATTGCAATCCTATGCTAAACATCCTTACTGTGGCTTCAATCTACCCTCAAAGGCCATGATTTGTACAAATTTGAATCTGCACTACCTTAGGATGCTTGCATATTAAGGATAAATACCACAAACAAACTTTTTTTCTTCAAAATTCAGCAATATTTCTCATAGATTTATATTTAAATTGGTTACCTGAATAATGTTTACCAGGTATAGTTGGAGAATTTTATAAGATTTTGTATAAGGTTAAAAAAGTGCACAATTTTGTATAGAAATATATAGAAAGCGACATAAAGTCTCATATCTAAGCACCAAAGAAAACTTACGATTTCTTTACATTTTAGGGATTAATTATTTATGTCATTTCAAATCAAAATCAGTCAAAAAATATTTAGCAATCCATGCATCAAATTTTTATTTGTGTTAAGTACCCTTAAGCTGAATAATCATGTTCCTGTCGTTCTTAAGATTTATTCGCATATATTCCCGTGTAGAAGTTTAATTCCTTACTGTGGCTTCACCCTACCCCGGAGGTTCATGATTTGAACAAACTTGAATCTACACTATTTCAGTAAGCTTTCATATATTAAGTTTCATATTTTCTAGCCCAGTGGTTCTTGGGAAGATTTTAAAATGACCCAAACCTAATTTTGCCTTTTCTTAAATATCGCCCCTTGGAAAGGGACATGACTTTTCAATTTAATACGAGTATTGTAAAATCACTTATTTTCGAGGAGTCAAATTTTCGTGGTTTGAGGAAACAGTATTCATTCGTGGGGGTTGATTTCGTGGATGAAGAATTGTTGAGTAGTTACGTAACTATATAACATTTTACATTTCGTGGTGGACATGAATTCGTGGGTCTCTTCATCCCTCTAGAGCAACGAAATTTAAACACCCACGAAAATTAGTGATTTCACAGTATTTGAACTCCTCTCACCCAAGAATACCTTGTACCAATTTTGGTCGAAATTAACGCAGTGATTCTGGAGAAGATGGATATTTGAAAAGTTTACAACAACGACAACAACAGACAACGGTCAAATTTCGATCAGGAAAATACTCACTTGAGCCTTTTGCTCAGGTGAGCTCATAAAAATTCGTTCTATCAGAAGTTTTTTAGGTCACCTGATTCACTCAGGTGACCTATTGCTATCCGTTTTTGTCCGTCGGCGTTCGTCGTTCGTTAACATTTGAACATTTTCAGCTTCTTCTCTTTAACCGCATAACCAATTTCAACCAATTTTGGCATATAGCATCTATGGGTGAAGGGAAACAAAAATTGTGAATTTCAGGGTCCCTGTCCCCCTGGGGCCTGAGGGTGGGGCTAAAAGCACCAAAATTAATGCAATCTTTAAAAATCTTCTTCTTTACTCCTGGACATCAAGCAGTCAAACTGTTGGCATGATTGTAATAAACAATGAGCCTTCTACCAAAATTGTGAAATTCATGACCCCAGCTCTATTAATTATGTAGTGAAATGCATTTATTCTGTTAAATAATCCTGTCTAATCCTTAGTGTTGAGCAGGTAAACAAAATGCATAGATATGATGAATAAGGGTGCTTCTCAAAAAATTTTAAAAACTTTGTGGTCCCCTTTGTGTTTCTCATGGGGGGGGGGGGGTACCTCTTCCAAATTTGTGATGAGGATACCTCTTCCAAATTTGTGAAATTCATGACCCTGGGTCATGGGTTTTGGTGTTAGGGTAGGGCTGTGTTGATTCTGTAGTAATGATACATGTAGTGAAAATGCATTATTTCTTTGAAAATGTTCTCTGTTCCTTGGCATATCAAAGGCAAACAAAGTAAAAGTTTTAATAAGCAAGAATATTTATACCAGATTTTTAAACATCTGGACCATTTGGTCAAGTGTTCTGGTACTGGCCAGGGCACAGGCACTTGGGGTGTGGACCCCCCCCCCCCCCATTTTCCATTTTTTTTTCTTTTGAAATATGGGATCGAGTCACCTTTTTCCTATTTTTGTATTCTAATATGCACTATATGTTATCAATAATGTAACTCTTTTGTCTCTATATGCTGTTTTTAAATATACCGTTTTCGACTGATACATAAAAAGAGAGAAGGCTTGCAACTCTTTTCTCATCGTCTGCCTCACCTCGCTTAAACTTCGCCTGATTATTTATCGAAAGAATAAGAAAACATGGAATATGCATGCATCAATAAATTCGTTATACATTCTTCTTCCTTTTCCTATTTTCATTTAATTTTTATGTGCCCCCGATTTGTAAATATTTCGATTAAATCAACCGCATCTAGGGTAAATTTTGTTGATGTGCACCAGCTGGGACGGAAGTGCAAGAACGGTAACTCTAACTTTACAAATGTTCTGTATTAAATAAAATTCCAAGCTTTGTAATAAAAATATTGAGAAATTTGGTTGTCTAAGTCGTATGTTAAATGTTAATCTTCATCCATTAGAATCTGCTAGTTGGAGTTATCTTGTTATTCACAGAACTTACCGTTACATATATTATGAAGAGAAAATTCGGGAATTTTTCCCTCTTTCATTTAATGTTCCGAATAACATTACACTTAATGATGACGCCCGAAAATACCGGACACTTCCGTCCCAGCTATTGCACATCAACAAAATTTACCCTAGATGCGGTTGATTTAATCGAAATATTTACAGATCGGGGGCACATAAAAATTAAATGAAAATAGGAAAAGGAAGAAGAATGTATAACGAATTTATTGATGTATGCATATTCCATGTTTTCTTATTCTTTCGATAAATAATCAGGCGAAGTTTAAGCGAGGTGAGGCAGACGATGAGAAAAGAGTTGCAAGCCTTCTCTCTTTTTATTTATCAGTCGAAAACGGTATATTTAAAAACAGCATATAGAGACAAAAGAGTTACATTATTGATAACATATAGTGCATATTAGAATACAAAAATAGGAAAAAGGTGACTCGACCCCATATTTCAAAAGAAAAAAAAATGGAAGGGGGGGGGGGGTCCAGACCCCAAGTGCCTGTGGGCCATGGCTCTATTAATTTGTATTCTACTGAGAGAAGTTATTCCCCTTTGCAATTCACTTTTGATAATTAATCATTGTAAATAATGTATTTAAAAAGTTAATAGAATAAGAGAATTATGCAAAATATTTTATTGTATAATACAAAAAGTACTTTCATAGTTTTAATGATCAGATAAACTTATAAATAATGGAATAATAAAAAAATGAGACAAAAATTTTTTTTTTTAAATGTTCTTAAAAAACCAAAAGAGGCCAATGTGAGAAATTACAATTTGGGGTTAAAAGTGATACAGAAGCATTAATAGTTTGTTAATAGTCTGCAAGGTGATATTGATAAATTGGGGACAGATTAGAACTTAATTTATGAGTTGTTACTAGATATTAGACTAATTATTTCATTGATCCTGATCATCCTATTTCTCTTGCTTTTGGGCAACAAAGCCTCATCTGTCAGTTTATTTTATGTTCTATGGATCCTCTAAGTTGTTGTATTATACTCAGGTGACCGTTAAGGCCCTTGGGCCTCTTGTTTGTTTTGTCAAGACGGCCATGTATCAATTTTTTTATCAATAGTTTCATCCGTTGGAAATGAAACTGTCCATCCCACAAACGAGACGGAAAATGATAGTTTTGCATCACAAGAAAATGAGTTTGACAGTTCTGGTTCTGGGAATGAAACTGTCATCAGCAATACAAATCAAACATCTGGTGATTCCCAACCCAATCAAGTCACCATTGGTAGTACGATCACGGAAACGCCTGATGATAGGGAATCAACCACACCAATGGCGGAATGGAGCACCAAAAACGAGAATCAATCAGAGGAATAGATCTTGTACATGAAAATATCTCCAGAATTGATCAGATTAAAATTTATCCTGTTTATTTAAAAATTGTTTGTCATTATGTTCAATCACAAATACATGTAGTCAGACGTAAGATCAATCTGTATTTTATTGTTCATCTAAAATAGCCATTTTCCTACTTAGAAATGATTCAACAGAAACATCATTTGTTGAAGGGATATCAATATATTAAAGTAGTCACTTGATTCGTCGTGTGTAGGGGTTTTAAGAAGGGTTAATGGGTTCTTTAACGGATTTAAAGCTAAATGTATCTACATTCTTTTTCGTTGGCACGAAAAACGATCCCTCTGTAACGTATTCAAATACACCAATTATTTAAATTTAAACATGTATATGAAACATGCTAATGGGTAGGTTACAGGTGCCTAATATATGGATTTCGAACCTGTAATATTTCTAGTATATGAAAGTGTCAAGCGTTAGTGAGCATTGAGTACTAGTATTTAAAATAATCTGATAACATTTCTCAAGGCATCCTACGAACACAATTTGTTGAGCTATAGTAAAAAAAAAAGTTTAACCATCCATATCAGTTTTTCCAAATAAATAATATTACTTCCGTGTATATTGTATGACTTGGTGCTGCATACTGTTTTTAATGATTGCCTAGGTAGGTAAGTATCGAAGCTTTGGGGGTTTGTTTAATATTTAGTATATTTACATTTTAGAAATTATGGACAGAAGAATTTTGCCTCATTTTGTAATGATCCCTTATTAACATAATCTAAAACAAGATGTGTTTGTGAAACACTGATGCCCCCCATATGGCAGCTTATGACGAAGGTTAAATTTTCTCAAATGCAAGTCAAACGCCAAGGTCAAGAGTTCAAACTTGATGTTACATGTACCCAAAGTATAAAGGACTTGTGTCAAGGAGATACCTGGTAAATATGAAAGCCCAAGCACCAACCATTCAACATTATGGTCAAGGTTAATGTTTTCTAAAAGTGGGTCAAACTGTAAGGTCAAGATAAAAGGGTAAAAGTTAATGGTATGCAGTGGAAGACCTCGTCATAAGCAATACTATGGAAAGCCACAGGGGACCCCCAAGTCATGTTCTATATATTCATAGTAATTCAATCTTGGGCGGTCATGTTTACAATCCCGGCCAAGTCATGATCGGCCACACGGGACTCCCAAGTCATGTTCTATATATTCATAGTAATTCAATCTTGGGCGGTCATGTTCTATATATTCATAGTAATTCAATCTTGGGCGGTCATGTTCTATACATTCATAGTAATTCAATCTTGGGCAGTCATGTTCTATATATTCATAGTAATTCAATCTTGGGCGGTCATGTTCTATATATTCATAGTAATTCAATCGGTCATGTTATGATTGCAACTCTGACCAAGTCAGGTTTGGTTTGATAGCATAACATGGCCTTCTTATCTTTGCCGGTCATGATTTGACAACCCTGGCTTAGTCAAGATATATCCCATGTTTTACATCTTGACTAGGCCATGATTTTCTATCCCAAGATTGCATTGGCCAAGATACATTACTTCCAAACGCAGTCAAGATTTACTTCCCAAGATTTTATAGGACCGAGATTCGGCCTAGGGGTGAAACGATACACCTCCTTCACGGTTCGATACGTATTGTATAATTTTGTCTCGGTTCGGTTATTTTCGATACGATACATTTTGATAGAAGGAAACAAATTCTACGTTGTTTTATGCTTTCTTTTTCTAAATCTAGTCACATATTTTACGAATTTTATTTGCAAATTGACTAGAAGAAATTGATTAAAATTATTTGACTGTCAAAAATTATTTTACAAGCTATCAGTCATCAAAAATTTACGTTTTCTATACTTATTTATACTGAGTAACGTGTTATACCTTATGCCAAACCCGACTGAATAACGATCCCGACCGAAAAATGAACCGAACCGAAAATTTGAGATTTTGCACCGTGTATCAAACCGAGAAAAAATACCGCGGTGCATCGATACCGCGGTGAACCGTTTCACTCCTAATTCGGCCAAGATAGCATTGCGCCAAGATACATTACTTCCAAACGCAGTCAAGATTCACTTCCCAAGATTTCAAAAGACAAAGACTAATTTCCCAAGATTTCAAAAGATCAAGAATCGGCCAAGAATTTTTAGGATGCAGAAGCGCGGCAATAATCATATGCTTGCTTGGCCACGGGTCGAGACCCACATACAGGTAGGGATTTATTTTTTTTTTGTTGTATGTCACGAATATATAGCTATTATTTGAAAAATATGGATAAAAATATATCTGTTTAATCAAAGAAAGACCGTATGCATTTCATGTTTTACTCTTTTTGCCGCTTTCTTTGACATTAGAAACAGAAAAAAATTAATTCTCACAAGATTAATATTTACAGTTTAGATAATGCAGAAACATGCATTTATTATACATTTCACTTCATATTTTATGAAATATTAGTATTGTGTGTTTAAGTTTAGTATTTAACATGAAAGTATAATAATGATTATTTGTGTAATTCTTCGATATAGAGTTACTCATTTGAAACATGCACAGTTAGATCCACCCATCTATTTCTTTGGTTTGTTAAAAGTGGCATACTTAATAAACCTGGTGACATTTAAATAGTTGTCAAAATAGGGAGAATTTCTCCATCATGGACCATTTGGTAAGGACTTTGCCCTCTACCTGTAATAAATTCATTGCTAGTCCTGACTTTAACCCCATTTCGTTTTTAACCATTAACTAACAAGACTGTTTTCTGATAAATAAGATAACATGAAGTAAGACTAAATTTTTGTTTTATTTGGCCCAACATTACTTAATGGCTTTATTTAATCATGTTACAAAACTTAAATCTATACAACTCATTTTCATGTTGACAATAATACTAGTAACAGAGATGACAAACAAGTGTTAGATCAGTAATATTGTTTTATTTAGTTACCATGGCTATAGCTTTATGTTACAGCTTTATTTATTTCTTGTGACAAAATGTAGCATTGGGTTCACAGGTACTTGGGTCGTGGTTTATAAAATAAATATGTATGAACCCTCATACATATTTATATTATAAACCACGACCCAAGTACCTGTGATTGGGTTAGTTGTATCTGATTTAATGGCGACACATATAGTATATTTTCTATTATAACTATTTTGTAATATACATAATGGATGTAATTTAACTGATTTGCAGAGTGTCATTCGGTTACATTGGTTACAATCCTTACCCTAGCCCCAATGAACCAATTAATCTTAATTAACCATATTCCCAACCTAACCCCTTTCCCTAATCTAAAACACTAACTAACCCACATCCTAACTAACAGTAATCCCTAACGTTTATTTCCACCCTAACTAACCTTTATCCCAATACAAACTTAACCTTTATCCCAAAATCAACTAACCTTTATCCCAATCCCAACTAACCTTAATCTAAATCCCAACCCTTACCCTGACCCCAAATCCTAACTAATTATAAACCCAACCTAACCCTTCTCCCAAATCCCAAACACTAAGCAAAACCATAACTAACCTTAAACTCTAATTAATCCAAACCCAATTTACTCAATTCCCAGCACTGACCTAATTTTAACCCTTAGTACCTATATTTACATGTATTTCTTAACCTAAGTTTCCAGCAACCACTGTAACCTGACTTAAATACATAAGAGTTGATTAACCAATGTAACCAATGTGGTTGCAGTTGGAAAGGGGTAAAAGTCGGAACTAAATGATATGTTAACTTGACTAATTTTATCAGAATGGCAAAACTTGGGCAGAAAATTGTGAGGGCGTTTGAAAATGAAGAACATTGTGACGTACGTATCACACTAGCTGATGGAACTTTCATGTGTGCACATTCATTAGTGTTGGTCATTGGTTGTCAATACTTTCATACTCGATTAAATGGAAATTGGAACAGTGGAAAAGGGAACCATGAAGTAAATTGCAGTGATTTTTCTGCAGGCCTTACACGGTCGATGATTAAGTTTCTTTACCAAACAGATATTGATCTGTCAATGGAAAATGTACAGGACATTCTACAAATTGCAGATTTCTACATCGTTTCTGATTTAAGAAAGAAGTGTGAAGAGTTTTTGCTCTGTTCAATATCATCTGAAAATGTTTTTTCCATCCTGAATATGGCTTTTACATTTAGCATAGAAAATGTTTTGTCATCTGCATTGTCATTTATTGACAATTATTTAGAAAACATTATGTCTATCAGAGAAAATGCAGACTTGTTTTGTACATTTCATAAAGATCTGTTAATTCTTTTAATCAAAAGAGACTCAATGTGCATTCATGAAGAAAAACTCTTCAAATTTGTTGCTATGTGGATGAAATCTGAAAATAGAGCTGAACCTGTTTGTTGGAATACACTTGTTCCTCACATTAGATTTGGAAGAATGTCTATTGATTTTTTCATAGAAAATATTGTTTACAAAAATGTTATAGAAAGTGATTATGCTTTGAAAATCATGTTATATATGACCTCTTTATCTACACAGAAAGATGAGATTGATCACAATACATATCGTCCAAGAAAGTGTATTTCTTTAAATGACCGTGTAGTGAATAGGTTTTTTTTCCATAGTCCGGATAGTACATGGGAATATGATGCCATTTATGGTGACCGACTAGCTTTTTCTGTAAACTCAGATGTTAGATTATCAGGAGTTATTCTCTTTGGTGCCAAAAACTGTTCATTGTGTGTTGAAATTACCCTTTTTTCAGAAGACTGTATTGTTAAATTAAAAATACGAGAGGAACTTGGAGATGTTTTTGATTTTCCTGTAATTTTTCCAAATGTTGTAGAGATAAAAAAAGAAAAAATTTATACCATTGTTGCAAATGTTAGTGGAAGTAATGTCTTTTTTGGGGTGGATGGTGTAGAGTGTGTAAAAACAATGATTGACAGGAATACAAAGGCTGAAGTTAAGTTTTTTGACAGTGTAGGTAGCAAAACAAATACAAGAAGAGGTCAAATTAAAGGTTTAATTTTGTGCTAAATTTAAATTTTTGCTGACAGACATTTTACACGTTTAAAGTTATTAAACTTTATAAATTGTTTGGAAAATAGCTTTCAATTTGAATTCCTTGGATTATCTTAAATCTTCTATTAATAACAAAGTTAATTTGTTAAACTTCATTTATGCATATATTTTCAAATTGACTATGGTAATTTTTTATTTGCTGAACCAATTGCAATGCATTTATTAATTTAAATGCATCAAATATATCATTTGTCATTGCTATGGTTACATTGTATTAATATATTGGTCTAATGGACAAGCATTTTACTGCATATGTGATTAGATTTATAGTGATAACAGAATACAGATATTGTGTGTGACTCATAAAAAACAAATATATCATGTATATGAAATACTATTAGAGCTTGAAATGTATTCAGTTTGTCAGACGTTATGTACTTGTACTGCATAAAAGATAATAAATGTAAAACTCTTATTTTATTTCATAAGTCCCTTTTTTGGTGAAACTGGACGGGATTTTTTTTTATATACAAATCGGGTTTGTTCTTTCGCAGAATTTTCTCAAAATCTATTCATAGCTCATTGTTAATGGTAAAAGTTATTTGAATATGGAACTGAGCCAAATTAAATGTAAGCAAAAAAGAATGATACTATGAAACGATGATGTGTTTAAAAAGTGTATGAATTACATTATTATGACAAACGTTGATTAAGAAAATAGATTAGATTTAACTATAAGAGTTTTTTTAGAAAGCTGCTTAGGTATTGAGAGGTAATATTCACAATTGGCACACAGTATTGTAACATTGAATTGGGCTAATATCCAAGCAATGTTTTACAAAAGAACTAACAACTTCTGATCAAATTTATAATGATTATTATATTTGAGGTATGTCATCAAACGCACCCTTGGTGTTCTGCCATTTTGCCTTATTTGATGTATGTAGTATTACATGAGTTTTAAGAATTCTTTGATCAATAAAGTTTTGATTGAATAGCATGTGTAAAACTACTCCTCACAAAAAGTCAAGCAACTATCTCATAGGTATGTTTTTAAGGGAGAAATAACTTGTAATAGATGGTTTTGTTGCTATACCTTCAATTACAAGTAATTTTTCCTTTAAAAAGAATAAAAATGAGTTTGTTGCTTGACTTTTTGTGAGAGGTATAGGTTATATTTTCAGGGTTTAATTTGGTATGTGCACCATAAATGAGGACACAGATTGAGAAATATGGATGAAAGTAAGTAATATTCATTTTGTAACTTGGGCACTGCAAGTATTTGCTGATGCCAATTAAGCAATCACCTTATTAGTACCCTACCGGTTTCACTGGTATAAAAATATTGTATTTTTATGATCATTATCATTATGACAGACTAGTAAATAAATGCTTGTTGTATATTTTTGTAGATTTAAAAGACATCATTAGAAGTTACCACAGAAGAGGTTTATCTCACAAGGAAATTCACTTTTTACTGAAAATAAGACATGGTCAAAACTATAGGTATGTGTGTGTACATGTATATATAGCTACATGTAATTTGATTAAAAAGAAGGAAAAATAACAATTTCTTAAATAACTACAAAAACAACATCAACCCCACCCATTCTTCAAGCATACATATAAAAAGAACAGAGTTATCAACCAACCTTTTCTTAAAATTTATTCAATAGAAATTAGATTTTATAGCTAGAAGCTACCCACCCCCTCCTTCCTCCAACATTGTTTGAACAGCTTAAAAGAAAGTGAAGGAATTGTATATTGAAATCAAATTCAAAATATAAGGAGACTACCGCCATCCCCTTTTTTCTTCTCCACTTCGAAAAATGATGCTGCATGTTTGAATATTAAATACCAGAGTAGTTGCATCTCTTTCCTCGTGCTTTTGTATTGAATATGCACTGTGCAATGCTGCTGCTACCACTAACCTTCTAAAATAAAGGTGTGTTGGTATGTCAATGACATGCTAATTAAGGCTAAGTAATTTTAATAAAAATACATTTTTTATTCACTGAAAGGAATAAAATACTTTAAAATTCTATTTTCTTCCAGTTTCCAATATCTGAAGAGAAAAGTAATGCCAAGATTAAATTTAAATTACAGAAGAGGAAATAGAAACCTGACAGATTTTGCTGAAGTATTGGATCTTATAAAGGTAAATTCAATGTACACACACATACGTGCCTGTGTGTGGAGGGAGAGAGAATATATAAATAAAAATGCATGCATAATGTGTTTGTGTGTTATTTTTACTTTCAGAATGAAGTGAAAATAAAACCAGATCGAAGTATATCTGACATGTTTTTCAGATTGAAAACAATCCATGGGTGCAATGTTCGAAGGTAAAGTAGACTTTTTTAACTATCATTATATAGTTAACACTAAGAATATTTCTCCTTGGTTACACACAGTTGCAGGTACACAGAGAATGTGGAAAAAATGTATTAATTTTTACTTTTTTGATAGAGAATTGGTGAGGCAAATCATGAGAACACTAGACCCTGTCGGCGTGTCCCTCAGAAAGGGAAACAAACTGAAACGAAGACAGTACCTTAGTAAAGGTTTTTCATAATTATTTACCTTGAATGTAGAGTTACATGTGCAAAAAGTTATGGTTTATAATTTTTGTTCAATACATGTACTACATTTGGATTAATAAGATAATATTTTGTTGAATCCTTGTCATTGCAATTTAACAGGTCCCAATTGGCTTTGGCATATAGGTAAGTTAGCATTTTTATGACAAATTGCAAATGGATTTTTTTTAAAACTTTTTAGCCAGTGATTCATTTTGACGTGGTGCGTCCTGCATAAAATATACACAAAATTTGCTCATTACACATAATTTCACTGTTTGTGCATCCCATTTTAAAAATACACATGCCCATTTTTTCGCTAAGAAGTTCCTTTCTTAACCTACAAACTAGATGCCCGAAATATTCCGAATTAAAACACACTACAAAAGCAGAAATCTCATAGGTCAACACTTAGTAATTAACCAATGAGATCCAATGATACATGACATTACCGTGTTGATGTTGATCATGATGCTACCGAATAAAACGGATAAAATTACTCTGGATCCAGGATATATTAACCAGGGTTTATGAAAAAGTAGACAAGTGGCAGTTAATAACAACAAAGAGGTTCATGCTAAAAGGAACGCTGATCCAGAACGTGCAATAAATGGCTATTGATACAGGCGATAAAGAAACAGGCGAAACTCTGAAGGGTCCCAGTGACAGCACTTTGCCTGTCTCTTAGTATGGTCATTTAAAATTTTAGTTTAGATAAGCATAGCTTGTTTGATATTCATGTTCTATGTAAAATAAATATGGACTTGTTGTTTTCGGCTTGGGACTCATAATTATGGTTAAAAAGGGGGCCTTTGGACTCGTGAAGACAATTTTCAAAATGAATCACTGTTATTAAAGTTGTTAAATCAAATTTAATTCATTTTAGTATTTTATTTTCATGCATTATGATACATGTATAGTACTGTGGCACATGAGCAACATATACACGTGTAATGTAAATATATAAATATATTTAGTTTCTATGCTTTGAAACCAGTCATTGCAATGTACGTATATTTCAAATACATTGGTGAAGTCTGCTGATCAATGAATGCCAGTAAACAGCAGAATGAATCATTTATGGTGTATATAGATTTTTAAATTAAAAACTGTATGATATTTAGTATCTTTTTTAATAATTGTAGATCAGTATGATAAATTGAGCCCTTTTGGGATATATATCAGTGGATGCATTGATGGGTAGGTAAACATAAAATGTTGGGAATTTATTAATTATACTTTTTACTATGTCCCTAGAGATGTAGGCGCATTTGATAGCGTTGACAGATTTAGCCCCGGGTTCGAGTCTAATCTGTCACTATTGCGGTTACGTTGGGCAAGTTACTTTACTAGTGCACTCTCTCCACCCAGAGGTGAATATGGTAATGCAAAAGCTTACAAATCTTACATGTTCCATTGTAATTTTAGGTTTTCCCGCTATGTGCTTTGGGTGGAAGCTGGTGTCAGCAATAAAAACCCCAAAAAGATTGCAGGGTACTTTTTGAAGACTTTGGAGAATGTTAAAGGTACATGTAATTCAGTGCAAAGATTTGGAAGAGTTGGTTTGTTAAATGAATATATTGAAGACAATATCTCATTTGATTTCTGGAGTTAAAGCAAGATGGCTTGTTTTTTGTAATATTTTTTTACCTTTTGCATCTATTAATGTTGATGTTTATACATATTGAATACTGATTTGTAGGATTTCCACATATTATTCGAGGAGATGCAGGTCAGTTTTTTTTAAAACCATACAGTGTGATTTTTAAAAAAAAAAAAAGAGAGAGAGAGGAATAAATCATGTTATTGATTTGTCAGGCTAGTAATAACATAGATACCCCTGCAAATAAATCTAAAGGAGGTATGCTGGAATCATCCAGTCCGTCTCTAAGGACAAATTTGTCCCCCACCCTATAGATTTTTTTCCTACTGCATAGAATAGTATGACAATTTGTGCATTTTTTGAAAACCATTTGAATATGTGAACCTGCAATTTTTAAATGAGTTTTCCAAAAGAAAAGTCCTGTTATTAAAATGGTGAAAATTATGGGTGGGCTGCTGTCAAACAGGTACAATCCTCCACTCCCACCCCATCAACATTTTCATTAAAAAAAAAGTGTTTTTTAAACAACGAATAATAAAAGTGGGGTAACATGAGAGTCTCAGATTAGAATTTAGACTTCAACATGAAGCTTTAAATGAAAACACAAGACTGACATATCAATCTAAGAGCTGTGGTACTTGGGTGACCATCAAGACCTGTGGGCATCTTGTTAAGTTAAAGGGTGTGCATTAACCTTGAACCTTTCAAGGTCAGATGTGAATATCCTATTAGAATTACTGTAAACCAACTTTTATTCGCGACGACTTTATTTCGTGATTTACCAGGGGTTAACTAGTTCGCGACGATTAATTTTCGCGATCACGCCTATTTAGGTTCTCTTGTTAATAAACACATAGACCATAATGACCGGTTCGCGGCGGGAAATATTCGCGATGACGAGGGTCTCGCAAACTTTGCGAAAATTTCTTGCACGCGAATAAAAGTTGGTTTACAGTATGTCAAAAAAACAAAAAAAAACTCTGGTCAGGAGCATACCTTCTTAAATCTTAATCTAAGTTATACTGCAACCACTGGTTGCCTGTGGTCAAGGTTGTGTGATTAATGAGATTGAATTAAAAGTTCTATGCCAACTGAAAATATTTCTAAGGTGAAAGCAAATTCTCTGAAAAACTTTTCATCCTTATGTCCATTTTTTTATCCAGTCCTTTTGAGACGACTATCTCAATTATGTCTAGTTTATAAACTAATGATTTGTTATTCTCTGGTCTTGATACTTCAACTTTAAAAAAATTAAATAATAGTTGAGCTTGGGTGAAATTGATTACCCATTATAGAAGATAACATGCTTTTGAAACTAATTTTATTGTGAGATTTCTGCCTTCATCTTTTGAGGGTAATTTTTTTGTACCCTAGAATTCTTTTTATTGATTTTATGTGTAAACTACCTTTTTGTTTCTTTATATCCCTGTTTGAAATACCCACATATTTTTTAAGGAACAGAGAATGGGACAGTAGCTGCCATTCAAAACTTCTTGAGAGAAGATGATGATGACTGCTTCAGCAAGAAATCCTTCCTCTATGGAAAATCCACTCATAATCAAGTAATGTTTATTATTAACTATTAGCTAATTTACCACAGGTCGTGTCATTGTGTCATATGTGAAGTTGTTCAAACCCATCCCAATATTAGTGGTTATTGACTGATTTAAAAGCACTGCCCTTTCACTTTGAATTTTGACTGAATGACTGTATATTAAATCTGCAACATAGCTTCTAAATTTTAATGTTTTTTATTGAAGAGGATAGAGAGATGGTGGGGAATTTTGAGAAGAAAATGCACAGATCAATGGATTCATCATTTTAAGGTTAGAAAAATACAAGTATTTTTTCCATCCTTTAAGTAAAGTACATAAGCCGAACACTGTTCATTCTGTGAGAGAAAACTGATCAAGGCCTGTAGGGCCGAGATTACTTCTTTCTCTCACAGAATGGACAGCTTGAGGCTAATATCCAACTTAAAACATTACCTTCATTGTTTTAAGAATGGACACAATCAAGTTAACCTGTTGACAATGCTGATAAATATATTTCTTAACTTTGAACAATAAAACCAGTGTTGCATAGAACTTTCTGTTGTTCACTTAATGGATATGCAGGAGGTTTATATAGCTGTGCTGTAAAAATTTCATATTCATTCACTCTTCTACTAAGCAACACCATCTCATTCTTTATTGGGGAGAGCATTTCTTATTTAACAATATTTAAGGATGTAAAAGATGGACTGCATATATTAACACTGTGATAATCTGGATATGGAGGGTGGGAATGTTGTGCCAACTTTTGATATGACTTAAATTACAATATCATTTGATGAAATGATTAAGCCAACAAAAACAAAGAATGCATTGACCGACTTAGATGCAGAAATTTTTCCAGGGGTGTGGAGGAGGTTGACGGTCAAGGTTTAGTTTTATGAACCTTTTTCCTATGTAGTTCGGATGATCAAGAATTAACTTTTAGATTGTGAAGAATATGATTTTTAATGTAGTGCAGTGAAATTTGTTATAGTGTATGTTCTGATCATATCTGATGTGATTTGTGGTTACCAGTTATTAATATGATAAAATGCATTAATTATGCCCCCGCTCTGAAGGAGAAGGGGGTATACTGTTTTACCCTTGTGTGTCTGTCTGTCTGTCTGTCTGTCCGTAACAAAAATTTTTGTCGTATTTTCTCAGCAACTATTCATTGCAGGTGCTTAAAATTTTAACACACTATTTGTTTAGGAATTCTACACACTTGGATATATTTTTGTACACATTTTTTGGAGGTCAACTTCCTGTTTAAGTCCACTTTGCTTATTTTGTATATTCACATTAGAGCGGTGGTATTACTAGTGAGCATTGGCTCACAGATATCTTGTTTTGATTCCTGATTCTGAAAAATGGAGTAGATGTATATCATACTGGATAATATATACTAAATATAAAAGCTAAAAATAAACAAAGGATTGGGTAAAAAAAATGGTTTAAGATGGGTATTCAAGTTTAGGCAATATTGTTCTGCTTTTCTATTTATTTTTCTTATGGTTTTCAGGAATTAGAAAAAGATGGTCATTTTACAATTGGTGATGATCTTCATATGTAAGTTTGCTTTTTACTTAGAAATAACCAACAGATTAAATAGGCTAACTATTCAATCATTAATAGAATAAAAAAAAAAAATTGGCCTCTGTAGCTATAAAGGTATAGACAATTCAAAATTCCTCGGACTCTTGAACTACTCCCCCATGTGAATGAATCTAAAATAATAAAGGCAAGGTAACAGTCATAGGACTCTAAGATAAGGGTTTAGAACTCAAAATGAAGCTGAAAATGCAAACATGAGACTCGGACATGTCAATCTAAGGGTTATGGGACTCAAGTGACTGTCAAGGCCTCTTGTTGTTTATATTTTCTGTTGTCTTTGCTTTGTCAGTTGCTACCGGTTTGTCAGTATATCACACAAATATGTGTGGTTTAAATTCAATATCAAAAGTATCAAAAGCTAATGAACCAATCAGATCCATGTTTGAAGCCAAGAAACTAATATCAAGTTTCATTTCAGAACTTTAGTTCAGTACTGCTACATGCAGATTATCAGAGAAGAATTGGAAGAAGTGAAATTTGCCTGGAATAACCACAGAATCAGGAAACAAAAATCAGGTGATATTGTTCCTGGGATACCTGAGCTCCTTTATCATGTTCCTGAAATGTTAGGTCAGTTTACTTGTTTTGATTCTGGAATCATTTACAAAGTGATCAAATTTCGGTTCACATATTTTTTTTTTGCTGAAAGTAAAAATAGGTTTGTATTTGAAAGTTCTTTAGATTCATTTTTTTATATGTAACTCTTGTGGACACTGTTAAAGACTACAATGCTGGGTCAACAGACTTTTGTCCATTTGTTAACTGATATTTTTTCTCATAGAAAATTGGGTATAAATGAACTTAAAATCAAGAAATTTCATCATAAGTTGCTTACAAGGAACTGTGTTACAAAAAAAGCTTTATACCAGACATTTCCCCATTCCTCTTGTGTTAAAGTAGCATGTACATGTATATATCTATAGTAACAATTAAATAAACTTAAAATTTTGGCCTCTGTCAGAGTATCTTTTAGTTAAAAATTTGTTGGAATTAAAAATGCATGAAATTTAAAGTCTCTTTTTAAAAGATCATTTAATATGTTGACATACATGTATATACATGTATAACCTCTTAACCCCATCTTTCCAAGTCAAGAGTTTCTGGCTTCGGGGCCACCAACATATAAAAATCTCAGCTCAAATCTCAACCTCAAATCTTAGATTTCTGCCTCAGCTGAGATTATCTTAAAACACCGTGCCACCAACATTTCTGAGATTCGTCTCAGGTAAGCTGAGATTTGAGAAAAATCTTAGACTTATTCTCGTTGTTATATGCGACCTTTTTTCTATTAATGCACGAATTTGTTGAATGAATGATTTAATTTACCTTTCAGTTAGTTGTTGCAATATTTTGGCGTATGTAATCACGAAAAAACACATTCTCTACCTTCTTTGTCTTTTATTTGCTGTTTCGAGCCATTCACGCAAATGATTCCATTACGATCTTTGCGACAATGAATATTCACCGAGTCCCCGTAAAAATATCCCTACAGAAGCATAACACAAAAATATCCGAACTTTATAGTCTTGGTTCGTCTGTCGACATTTAAACACACAAAAATATACACCGAGGCGTCACTTCCGCCATTGTGACGTTACTTGTCTAAAGATTACAGAAAGTAGATAGGCGGATCACACATTTTTCTTTCTTCAATTTTATTTTGTAAAATGTCAGATACGTATCTTTTAAATTTTATTCTCCATAGCAAAAATATTTTAGGTAAAGGGACTTTTTGTCCCTATTTAGAATTTTTTTTTAAATCATTTTTTTTCATCAAAGGAAATAAATTTTACAGCCGAAATAATAATTTCAATACTGCCAATTCGGCGTTAAGAAATATGCCTAAACACTGATTTTTTTCTAGCCGATCAAATGCTCGATATATAGCTAATTTTCTTGCATCATAATTTTTGGGAGTTTCGTAAAATTTGTGCATGAGTTGCGACAGAAAACATGTCGTGAGGCGGGTAGCATACAAGTATGCTTGGTTTTACATGATCCCAATTTATCAAGAAAATTTCGATACGAGTGTTTAATTATCAGATAATTTCAGTTCCATCCCCTTCCCCCGAAGAAAGAAAACCTTAACTATACGGACATGTTTATGGACGAGGTTAAATAAAATATCGCATGCATTTTCCACGATCCCTGTAAGAAAATGTCAGAAAAAAATATTCTTCTTTTTAGATATATTACACTGGAAGACAAAATCAATCTCACATACGCTTATCAAGTGACGATTAACTGATTAATTCCTATTGTCATATTGTAAATAAAAGTTTCATGGCATGTTCATGTAATATTTGAAACAAAGGACCATGCTTTTTTTTTTAAATTTCAAAATGTAAATGGTCGGGGTTTTTTTTTTTTTGTTTTTTGATTTTTTTTTTTCAAAAGAAAAAAAAAAGATTATACTTGTAGTGATTAATACATGTACTTTCGAATGGTCATAAGTCAGGCTTATTCTTATAAATAATATGAACGATCAAGGATTTTTGTGTGCGATGTATTGTGAGTATTATTAAGTAGATCATAATTAATTCTCAATAAAGAATTTTATAGATTTAAATAAGAACCAAATTAGAAAGACTGTTATCATCAGTGATTTAGAAATGGTGATTTATAAATTATTTCGAAAGCATAGAAATATTTGTACATGAATTAATATTTTCGTATAATTTACAAATAGACAATTTGTACAAATAAAAAAAAATTAAATCTACCGGAGAAAGAACAAAGAAGGGGTCGGGGAGGTTTAATATTTTATCCAGTCATATGTCCTTTTCTGATATACAAGAAAATTGTTATTTAGTATTTACCATGCCGCAAATAGCAAATAGACGAATTTAATTAATTGAATAAATTAATTCCTGTATGAATGAAGATATTATACATGTTTTGACGTATATTGTGCAACTAGAATATTTCTATTAATCTTTCTTTTTTTGTTTTTTTTATTTTCTTTCTTTTTTCTTGTAAGGTTTCCAGTGCATTGTTTCAATGCATGAACAATATCATAAGATTTTTTTTACATGTGTGTAAGACCCCCCCCCCCCCCCCCCCCCTTTCGTAAACATGGCATATCACAGGATGATCTAGTTTTGGAAGAAATTGACATGCTTTTCGTGCTTGCACGTTAATTTCAGGTATTCATGGATTAAAGTGTGCACTGTCATAACATTTGCGACCATTTTTCCATAAAACAATTCTGTAAGATTTTGTTTGAGACTACTATGTACCAATCTCAAGATTTTCTGAGAAATCTCAGATTTTTTTCTCAGCTGAGTCGGAAAAAACTTTGGTGGCACGCACGTTTGAGAAAAATCTCAGATTTGAGAAAAAACTCAAAAGATAAGTCTGAGTTTGAGAAAATATTTATTTGGTGGCACAGTTCGGTGAGAAAAACTCAAATTTTCTGAGAAATCTCAGATTTGAGAAAATCTCAGCGTTGGTGGCCCCGAAGCCTGATCTGCTCCTCTCTACATAAACCCTTGATTGAATAGGCAGTTCGTCTCAAATTTATTTGACAATGATTCAACATTGATCAATGCACAATTAACATCATTATTGAAACCACGTTTCTTATTGGATCATGCAAACTTGTATGACACCAACCAGCGTGCGAGGTTTCTAACCCAGCCAAACACTGCCTATTCGGTCAAGGGTTTATGTAGAGCGGAGCGGATCAGAAAGTCTTGACTTTGAAAGATGCTTAACCCACAAGAAAATGACTTGTTTCGCTGTGTAATACTTTTATAAGAGAAAAAAATTGCAATTGTTTACCTATGTCCTATGAAACACATCGTTTAAGAACAACAAGGTCACAAATGATTTAATATATACAAAGTATTTTCCTATGAAAATGTAAGAATTTTTCCAAAGGAATTTTATATTGAAAACTGAAAAACATGTTTAGTTAATTGTGTATGATGTTTTATTTCATTTTTTATTTCAGGCAATCCACAGTGCCAAAATTATCTTCATTATATCGATGTTAATGATGAGCGGTTTCATTTTCTGAAATCTCAATGCTGCTTTCAAAATGACTTGGATGATGACATTAAGGAAGCTTTTGACATCATCTCAGACTATTACCGTCCTTCAACAATATTAGAAGCCAGAACTATGTATATTGCACTCAAAGATGTATTGGAACACCAAATATATCATTAATTTTTTTGCTTTTTTTTTTTCGGGTATTTTATATCCTATTCTTATAATTAATAATATATTCTATAAATTCTGGGTTGTGTATGTTTAATTATGAACATCTGTTTGTACACATCAAGTACATGTACATTGTACATCATCAGGAAACATATTATATGGGATGGGAATTGTAAAACATGTACAAATGAAAAAAAAAAAAACAATAAAAAAAATATCAATGTATTGAATTTTAATTTATATTATCCAGTAGTTCTTTTAATGTTCTTTATATTACTTGGGAGTTTAACCAGTGAATGCAAATTTAAAGAGTCCTGCAACTTACTACTATGCCTCCCAGATAACAATTTCACAACTTGTTGACAATGTGACACTACTGAAGAGTGCTTAAAAAGTTATAATGTAAATACTTAAGTAAGGCATTTCTAATGCTCAACCAAAATTTGAACATCGGTCGTCAAGTTGTAAGTGAGATACATAGCACACAATTCTTTGTTATGTAAACAAATCTCGAGTTATGTTTTTGTTTACATTTTGAATTTTCCAGGTTTAGACCTAAAATGAATCCGACAAATGCTAGAAACTACTTGTTTATGTTCAAAACTAATCAGAAGAAAGAAAAATCAGTTTGAAAAAGATCTTTTTTCACTATTTTGACCAAATGGAAACAAAAACATGACGGGAGCCTTGTTTACATGACAGAAAAATTTGAGATCTGTATCTTGCTCATATCTGTAACTGACGCTCAAAGTTGGTTTATAATTAGAAATGCATTTTAAAGCATTGTTAAAAATGAAAGCAGAAATATCAAATTTGACCATAAGCGAGACCATGCCGCTTGATAGTAATGAAGTTGATGTTCAACTTGACTGAATTTCAAACGAAACTTTTTGGCCAAAAACTCACGTTCTAACCAAGTACAACATGATTACAGTGAAGCACCATGTATAAGTGATTTTGGTTGGTTATTTCAATACATCTACTTAACTTACCAATGCATTCATAAAACTTGCTTTAATGAAGTATGAATTTATAATAAAAAAAAAGCTGTATTTGAGTTTTACTGTAAGTCCTTCAACCTAGATTAAGCAATATAATAATATAAATAGATGTTGGATTAACGATATTTGAAAGTGATTAATACTTGAATGAATCAGATTCTGAAACTAGGATTAGTGAACTGATACTCTGTAAAGGTCAAAATTTCAGTATCAAAATAAAAAAAAAGTTAAGGTGTAATGGGATGCCTCCATATTTTGGATATTGTTCTGATCAAAATATACCAGAAGAATCAAGTATAATTTTATGAATCATTCCTTACCCATAATTGTTACCAAACGGTATATAACAATCGGTTTGTCTACAAATCTTTCATGTCACGAGTTCCAATACTGCTGGGGCTTTTATAATTTTGACTTTTCCAAAAATATTTTAAAGACTCTTTTTGGTCAAATAGGTACCATTTTAAAATTCTAAAAAGGTGTATTTTGATCGTGTACTTTTATCCACATTAAAGTGGATTTAGTGAAAAATTCCCTTTGGGGCGATGGAGAACAAAAATAATAGTACATTGGTTATATCTGACCTTGATTCATTTTTAATAGTTCCTCTGTCAAGATACCCACTTTTTACATTCAATTTGAGGATAAACAGTTGATCACTGATATAATAATAAGATATAATAAAGAAGAAAATGAATATTGTGTTATTTCTTATGTTTATTAAATTGTACAGGATCATTCCAAACATTTCCAAATCCATGCATTGATAATATTTTCTGTTTTTTTTTTCGCTCTATTAATGGTTGATACAAAGCAGCCATATTGCTGTCTATGGAAAAAAAATCTCTGCTCATAATGATATCAAATGCTCAATAATGAAAAATGGTACTCTATACAAATGTGATGGGGAAAAGAAAAAAAAAACTGCTACAAATTTATATTCTCTTGTTACATGAGAACATCCCCAAATCCAGTGAAAGTTTCTTCTGTGGCAAAATACTAAAAAAAAAGAGAAGAATAAATTTCCTCATGTTATTTCATTCAAATTTTGTATCAATTCTTTTATGAGACTTAATTTATGTCTGTTCATGCAAAAGCAATTCTTGCTTGTGTTCAACTTTTCATTACAAAATGATAAAGAACCTTACTTTGTGATAGCAATGTATATGCAAGTATAAAATGCATTTTCTTAGTGGGCATTGTCAATTCTTAGTGGGCATTGTCAATTAATGATGGTTTCTGAAATACCTACCCCTTCACGCAGGTATAATATATTTGGCAAGTCCCCCACTTTCACTTTGAAGTTGTTTTTTAGTTCATAAATGTGCGGGCAACTGGGGTTAGGGCAGTTGGTGGGTGTGCGACACTCCAAGTGGAAAACGGGGGGGAGAATTTCAGGATCGACCTCCACGCATATCCAGCTGAAAACGCTCTGAAAAGAATATAAAATAATTACTTAATAATAACTTGCACGACTCGTTGTACTTTGTGTTGATTTGCACTGCATTAATTACTCATTATAATACAATTAACCTTGCAAGTAAGTTAAAAATTTAAATCCAAATCATCAAATCTATTGAGGGCAAACAGGGATTATACCTATAAGATTTATTGAAAGGGCAATTTAAAGCTGAACCCTACTCGTAAATGGGCACCATCACACAGTTATATAAACCATTCAATTAAGTTACACCCAATTGCACACATGAAACTCGACGTGTAGTTTTGATGTGTAGTTTTCCTTTCGTGGTCTTTGGATTTTATGCATTTATTTCTTTTCTATGTACATATTCTATTTCTAAATATTTACACTTTCAACTCTCTTTGTCTGTGATAACATTACATTTTGAAGCCTATAGCCCAATAATTTCATAACAAGAGGCCCATGGGCCTTATAGGTCACCTGAGTATCATGCAACAACTTTCCAACAATTGAATTTGATTCATGTCTTAAACTAGAGGCCATGAAATTTACAATTTTGAAAGAGGCACCATTGCTTATCATAATTATACACTCAGCATGCTAATTTTGGTTACTTAAAACCCAGAGGTAGATCAGAGCAACAAAGAGAAAATGCATTTCCACTTTTAGTGAATTTCATGGCCCCTGGGTCAGGGCTTCTTATGTTAGGGCGGGTCCATAGTTGAGCTCCCCATCCCACAGGAACCACTGACCCTGGGGCCACATCTTTCGAAATTTTGGAAATTTTTAAAAATTTTATTTCATCATGCTGTTGATTAATACCAAAGTGCAAACTTCAAAGCATTAAATTATTTCAGACTATGTTACCCCCCCCCCCCACCCCACAGTACCTCTGCCCCAGGGGACAGGAAATTAATCATTTTTGGAAGAAGCAGTTTTTTCATAAATATATACTAAGATCATTGGCGTTATACCAAATAACAAAGGAAAAGATTTTCAAAGAATTCAAGCATTTTCACTATATAAACATCAGAGCCCCCCACCCCCCCACCCCCTAACACAAGAATCTCTAACCCAGGGACCCTGAAATTCACAAATCTCAAAGAGGCATTCTTCCTCCTCATAACTATGTACATAGTTTATTGGTTAAATGCTCAGGTGCAGAAAAGAAGAGTTTTAAAGAATTTATGCATTTTCACTATATATTCAATAAAGCCTCACCCTAACGCCAGAATCCCCAACCCAGGGGCCATGAAATTCACAATTTTTGAAGAGGTAGCTTTATTCAACATAATTAAGTACTTATGTAATTATGTGGTTAGTTTATTTAGTACTCAGGAGCAAAGAAGAAGATTTTCAAAGAATTTATGCATTTTCACTATATAATCTATATAGCCCCACCCTAGCACTAGAACCCCTGACCCTGGGGCCATGAAATTCACAATTTTGGAAAAGGCGGTCATTTTCAACTTACCTTTGCACTTGGTTAGTTTATTTAATGCTCACAAACAGAAAAGAAGAATTTCAAAGAAATAATGCATTTTCACTATATAACCTGTTTAGCCCCGCCCTAGCACAAGAACCCCTGACCCTGGGGCCATAATTTCACAATTTTGGTAGAGAACTCAATGCTGATTACGATCATACCAACAGTTTAACTACTTGATGTCCAGGAGTAAAGAAGAAGATTTTTAAAGATTGCACTAATTTTAGTGGTTTTTGACCAACTTCCCAGGCCCCAGGGGGACAGGGACCGTGAAATTCACAATTTTTGTTCCCCTTCACCCATACATGCTATATGCCAAATTTGGTTGAAATTGGTTCAGTGGTTTCAGAGAAGAAGCTAAAAATGTTCAAATGTTAACACACGACGACGGACGAAAACAGATAGCAATAGGTCACCTGAGTTTATCCATTTAGCATAACATTTGATAATTTCATCGCGACCAAGTAACACAGCGAGGCAAGTGGTACATCCACACAGGTGAGACCTCTACAGCAAAATACTTAAAACTGTAAGAGGTCTGCGGCTTATATTTGGGCTGTAGAGATAGTGGCGATGAAATAGATATACGGCTGTCAATACCTATTTACGAACAGTGTTACGCTTTAATTAATTATATGAACTTATTAAACTCTTCATTATTCACAGGCATTGCTCATCAATGTGTATGAAAGTGAAAATTAAAAACCATATATATTCTCTGGTATTTATTTTGTAAATTAATATAAAACTTTTTCTTCTTACACTGATGATAACAATTTGCGTACCTGTCAAACTTAAAGATTCCATATGTGGATCTTCAGCCCATCATGTTAAAAAGTGTGATGTGTATTAGCTTGAACCCCCTCCATTCTATTTGACATACCTTTACTGTATCATTCAGTTTGAATGGCCTGTTAATTGCAAGACCCCCATGGCTCTCGTACACAACGCAGAGTTGAACCTGGGGCTCATCTTTGGTTGGAAAGTATAGGAATGAACTCTGTGCGAACTTCAAAAAGAAATCTATAGTTTAGTTTGAAATAAGTCCAACATAAAACATTTATAATTTCTTCTTTTTTTTTGAGGGGGGGGGATATTTTTACCATAATTAAATTTTATAAACATTTAGAATTGAAATAAATGAAAATTAATTATCCATTACAGTTTGACAGCTCCACTGATTCTTCTGCTTGGATAATCAAAAATTAATTTTCAAAACCTTGTACATATTAAGACATTTGAAAGAAAAGCCAACCAACATTGACAAATACTAGAAAAGCATTTGAGAAATGCCTGCAATTTTCTAGAAGATATAAACTTCTGTATTTCACATGTCAAGTTTCTTCCATGAATAGCACCTAATTATTGTGATCTTTACTGTTTTCCAGGATAGAGGGATGATCATTTTATCATGTTGTCTTGATTCAGAAGATCAAGTTTTTTCCTTTTAATTAGTTTCATTATTTTTATCAAAAACAGACTTAATTCAAAAATGAATCTTGAACATATTTTACAATACTTTTCAATTGATATCATTATGATCATAAAAAAATTGCTTGACAACTGAAATATCACACCATATCTAATTACTAGTTTATAGTTTGCACAAATGCATGGAAACTTGATTTACTACTAGCACAGTAACAGTATAAACTTTGTATTTTAATTCTTACGAGCTGGACACACACAGTACAAACCTATGTCAATTATGCTTACCAACTGCCTTTCCTGCTTCTGTTGCATCATCTGTAATAATTCAGGGAAAATATCAAAATAAAGCAAGCAGGGAAAGATGTGGAGCTTATATTGTTTTTCTGGACACCACACAGGCTAAGGTCAGTAGCTGAGAGAAAGAGAAAGAGAGAGAGAGAACAAGCTAGCATTAGAAAGAGAATACAGAGGGAAAATCGGAGAGGAAGAGAAAATACAAACCTCCTCAAATTCTTTCATAATCTCATCATCATCATCTCTCTGTATAAATAGATAAACATTATGTGTATTCTAAATTTTGAAAGCTTTATGGAATCATATACAGGAAACTCTTGATGGCTCAAAGTTCTTGATCGCTCGAAATGAGTCTAGGGTCCTGTTATTCATAATCTATTGTTTTTTACTATTGATACCTTGAAGTGGCTGTGTACAGGCACCTAATTAACACCTACTAGGTCATTTAAATGGCCCCAGGCGTTAGACACGGGACCAGAGTAATGGGTTGTTTATTCAGGTGACACTGTCATGCTTGATCATACCTTTACCTAATCTAAAATTAACACCGACTGTCTTACGATAATTTGGAGAAGCAGTGAAAAGTAACACCCACATTTCTACCATTCATGTAAAACACCTTGAATTAAGTACACATGTACCTTTATAAAGTTTAAACATAGGTAATCACAGATTACAAAGCTCACCGAGACGAGGCATCACCTTTATGAAGGGGAAGCATCACTTTTTTGAGACCAACTTTATCATATTATATAAAAATCATTGTTAATGATCTTGGATATTCATGGATACTGTTTTGACACAATATCGTATTGTCATATGTTAAAAAATTGCATGATAACCATATGTTCATTTTATAGTATTATAAGATTCAATGTTTATCAATACAATAATATAAAATATGATATTGCATCCTATGATACAATTTATATCATATTATACAATATAATACTGTTATAAATAATGATCCAATATGATATTGTAACATATGATATGACATTGTATCCTATTGTATACATTATTGTATTTGATCACATTATACAATTTATATCATTATTTATGATACAATATAGTATTATATGATACAATATCATATCACATAATACATCACAATATTGTAACATATGATATTAAATTGTATAATATAGTATGATATTATATCATATTTGATACATTATATGATATTGTATCAATTGATACAATATAATTTGATACAACATTGTATCATATCATATGATACAATATCATGTGATATTATACAATTATGGACTCTTTTGGTGTTGAATATGGTTTGTTATTCACCAAAAAAAATATTCATATTGACTGAGGCGAAGCTGAGGTCAATATGGATATTTTTCTGGTGAATAACAAACCATATTCAACACCAAAAGAGTCCATAACTGTTTTATTATATAGTCGGGATTTGAATAGATAAGACATTGAAGGCTGTTTGACGACACCATTTTCATTTGCGATATTCCAATGTTGAAAATAAAAAAAACATCTCCAGATTACTGTTTGTAACCTTTTTGATGAAATGTTTTGAAACTCACAATGTATGGATATATTAGTAGTATCAACAAGATGACGTGGTCAAAATAGCAAGATCTTACGCGCATGCACGTGTGCTTCGCTCTGATTGGCTGAAACTAAATTCTCAATATCTTTCTTGTTTTACGTCATAATCCTTTGAAATTTTGAACATAGTCATACATTATGAAGATCTACAGCATGAAATATAAGAATTATCATAAAAGCATGTTAATTTACGTGTGCTGCAATCTGATTGGCTGAAGCTTTAGATGCCTATAACTTTGTTGTTTCTCAACAGAACAGGATGAAATTTAGAATATGAATAGAAATAATGAATTCCTACATGATACTACTATCAAGATTGAATGCAAGGGCGTGCTTGCATGTATTTGCGCAAGTGCAATGCGAAAAATGAACAATGTATTTGAAAAACGGTAACATTTATATTTTTATGACTTTTTATTGATTCTTAGCTATATTATAGAATATAAAGATATGTTAATAGTTTAGACAACATGCAATGATCACCTTGCATGTGTATGCACGTGCGTTTGCGTGCAATGCGTTTAATGACAAAAAATATCATTGTAGCTTTTAAATTTTTTTTTATGAAATCCTGCGATAACTGAGCATCTTAAAAAAAAAGTTTTAAAGGAAATTGGCACAAAAAGGGAGTTGGGGAGCGCTTGGGGAACATCTGTAACGGTCCCCGTTACAATTAGAACTAGTTTATATTATAGTTAAATCAACTATGCAAGTTTGAAATAGTACAGTACTATTACCTATAAAACATGTGACCTGTTCCAAAAAACAAAACCTCATCCAGCATCCGAAACCTATGGCTCAGATTCAGCATTCATGCCTGTCATGTGCATCAGTATCATAAGACGCATCATCCATGCAAGTTTGGTGAAGTTAGGACCAGTAATAACTAAGATATAATCATCAGAGGGCACCTGCTCCCAAAACTTTAACCAGCTCCAAAAACCTTAACCTCCTCCAGCATCCGAAACCTATGGCTCAGATTCAGCATTCAAGCCTGTCTGGTGCATCAGTGTCATAAGACGCACCATCCATGCAAGTTTGGTGAAGTTAGGACCAGTAGTAACTTAGAAATTGCTATCAAAGGGCACCTGCACCAAAAATTTTAACCTGCTCCAAAAACCTTAACCTCCTCCAGCATCTGAAATTCATGGCCCAGATTCAGCATCCAAGTCTTTCAAGTCCATAAGTAGGTCCAGATGCATCATCCATGCAAGTTTGGTGAAGATAGGACAAGTAATAACTTAGATACTGGACCTGCAACAAAAACTTTAACCAGGTCCGGACGCTGATGCCGACGCCAGGGGTATAGCATAAGCTCCCCCCGACTTCGTCTCGGTGAGCTAAAAATTAAAAAAAATAACTACCTTATTCTCATCTGTACATTTGCCTTCATCTGTGTCCTTTAATGGTAAAGTAAGGGACAAAATTTAACATGTGAATATTAATGTTTCATAAATAAGCATAAGCTTCTGACTTGCTTCGCTATACATAAGTGTGGATCGAATCAGAGACTCTTGACTTTGAAAGATGAAATGTACATTCATAATGTCACACATACCGTTACAGGAATGTCTGGCAGATCTGAACTGTCATTCTTAATCTGCAAAATCGGAATAGGTAAATCCATTATCTGTCTTCTTTTACAGGTATATGAATTTAAACATATAGCATGCTTTTCCAGATAAGAGTGAATATGAACAACTTTAAATCTAAAAGACAGCGAAAAATTTCATATATTAACATTTATTTATTTGTATTATCCAAACATTAGTGGTTTGTTTGGCTACATAACATTTAAACTTGATCCAGGGATTGTATACATTAAGTTTAAATTGCTCAAGGCACCATACACCCCTCCCACTGAACAAGATGTCCACTGGCCACATCGCTCACCTGAGCAACAAAAGCCATTATATAATCAGCTTTATGGAGTCAAACATAAATCTGGACAATGAAGTAAAAGACATTTCACTCTAGATATTTTTATGTTCAACATATAGCCCCTACTGGATCAAAATGATTTCATTGTAGTATCACATTAGTTTTAAAGAAATGATTTTGAAAGATTTTTTTTCTACGTAAAATTTTGACCCTCCATTGCGGACTCAACTTGAACTCAACACTACCTGGGAATGCTTTCACACAAGTAACAGCATTTCTGACCTATAAGTTTTAAAGAAAATATTTTCTGAAGATTTTTCAATCATCATATATTTTTATGTAAAAATTTGACGCACCCTACCAATGGGGACCATGAATTTAACAATTTGAATCTACACTACCTGGGGGTGCTTCCACGTATGGCTCATGGCCAAATGTTTTATGAGAAGAAAATTTTTGAACCCCCCCCCCCCAAATAAATTTTCAAAAATTCCTAATTATCTCCCCTTGAGAGAGGGTGTGGCTCTTCACTTTTAACAAACTTGAATCCCCCTCACCTAATGATACCTTGTACCAAGTTTGGTTCTGGGGAAGAAGATGAAAATTAAAACTGTTTACAACTTTGACGATGACAGACAACAGACAAATTTTGATCAGAAAAGCTCACTCAAGCCTTTGACCCAGGTGAGCTAAAATTGTCAAAATAGTTTCTTCTGGCATAATGGATTGGTATTGTGAGTAAATATTATTTGGTAAATGTCAACATTTACATGTAAAATTTCTGTTTGCTTGGTTTTTATCAAACAAAAAATCTTGGTAAAACTTCTATGATTATTGTTTAAAACAACAGAAATTCATTGTTATTATAATCTTACTGGAGATTCTTGAGGACTGGCTGTACTGCAGACACCTTTTTTCTTTTTCTGTAAACCAAAAAAAGTATTTAACTAGAGTCACTGAATCTTTAGATAAAGTAGGAACATCCAATGTTTCTCCACAAGAGAGGTATAACGCAGACACAAATCATGAGCTTTTTTCTTTCGATGACATTGAACATGCCCAAATGACAATAGGTCAAATCATGATCAGGAACACCCTCAGATCATAAGCAATCTTTGTGTGAAGTAAGAACATTCAATGTTTCTCCATAAGAAATATATGGACTAGACACGGTTTCCAATATACATGTAGACAGACAGACAGACAGATAGACAGACAGATATGGCAATTCCTATATTTACCACCCCCCAAACTTTGTTTGTGGAGTTATAAAAACAAATAAATGATGAAAATATCAATAAAACAAACTCAAGCAAAACCTACATGTATGTAGAATGTAATTGTTTAATTGAACTTGAATAATGATATAAACACTTTGTTACCATGGAGTGGGAATGGAGCGTTGGCATATCTTCAGTGTCAGATGCTACATGTACCTATATTAATGTAAAAATATAGGAACTCAACATCAAATCAAACCCAAAAGGTCAACTAATAAAGACTGCAAAAAAACTATAAACTGTTTAAGCAAAACATCACTAATGGTTATAAAAACTGACAAAGGTTTAGAGGCTTTAAAATTATGCATTAACATTTTCATGCTTATGCGCCTCTGAAAGTCTAACCTCTTGTCATAACATCACTTAAACATAAAACGCAATGGTTTTAATAGGCTGTATAAAAATGTGGTTTTATGGAAATTATTAATTTACCCATTTAGATCGTTTTCTTTCAGGTGTACTAGTCTGTGGCAAATTTTCTGTCTTCTTTTTTCTTTTCTTAAAAAAATAACAATTTTATTAAATCAATCAAGAAGTCAATAATTGATTGATAAAAGCATGAATGGAATTAAAATATACTTGTATATAGATGAAACATTCTATCTAATATAAAACAAATCCTTGCACAAAATATTATAAGTGAAACTCACAGGCTCTTCAAACTCGTCCTCTGAAGAATCAGACAGTATGATATCCAGACTTCTCTGCTTCTGTTAAAAATCAAAAGCATAATCAACCTAGTTTTTCTTGATGTGATAAATTGATAATAATTCCAAGGTAACACTTTGTTACCTTGGAATGAGAATGGAGCATTTGCATTTCATCATTATTAACAGATGCTACATGTACCTATATTAATGTAAAAATATAGGAACTCAACATCAAATCAAACCCAAAAGGCCAATTAATAAAGACTGCAAAAATGCTAGAAACTGTTAAACCAATACATCACAAATGGCAATCAAAACTGACAAAGGCTTTAAGGCCCTTTTGCATCACAATTATATACATGTACCGGTATATTCCTCAGAGAGCCAATCTAGATGTGAATCTAACATACTTCATTTTACGAGGTCGGTTTGCGTATTCTGGAGAAAGTCTGAGGCAAGTAAAGAGACAATATGGGTAGTAAATTGCATGAAGAATTTACTGGTACTATTTTTTTTCAAAGATTTTTCATATAAATCAGTCCAAAACTAGGCACATTTTGTGCACAATAAATACACAATTTTTCAATTGAGGCACTAAAGCCCCAAGGTCATGCATCCAAAATTTTTCCAGACCGGGAGCTACAAACCTGCAACTGAAAAATGTGGTTCTTAAAAAAAATTACAATTTTATTAAACCAATCAAGAAGTCAATGATTGATTAATAAAGGCATGAATGGAATAAAATATACTTGCATATAGATGAAACATTCTATCTATAAAACATGTCCTTGCACAAAATATTACAAGTCAAACTCACAGGCTCTTCCAACTCGTCCTCTGAAGAATCAGACAGTATGATATCGTGACGTTTCTGCTTCTGTTAAAAATCAAAAGCATAATCAACCTAGCTTTTCTAGATATGATAAATTAATAACATTTAAATAAATCAAGAAAATTGTACATTTTTGAACTGGCATCTAGATCATCAATAAACTGACTTGGTGGCTGACAATAATCAGATTTAAATAATATTAACATATTGCTCAAGTATTTCTTGGATACAATGATAGCTCTTGGTTTTATAATCTTGTTGTTTCCTATTATATGAAGCCATATATTGAGATATGGCATCAAACATTCATTAAAGGCAACCTTTGAGTGTGACATGATAATGATTCGGAGTAATGATCCATTCTTTCAGGTGAATTAATGTGAACCAGATTGGCATTAACCAGAGGGGAAAGAAACATGCTAAGGACAATGTCATCACAAAAAGATATGCTATAACCTTGGAACTTTAACTGTAAATTCTGTAAAAGGTCATAGCAAATATGGTTTAATGTTAATGTTTGCATATCTAATGACTCCCTCTCCCCCACTAAGACAAGTTATATTGCGCATTAGAAAAAAATAACAATTCAATTTGCCATTTCAAACCACCAAATGAATAGACATATAGATTATCATGTGGCATTTTTTATTTCATCCTATATTGGTGAGATGTTGGCAAAAGACTAATGCCCCCTCCCTTAAAGACCTCTGCAAAGAAAATGAAAGGAAACAGCAAATACATGTAATTGGAATATTTTTAAGTCCAAAGGGGCATAACTCTTTCAAAAATTGCTCATTTGTACCCAAAATCAAACTCGACTTAGATATTAGTACATGTATATCAAATTTCCGTATGTACAACCTCTGCAAAGTAAATGAACAGTCACTGTTGGTAGATCGACCTACAGACAGACGAACAGCAGCAGAGCAATATGTTCTCCCTTCTTCCAAGGAGATAATAAAAATGCCTTGTCCAATTTTTATGAAAATAAAATATGTATTACAGAAAATAATAATGGAAATGTAAATGATTATTTTCAACAACTTTGATCCCATGTAAAGCCCATTCCTGACCCCTGGGGGTCATGATTTAAAACAAACTTACCGGTAACTTAAACTTTAAACAATTCATTTATTTAACTTTCCGGTATATAAATGATTTAAGTATTTTTGGCTCTTGTAAAAACAGATTTTTAAAACACCCCAATACACATTCCTAATTATTTCCCCTTGGAAAGGGACATAATGTCCTTCATTCAAACAAACTTGAAAGCCCTTCCCTAAAGAATGCTTTCTGCCAAGTTTGTTGAAATTGACCTGGTGGTTGTGGAAAAGATAAAATGTGAAAAATTTACCACATCAATGGCGAAGACTAATAAGAGACAAAATTTGCCCAGAAAAATTCACTTGAGTTGTTGTACATACCAGAGATTCTTTGGCTGAGGTGGTCTTCTCCTTTAGAATAAAAAGATTACCTTAATGAGCATTTCAATTTATATGTACTTACAAAACATGGGTAACAATTTCATTTCAAATGTTTTTCATCCAATAAAATTCTGTTATTTCCTATTTATCCTATTTGTACTTACTGGAGATTCATTTGCTGAAGTGGTCTTCTCCTTTAAAATACAAACATTATCTTAATTGGCCATTTTTATAATGTACATTACCCTTGTAATAATTTCTTTCAAATGTTTTTCATCTGGTGAAACTTTGCAATTTTTCTATTTTTACAATTAAAGAGTACTTACTGGGGATTCATTGGCTGAAGTGGTCTTCTCCTTTAAAATACAAAGATAACCCTTAAGTATATAACAATTATATTATAGGTATGTAAAACTTTACAAGGTTTAATGATAATTAAGTTTAACAGAACATATTTAACGATTAAGTAATTGAAAGATCTTTAATATCAAATGTGCTATAAAATTGATCAGATAATCACTCTGAAATTCAATCCTTTGTAACATAAATACAATTTATGATGAAACAGTTACTACAGTGTATTTGCTAGTTTCTCATTGAAAGGGTGTTACTTAATTGTTTCACACTTTTGATTTTTCAGTTTCAATCACACTTTGCAAAAGAAGGTATACAATACACACTATAATAGACGATCTCTAATTGAATTTTTCAGAGATACATATAAATTGTTCTGTTTTGCTGCTAAAAAAATTAGCAGTTTCGCTAAAGAATGTATCATGGAAGAATCAATAGAACTTTCATAGTATGTGGAATTGAACAGCTGGTATGAACAGTCTTATATTTTTTTTTTTCACATATATATATTCATCATTCATTAAAACTTTTACATGACTTCAGCAGATGTGTCCTAACAAGGTGATTTCCCTCTTCACAAGGTACTTTTAGTATTTGTTTTCACTTTCATTGACCCTTTTTTTTTTATTACTCTGTGTCAAGATTGGTTTAAAAAAAAAAAAACTATTTTTCTTTTGCACAGCTTTTCATTTCCACATTTTCTACATTTGCAAACAATCCAAACTTTAAATAAAAATCTTAATTCATGCAAATAGTACTTCCAAACAAATAAAGAAAGTCAGTAGAAATGAAATTGTTAATTTGGAACTTTTTTCATTTGCTTCTAGGTTTGCTTATCCTGCATACCTGCTTTAAATATCTTCTGTTTCTTAATTACATTTGGGACTAATCATCATGATCAAAGGTACATCCATGGAATTGCAGAGTTAAAAGGGGATAGCAGGAAAGATTCTATATTCTTTATCGTGGTTTGTCAGTCATTCCTTCCTAATTTATTTTCTATACTTTTTCTTTATGGTTTATCAAACTCATTTAAGCTTTTCTTGCATATTTTCTTTAATCAAGAGCCATTTTCAAATTGTTTTCATGATTCTGCGGCACTAATTTTTTTTATAAATGTTCTAACAATTTAGTATTGTAAAATATATATAAATCAATCTGTAGCTTCATGATTCCTGTCAACTATAACAATTACTTGTTATCTTCACAGTAACTGCAAAATTACAAGAACTTATCTTTGTATTAAAAAGTAGCTGATTCTGGTTCATTTAAGAAATACATGTAAACAGCAATGTTAACCATTTAACCCGGATATGAACTTGGTTGGTAATGAATATATAAAAAAAATATAAAGGGAAAAAAATCAAATCCTGAACAAAAGCAATTTAACTTTATATGTAACCAACAGTACAAAATTATCCTTACTGTGATAAGATTGTTAACAATTTTTTTCCGAGCTGTAATTCAGTTTATAACAGCATTATAATGACTTCAACTAATGTATAATGTATTACACAGCATTAATTTTATAATGTGCAACATTATACCGTAACTTAAAACATGCATATATTTCAAAAAGCACAATTACTTTCAAGCAAATCCCTGCACTATCATACGTAATATCACACACTGAAGAATTATATATCATAACACACACGCACACCCACCCACCCACACACATGTATTTAACACATTGTTCTTTTCTTATAGAAATCAATTACAATTACTTACAGGCATGCACTTGAACAAAAAAACCAAAATGTTTCCTCTTTCCCTTCGATAGGTTCTTTAAATCTTCTACGCTTGTCGTATCTTTGAGTGCAATGAATTTGTGCTCTTTAAATACCATCGCTTCCATAGGAATCTGTGTCTTGAACTTTGCACTTAAGAGAGCCATCCACTCCGGGACGGCACTGGAAGATTCCACTTCCAGTAATAATGACGAGCTGCCATTTATCACCCTCTGCAGCCTCTTTCCACGGTTGTCCAAAAAACGGACTTCCAAAATCTGTTAATGTAATTAAAAGATTAGTAGTTAGTGCATTTCAATTACCAGGTAATTAAAAATAAATAAAATATCCCCTTTTTAATAGAACAATCATGCACAGTATACATGTAAAAAAGAAATATGCTATGATTACTAAATAGTTAAAAATGGAGGCCTTCGTGCATGAAATCAGCACATTTTATATTTTATCCAGCCTTTGCAAAAATGTTCCATGGAGTAAGATTAAAATTGACGGGATTCAGCTCTGATCAACTATACACCAAAATTGACCTGAAGATAAATATATACCATTGGTCTGAAGGACCAGTGTTGTGCATTACACCTTTTAAACATATTTTGTTTCCTACATACAGTATTGATAGCCTATTATAAATATCTGATCAAACAAAGACAAAATAGTTCATAAATAACTACACACATTTAAGCTGGATTCAATGATGCCTAATTTCTTACCTCCAACCCTGAAGATTTAGTGTGTCCACCTAATCTTTTGCTGGACATTTTTTTCTTACTATCCAAAAACTTGGCCTTTAAAAAGTCAAGTTTGGACTGTACCTCTGAAGAAGAAAAAATAGAACATTGCCCTTTATTGCATCTTTGATTTACCGTATGTAGTACGACTTAGGTTGAGGACAACATGAGAAGATTTTAAAAAATATGGAAAGTTCACATACTGACGAATAAATGACTGATGGACAACAGGTGATCAGAAAAGCTGACTTGAACCTTCGGTTCAGGTGAGCTTAAAATGGAAACTGAAGGCAAGAGTCTAAACTTAGCATCTACATAGTTCTTTTAGAAATCATTTAATTATTCAGATGTACTCTATATGTCTCCAGATTTTCTCTAATAAAAATTTGCATTGTTTATGAACATACAGCACTGGCATCATAATGTGACTTTTATCTCATAATTTACCAATAAAATATAATTTACTGTACCTTCTCTCTTCTTATGCAAAGATGGACTTCCTAAAGAAAAAGGATAGTCATGATAGATTTTACCTGCTAATATAATATATAATTTAAATGAATTCTTCTCTTTCTTTAAGTAAAACATATATATGTAAAATGTGCTGTCATTAAACAAATACAATTTCTAAATAATTATTCTTCCAAGAAAAAAGTTTTGTAATTTTGAATCATACACGGATATCATCTGTACTTACCATTTGGCGAGAAGCATCCTTTTGCTGACTCATCAAAAGCTGTATTAAGTATAAACAAAGTAGCATATCAAAATATCTATAGGTAAGCTATTCAAACACATACTTTGAAAATTAATAAAAGGTCACCAATTTGAAAATATTTACAAGGCTATGCATATATTTATTTATAATTAGTATTTTAGCACATTGTACTTTTGTATCTCATGTACATCTGCAGTATTCCTTTGACCATATTAAAACCGATATATGTAAGTTTCAGTAGTATTTATTTAATATCAAACTTACATTTTGATGGCCCTGGTTTGGCTGTGTCAGGTTCTGTTGTTACTGCAATATACATTAATTAACAATAAGTTACAAAGTGGGTTATGTACAAGACTAGTATATTATCTAATATGTACTTTATTTTTCATTGACCTACAGTATAATGCATCTCTAGCATAATACTACACTATCGTTATTACCTTTCCTTTTGACACAGACTGGGGCGCCACATGAACCACAAAACTTGTTTGTGGGGCCTAAAACCACCCCACATTCAATGCAAAACATAATTCTAAAAAAGAAAATATATAATGAACTGTATATAAAAAGAGGTCATAATATAATGACAATCAATGCTTATAATACCAGATCCAGTACAATCACTAGATATTGCTAGGTACCTTTAATTACCTACATAGCTTTATTTACCTACCTAATTATACTACTATGATAATTGATTGTTAATAATTCAACACAATGTGAAGTAATCATACTTATCGATGCCTTATCACACACAAGGTGGACTGGTATACATTTACTGATTTACAGTCAAGTCGTACACAGACCAACTCGTATACAGGTCAACTCGTATTGTTAGCCTATTTACAGAAAATGGATACTTATCACTGTTTTAGACAATGAAAGTCATCTTTTGCTGTAAAATATTATATTACTTAATCTTTTCTTAAATGATATCATCTGTTGTAAGAATATTTGTTAACGTTATATATATATATTAATTATCATGTTTAATATTTGACATAAATTGTATTTGATTATATATGCATATGAAATTTTTGTATACGAGTTGACTCTTTAGCATACCGGGAATTTTTGTATACGTTGTTTATTCGGAAATTTTTGTATACGAGTTGACCTGTATATGAGTTGGTCTGTGTACGACTTGACCGGACTCCCATTTACTCAAACAATATAAATGCATGCTTTGCTTAAAAGTGCCTAAAAGCTGCAATGTTTCATGCAACTATCTGTGTTCTGTGTTGTTATTTTAAAACTACATAGTAAACAACCTTGCAATTTCTTGGGGGTTTTTTTTCTTCCTTTAAATGCAAAATTGCACAAATGTATTTTCAAAAACCTACTTCAGGTTCTTCTAATTTTAAAGGATCCGTACTATCCTACTATTGAGATAAATTTACTTGAGTTTCCTCGTTAATATAATTGCTTCCATTTATGGAAAAATGAAAACAATTACAATAAATGATTATCAGTTATATGTTAATAAAGCTGTAGGAATAATTAAAAAATCTAAAAGAAATCAAGTTCAGAAATGACATTTACTGCTTCGTGAGGGTTTCAGTTTCACTCGTCAATAGATTGAGACCCGCTACAGTTTTAATGAGAAAGGAAAACAATCTAAATAAAATAAAAGAAAATTATTCATTGTGTACTTACATCGAACAACGATTCCTGATTGCAGTTATGTAGGCCTATATTGTAATACGACGGTAACAAGTTATCTAGATATAATCATATTTTCAAATCTTCGGAAGTAAATCCTGATCTTTTGAAATCTTGGGAAATTAGTCTTTGTCTTTTGAAATCTTGGGAAGTGAATCTTGACTGCGTTTGGAAGTAATGTATCTTGGCGCAATGCTATCTTGGCCGAATCTCGGTCCTATAAAATCTTGGGAAGTAAATCTTGACTGCGTTTGGAAGTAATGTATCTTGGCCAATGCAATCTTGGGATAGAAAATCATGGCCTAGTCAAGATGTAAAACATGGGATATATCTTGACTAAGCCAGGGTTGTCAAATCATGACTGGCAAAGATAAGAAGGCCATGTTATGCTATCAAACCAAACCTGACTTGGTCAGAGTTGCAATCATAACATGACCGATTGAATTACTATGAATATATAGAACATGACCGCCCAAGATTGAATCACTATGAATATATAGAACATGACCGCCCAAGATTGAATTACTATGAATATATAGAACATGACCGCCCAAGATTGAATTACTATGAATGTATAGAACATGACCGCCCAAGATTGAATTACTATGAATATATAGAACATGACCGCCCAAGATTGATTTACTATGAATATATAGAACATGACTTGGGAGTCCCGTGTGGCCGATCATGACTTGGCCGAGATTGTAAACATGACCGCCCAAGATTGAATTACTATGAATATATAGAACATGACCGCCCAAGATTGAATTACTATGAATATATAGAACATGACCGCCCAAGATTGAATTACTATGAATATATAGAACATGACTTGGGAGTCCCGTGTGGCCGATCATGACTTGGCCGGGATTGTAAACATGACCGCCCAAGATTGAATTACTATGAATATATAGAACATGACTTGGGGGTCCCCTGTGGCTTTCCATACATACACATGACACCGGAAAGGGGATCATTTCATAATTATACATATATAGAGGATATTCAATGTTTTGTAGATGAATATGGAATTTATTTCACGAGTGGGACAGGATTTTTTGATATTTTCACGACTGCGAAGCACGAGTGAAAATATCAAAAAATCCTGTCTCACGAGTGAAATAAATTCCATATTCATCTACAAAACATTGAATTTTCTGTTTATTACATTTTCTTTGATTTTCCCTTTGCCTCGGTCTTTTCTTAACACAGTGTCATAGGCTTGACGTCATAGTTTAGAAGTTGTGTGTCAGATTGAAAACATTACATAGCATGGATTTTAGCAATATATTTAGGAAGAAATTTGCAGTTTTAGCTCTATCAAGATGCTTAGTTACTATCTCTATCTTATGACAGGCCAGAAATTATTTTTTACTTACTTTGATATCCTTTCACACTGTGAGAGAATATCATTTCTGGTATTCTTTCACACTGTGAGAGAATATCACTTTTATTCAACAAATAAATCACAGTATTTCACTGTTGAAAATGTAATAAATGATAATTCATAATTAAAAAGTATCACTTTGAAAGGATCATGTGGCTTTGAAGGAATGCCCTTTTCAAACGAGGCATATATGTCAGATTAAAATACGGCTCCAGGATGCTGCATGTGCAGGTAGGACATTGTGAGAGTACAGTTTTCCGTCAAAGTCCTTTGATTATGATCCAAATCAGTCCTACGTATATAATACTGTTGCACTAGCACCACCTAACCTATCAACCTCCGAAGTTTTTTTTAAACGTTACGTTCATTACAAAGCTTATGCACGCTTACTCTTTCATCAGGCTTTGCAGTAAATAATTTGGTCTAGTATCTAAACCAAACTGTTCAGTGTTGTTGCTGTGGCCATATTCTGTTGGTCTGAGACCTTTGAATTCGATATTTGTAGTGTTGTGGGGTCAGAACAATGACATGAATAAGTCCTCTGGTGACAATTCCAGCAGCCCGTATTCAATCGCAAACACAGATATTCTGTGCACTTCAGGGTTAGCTACATGTAATATTGTAGACGACGTCAATGTAAAACATTGATGAAAATTACGCAAACCACTGAAGCGACCCCTTGCTGCTGATGTCACACGTGGTCTGCCATAATTTTTGCGATCATTTGTTATACCATGCTTTTGGTATCTGTTTCATATCTCTCTACATCTCTATCTCTCTCCTACCCCTCTATCTTTCTTCTCTCTCACACGTGGGTAGGGGATGAAACTGTTCTATAGGTGACTTAATAACTACGTATATTTATCACAGCTCTCTTAAAAAAAATTAGAAAAATATATTTTATAAGTTGTAGTGTTTTAGGTCTGTGAATTACTATTATCGTAAAATCTTACAATAGCGGTTAAAAAGATATACATCAATTCAAAACCAGTTATCATTTTGCACATTCTAGATCTTGTACAATTAATTTACCAAAATTTACCAATAGCTACGAAATGCTTGTGCCCGTTCAATAATATATAACGTCTGATGACCTTTTTTTTTGGTTGCTTATCAAGGAATTTATTTTGGAAGTTGATAGTGCCCCCAAACTGAAATTCTGAAGATGTATGGTTGTGCCCCCCCCCCCCCAAACTGAAATTACTTCCTACGAGCCTGCAATTCAATCAGTTAAACAGATTCCGTTTTCGTGATATTTCGGATCTAAAAGCTGTACATAAATGGTTAAAACATTTAACAGTGTTTAACATATTATTAACAGAAATGGATAAAAAAGCTTAATCTAAAGAATACAGTTCCAAAGGTACATCATATGGAATATTTTAAAATATGCAAGAACCTTCAAAAGGCCAAATTAAAATTTGGAAATTTTTAAAATCAATTTTATGTGCGTAGAAAAAATCATCAAATCCTTCTCAAAACAGTTTGTCCTATCCAAAGATTTTTGATCTTAGACAACGCAAAAATTCCAAACACCTCACTGACGTCGATCAATTTGTTTACAATCTCGAGGAAGCCATTGGGAGAGTCTATAAGCCCGTGAACTCAATGTTGGGAAGCCCGTGATTTCGATTGTAAACACACATTTTGATACGTAAGCCGTTTATGTGTACCTTCTTAACGTATTGATAAACAGTCAAAACATTAGCCTAACTTACTGTCTTTTTTATGAATTTAATGAATTTTGACATTCGCAAAAATAAAGAACGTATATATTTATAGTAAACCCAATTTTCTAAGGTCTAGAGCTAACGAAATTATGGATATACAGCCCGTGAATTCATCGACACCCTATAAAGAACTAAGTATGAGGCCCGTGACTTCACCAACACCCTATATAGTATTGAATCAGAGGCCCGTGACTTCACCGACACCCTATATAGTATTGAGTCAGAGGCCCGTGACTTCACCGACACCCTATATAGAACTGAGTATGATGCCCGTGACTTCACCAACACCCTATATAGTATTGAGTCTGAGGCCCGTGACTTCACTGACACCCTAAATAGAGCTGAGTATGAGGCCCATGGCTTCACTGACACCCTATATAGAGCTGAGTATGAGGCTCGTGACTTCACCGACAACCTATGTAGAGCTGAGTATGAGGCCCGTGACTTCACCGACACCCTTTTTAGTATTGAGTCTGAGGCCCGTGACTTCACCAACACCCTATATAGTATCGAGTCTGAGGCCTGTGACTTCACCGACACCCTATAAAGAACTACATATGAGGCCCGTGACTTCACCAACACCCTATATAGAGCTGAGTATGAGGCCCGTGACTTCACCGACACCCTATATAGAGCTGAGTATGATGCCCGTGACTTCACCAACACCCTATATAGTATTGAATCTGAGGCCCGTGACTTCATCGACACCCTATAAAGAACTAAGTATGAGGCCCGTGACTTCACCAACACCCTAAATAGAGCTGAGTATGAGGCCCATGGCTTCATCAACACCCTATATAGTATTGAGTCTGAGGCCCGTGACTTCACCAACACCCTATATAGTATTGAGTCAGAGGCCCGTGACTTCACCGACACCCTATATAGAACTGAGTATGATGCCCGTGACTTCACCAACACCCTATATAGTATTGAGTCTGAGGCCCGTGACTTCACCGACACCCTAAATAGAGCTGAGTATGAGGCCCATGGCTTCACCAACACCCTATATAGAGCTGAGTATGAGGCCCGTGACTTCACCGACACCCTATATAGAACTGAGTATGATGCCCGTGACTTCACCAACACCCTATATAGTATTGAGTCTGAGGCCCGTGACTTCACCGACACCCTAAATAGAGCTGAGTATGAGGCCCGTGACTTCACCAACACCCTATATAGAACTGAGTATGAGGCCCGTGACTTCACCAACACCCTATATAGAACTGAGTATGATGCCCGTGACTTCACCAACACCCTATATAGTATTGAGTCTGAGGCCCGTGACTTCATCGACACCCTATAAGGAACTGAGTATGAGGCCCGTGACTTCACCGACACCCTATATAGAGCTGAGTATGAGGCCCGTGACTTCACCAACACCCTATATATTATTGAGTCTGAGGCCCGTGACTTCATCGACACCCTATAAAGAACTAAGTATGATGCCCGTGACTTCACCAACACCCTAAATAGAGCTGAGTATGAGGCCCGTGACTTCACCAACACCCTATATAGAGCTGAGTATGAGGCCCGTGACTTCACCAACACCCTATATAGAACTGAGTATGATGCCCGTTACTTCACCAACACCCTATATAGTATTGAGTCTGAGGCCCGTGACTTCATCGACACCCTATAAGGAACTGAGTATGAGGCCCGTGACTTCACCGACACCCTATATAGAGCTGAGTATGAGGCCCGTGACTTCACCAACACCCTATATATTATTGAGTCTGAGGCCCGTGACTTCATCGACACCCTATAAAGAACTAAGTATGAGGCCCGTGACTTCACCAACACCCTAAATAGAGCTGAGTATGAGGCCCGTGACTTCACCAACACCCTATATAGAGCTGAGTATGAGGCCCGTGACTTCACCAACACCCTATATAGAACTGAGTATGATGCCCGTTACTTCACCAACACCCTATATAGTATTGAGTCTGAGGCCCGTGACTTCATCGACACCCTATAAGGAACTGAGTATGAGGCCCGTGACTTCACCGACACCCTATATAGAGCTGAGTATGAGGCCCGTGACTTCACCAACACCCTATATATTATTGAGTCTGAGGCCCGTGACTTCATCGACACCCTATAAAGAACTAAGTATGAGGCCCGTGACTTCACCAACACCCTAAATAGAGCTGAGTATGAGGCCCGTGACTTCACCAACACCCTATATAGAGCTGAGTATGAGGCCCGTGACTTCACCAACACCCTATATAGAACTGAGTATGATGCCCGTGACTTCACCAACACCCTATATAGTATTGAGTCTGAGGCCCGTGACTTCATCGACACCCTATAAGGAACTGAGTATGAGGCCCGTGACTTCACCGACACCCTATATAGAGCTGAGTATGAGGCCCGTGACTTCACCAACACCCTATATATTATTGAGTCTGAGGCCCGTGACTTCATCGACACCCTATAAAGAACTAAGTATGAGGCCCGTGACTTCACCAACACCCTAAATAGAGCTGAGTATGAGGCCCGTGACTTCACCAACACCCTATATAGAGCTGAGTATGAGGCCCGTGACTTCACCGACACCCTATATAGAACTGAGTATGATGCCCGTGACTTCACCAACACCCTATATAGTATTGAGTCTGAGGCCCGTGACTTCATCGACACCCTATATAGAACTGAGTCTGTGGCCTGTGACTTCACCGACACCCTATATAGAGCTGAGTATGAGGCCCGTGACTTCACCAACACCCTATATATTATTGAGTCTGAGGCCCGTGACTTCATCGACACCCTATAAAGAACTAAGTATGAGGCCCGTGACTTCACCAACACCCTAAATAGAGCTGAGTATGAGGCCCGTGACTTCACCAACACCCTATATAGAGCTGAGTATGAGGCCCGTGACTTCACCGACACCCTATATAGAACTGAGTATGATGCCCGTGACTTCACCAACACCCTATACAGTATTGAGTCTGAGGCCCGTGACTTCACCGACACCCTATATAGAACTGAGTCTGTGGCCCGTGACTTCACCGACAGAGTACTGAGTATGAGGCCCATGATTTCACCAACACCCTATGTAGAACTGAGTCTGAGGCCTGTGACTTCACCGACACCCTATTTTCCACTAAGTTTGAGGCCCGTGACTTCATTGACATCCCTACATATATAGTACTAGTACTAAGAAATATGCCTGTGACTTCATTTACACTGTATTCCATGAAATAAACATAACAATCCACATTATCAGAGCAGAAATATTCATTACAATAGTGAACAAATGTACACACAAATTCACACTTTTTTGTCAGTTTGTAGTCATTTACTTTGTTTTAAATGTACAACAATGCAATTTCATCATGTTCATCTATGTATAATAAAATTAGCCATTATTAAAAAAACAAGAGGCCCAAGGGCCTTAACGGTCACCTGAGTGTAATACAACAATTTAAAGGATGCATCGAGTATAAAATGAACTGAAAGGTAAAGCTTTGTTGCCCAAAAGCAAGAAAAATAGGGTGATCAGGATAAACAAAATAATTAGTCTTACTTTTCATTAACAGTTCATAAATTAGGTCCTAATCTGTTCCCCATTTATCACTATCACCATATACAGTATATTAACAAATTATCAATGCTTCTGAACTATTTTAATCCCTTGTTGATATCTCTTACATTGGCCTCTCTTGGTCTTTGATGAACATTTAATAAGACAGGTTATTTTTGACTCATTTTTATTTATCTACTACTTACAACCTGATCATTAAAACTATGAAAGTACTTTTTGAGACAATAAAAATTCTTGCATAATTCTCTTATACTATTTACCTTTCAAGTACATTATTTACAGTGATTAATTATCAAAAGTAAATGGCAAAAGGGAATAACTCCTCTCAGTAGAATGCAAATTAATAGAGCCCTGGCCAGGACCAGAACATTTAACCAAATGGTCCAGATGTTCAAAAATCTGGTAAAAATACCCTTCTTTATAAAAACTTTACTCTGTTTGCCTCAGATATGCCTAGGTGCGGAGAAGATTTTTAAAGAAATAATGCAATTTTACTACAGATTCACTAAATTATCAATAGAGCCCCCCCCCCCCCCCCCCCCCCCCCCGAGAAACACCAAACACCAGAGCCTCTGACCCTGGGACCATATGTATACCTAATCACTTTGCTTATCTGTTTATCATTAAGTAGCAAAACAGGATTATTTAATAGAATTAATGCATTTTCACTATATTATCAACAGCCCCACCCTTACACCAGCACATCTGACCCACTGGGGTCACGAAATTCATTAATCTGGAAGAAGCACTCTTGCTTTTTCACTTTATAATCAATTGAAGCCCCCCCCCCCCTCACCAGAACCCTTGAACCTGGGGTCATGAAATTCACAATTTTGGAAGAGGCATCCTTGCGTATCATAACAATGTACTTAGTTTGTTTAAATAATACACAGGGGCAGAGAAGAAGATTTTCAAAGAAATAATGCACTTTCACTATAGGATCTATATAGCCCCGCCCTAGCACCAGAACCCCTGTCCCTGGGGCCATGAATTTCACAATTTTGGAAGAGGCATCCTTGCTTATCATAACAATGTACTTAGTTTGTTTAAATAATACCCAGGTGTAGAGAAGAAGATCTTTAAAAAATTAAAACATTTTCACTTTATAATCAATAGAGCCCCACCCTAACACCAGAACCCCTGATCCAGGGGCCATGAATTTCACGATTTTGGAAGAGGCAACCTTGCTTATCATAACTATGTATTTAATTTGTTTAAATAATACCCAGGAGTAAAGAAGATTTTTAAAGATTGCATTAATTTTGATGGTTTTGGCTCCACCCCTCAGGCCCCAGGGGGGCAGGAGCCACAAATTTCACAATTTTTGTTCCCCTTCATCCATAAATGCTATATGCCAAAATTGGTTGAAATTGGTTCACTGGTTCCAGAGAAGAAGCTGAAAATGTTCAAAAGTTTACGACTGATGGATGACACGCCGCACAGCGACGGACGAAAAGAGATAGCAATAGGTCACCTGAGTAACTCAGGTGACCCAAAAATATATAAGAAATGATTACCGATTAATTGTCATTTAAATTCTTTAAAATTTATAGTTAAATAGAATTCACTTTAACTTGCACATATGGTAACAATTAAACAAATTCTTAAATTTCAAATATAACACCAGTTATGTTTATTGTAACTACATGCATCAGCAATGCATTAAATGTGACATTAAGATTGCAGATAATTAGTACTTATACAGTAATACCAGCATGCAATACATGTATGCATTTCAATTGTTTTGTTTTCTTTTGGCCTTCTTCATAGACATTTCTGTTTGTTGACTGATCTTTTCTCTGCCTCTTCTATTAATTGGCATTCCAGTTCCCAAACACAGACAAAGGAATATATGGCCTTCTTCATTAAGACATTGATTTAAGATGTGCATGCCTAAACTGAAAATGTTTATAAAAATGTGTAATACATGTAAATATTAAATTAAATTAAATATCTGGTATAAATAAATTTGTCTGCATTTTTTTTTCAAATTGACAGTCCTGAATAATTACATTGTTAACATTATAACTTACAGGCCCATGGGCCAAACTCTCACCTGAGTCAGTATGGCATTGCTATTCTTCATCAGCAGATTTTTTTCATTATTCCCATGTGGCTTTGATCACCAATTGTGGACCCAACATATATTTCCAATATGACAATCATTAATGAACTTACTTTCAATATTAATTCTTTGAGAATGAACTTTCATTTTTGCACAAAAAGCACTTTAAGTCATCTACTAGTGATAAGAAATACCAATGCTGAGTTTTAAACTAATATTACAAAATCAAGCTGCTGGAGATTACATAATTCTGGCTCATGATAGGACAAACAGACCCCAATAACTACCATATTCTTTACCCAGGGGGATGGTGATAGACAAATAAAGAAAAAGAAACACTTACACTGGATATTCTCTCAACAGCTTCTCATTAGTATGTTATTCTCCAGAACTGTACAAGTGTGGTATCTGGTATATATTGACCTGAAAAGGTGTTGAAATACTGTATTAGAAAACTCGTTAAATACTCCTAAATGAAGGATTCCTCTTTCTTTCTAATGCAAAATCAAGGCCCCCATGACCAAAAAAACAAGAGGCCCATGGGCCACATTGCTCACCTGAGCACACTGGCTAGGCAAAAGCACAAATCAGTTCAGTATTGAAAAGATTACGGGGGGCTTGAATTTTTAACTACCTGATGTCATATCAATATAACAAATGGCTTGTTGTACTTGAAAAGATTTTAAAATATTTTTCCCATATATTCCTTTGTAAAAATTTGATCCCCCATTGTGGCTCCTCCCTATCCCAGGGGTCAACATTTGAACAAACTTAAATCTACAGTACCTGAGGATGCTTCCATATCAATATCACTAAACATAGCTTTTCTGTTCTTGAGAAGAAATATTTTTTCTATATGTTCTTATGTAAAACTTTTGACCCCCCATTGGGCCCCACCCTACCCCCAGGGGTTATCATTTGAACAAAATTGAATTTACACTACCTAAGGATGCTTTCATATCAAAATCACTAAACATGATTTTCAGTTCTTGAGAAGATATTTTCCTATATGTTCCTATGTAAAATTTACGATCCCCCATTATGGCCCAACTCTATCCCCGGGGGTCAGCATTTTAACAAACTTGAATCTACACTACCTGATGATGCTTCCATATCAAAATGACTAATCATGACTTTACAGTTCTTCAGAAGTAGATATTTTCCTCTATATATTTCTATTTAAGACTTTGATCCTCCATTGTGGCCCCACCCTACCCACGGTGGTCATGATTTGAACAAAATAGAATCTACACTACCTGAGGATGCTTCCACATAAATATGATCAATCAGGGCTTTGCTGTTCTTGAGAAGAAGATTTTTAAAGATGTTTCCTATATATTTCTATGTAAAACTTTGATAGTCCATAGTGGCCCCACCCTACCCCCGGGGGTCCTGATTTCAACAAACTTGAATTTACACTATCTGAGGATGCTTCCATAAAAATATGACTCATCATGGCTTTGCTGTTCTTGAGAAGATTTTTCCTAAATATTCCTAATTATGCACAACTTTGACTGTCCATAGTGGTTCTATAGGGTGTCAGTTAAGCCAAGAGGCTCAGACTCAGTACTATATAGGGTGTTGCTGAAGTCACAGGCCTCAGACTCAGTTCTATATAGGGTGTCGGTGAAGTCATGAGCCTCAGACTCAGTTCTATATAAGGTGTCGGTGAAGTCATAGGTCTCAGACTCAGTTCTATATAGGGTGTCGGTGAAGTCATGGGCCTCATACTCAATACTATATGGGTTGTCGATGAAGTCATGGGCCTCATACTCATTACTATATAGGGCCTCAGACTCAGTTCTATGTAGGGTGTCGGTGAAGTCATGGGCCTCAGACTCAGTTCTATTTAAGGTGTCGGTGAAGTCACGGGCCTCAGACTCAGTTCTATATAGGGTGTCGGTGAAGTCACGGGCCTCAGACTCAGTTCTATATAGGGTGTCGGTGAAGTCACGGGCCTCAGACTCAGTTCTATATGGGGTGTCGATGAAGTCACGGCCTCAGACTCAGTACTCTATAGGGTGTCCGTGAAGTCAAGGGCCTCATACTGAGTTCTATATAGGGTGTCAGTGAAGTCACGGGCCTCAGATTCAGTACTATATGGGGTGTTGATGAAGTCACGGGCCTCATACTCAGTTCTATATAGGGTGTCGGTGAAGTCACGGGCCTCAGACTCAGTTCTATATGGGGTGTCGATGAAGTTACGGGCCTCATACTGAGTTCTATATAGGGTGTCGGTGAAGTCATGGGCCTCAGACTCAGTTCTATATAGGGTGTCATTGAAGTCATGGGCCTCAGACTCAGTTCTATATAGGGTGTCGGTGAAGTCATGGGCCTCAGACTTAATACTATATGGGGTGTCCATGAAGTCACGGGCCTCATACACAGTACTATATAGGGTGTCTGTGAAGTCACGGGTCTCAGACTCAGTTCTATATAGGGTGTCGGTGAAGTCACGGGCCTCAGATTCAGTACTATATGGGGTGTCGGTGAAGTCACGGGCCTCATACTCAGTTCTATATAGGGTGTCGGTGAAGTCACGGGCCTCAGACTCAGTTCTATATGGGGTGTCGATGAAGTTACGGGCCTCATACTGAGTTCTATATAGGGTGTCGGTGAAGTCATGGGCCTCAGACTCAGTTCTATATAGGGTGTCGGTGAAGTCACGGGTCTCAGACTCAGTTCTATATAGGGTGTCGGTGAAGTCACGGGCCTCAGACTCAGTTCTATATAGGGTGTCATTGAAGTCACGGGCCTCAGACTCATTTCTATATAGGGTGTCAGTGAAGTCATGGGCCTCAGACTCAGTTCTATATAAGGTGTCGGTGAAGTCATGGGCCTCAGACTCAGTTCTATATAAGGTGTCGGTGAAGTCACGGGCCTCAGACTCAGTTCTATATAAGGTGTCGGTGAAGTCACGGGCCTCAGACTCAGTTCTATATAGGGTTTCGGTGAAGTCACGGGCCTCAGACTCAGTTCTATATAGAGTGTCGGTGAAGTCATGGGCCTCATACTCAATACTATATGGGTTGTCGATGAAGTTATGGGCCTCATACTCATTACTATATAGGGTGTCAGTGAAGTCAGGGGTCTCAGACTCAGTTCTATATAGGGTTTCGGTGAAGTCATGGGTCTCAGACTCAGTTCTATATAGGGTGTCGTTGAAGTCACGGGCCTCATACTCAGTTCTATATACGATGTCAGTGAAGTCACGGGCCTCAGACTCAGTTCTATATAGGGTGTCGTTGAAGTCACGGGCCTCAGACTCAGTTCTATTATACTTCTATATAGGGTGTCGGTGAAGTCACGGGCCTCATACTGAGTTCTATATAGGGTGTCGGTGAAGTCATGGGTCTCAGACTCAGTTCTATATAGGGTGTCGGTGAAGTCACGGGTCTCAGACTCAGTTCTATATAGGGTGTCGGTGAAGTCACGGGCCTCAGACTCAGTTCTATATAGGGTGTCATTGAAGTCATGGGCCTCATACTCAATACTATATGGGTTGTCGATGAAGTTATGGGCCTCATACTCATTACTATATAGGGTGTCAGTGAAGTCAGGGGTCTCAGACTCAGTTCTATATAGGGTTTCGGTGAAGTCATGGGTCTCAGACTCAGTTCTATATAGGGTGTCGTTGAAGTCACGGGCCTCAGACTCAGTTCTATTATACTTCTATATAGGGTGTAGGTGAAGTCACGGGCCTCAGACTCAGTTCTATATAGGGTGTCGGTGATGTCACGGGCCTCAGTCTCAGTTCTATATAGGGTATCGGTGAAGTCACGGGCCTTAGACTCAGTTCTATATAAGGTGTCGGTGAAGTACGTCACGGGCCTCAGACTCAGTTCTATATAGGGTGGCATTGAAGTCACGGGCCTTAGACTCAGTTCTATATAGGGTGTCGGTGAAGTCATGGGCCTCAGACTCAGTTCTATATAAGGTGTCGGTGAAGTCATGGGTCTCAGACTCAGTTCTATATAGGGTTTCGGTGAAGTCATGGGTCTCAGACTCAGTTCTATATAGGGTGTCAGTGAAGTCACGGGTCTCAGACTCAGTTCTATATAGGGTTTCGGTGAAGTCATGGGTCTCAGACTCAGTTCTATATAGGGTGTCGTTGAAGTCACAGGCCTCAGACTCAGTTCTATTATACTTCTATATAGGGTGTCGGTGAAGTCACGGGCCTCATACTCAGTTCTATATAGGGTGTCGGTGAAGTCATGGGTCTCAGACTCAGTTCTATATAGGGTGTCGGTGAAGTCACGGGTCTCAGACTCAGTTCTATATAGGGTGTCGGTGAAGTCACGGGCCTCAGACTCAGTTCTATATAGGGTGTCATTGAAGTCATGGGCCTCATACTCAATACTATATGGGTTGTCGATGAAGTTATGGGCCTCATACTCATTACTATATAGGGTGTCAGTGAAGTCAGGGGTCTCAGACTCAGTTCTATATAGGGTTTCGGTGAAGTCATGGGTCTCAGACTCAGTTCTATATAGGGTGTCGTTGAAGTCACGGGCCTCAGACTCAGTTCTATTATACTTCTATATAGGGTGTAGGTGAAGTCACGGGCCTCAGACTCAGTTCTATATAGGGTGTCGGTGATGTCACGGGCCTCAGTCTCAGTTCTATATAGGGTATCGGTGAAGTCACGGGCCTTAGACTCAGTTCTATATAAGGTGTCGGTGAAGTACGTCACGGGCCTCAGACTCAGTTCTATATAGGGTGGCATTGAAGTCACGGGCCTTAGACTCAGTTCTATATAGGGTGTCGGTGAAGTCATGGGCCTCAGACTCAGTTCTATATAAGGTGTCGGTGAAGTCATGGGTCTCAGACTCAGTTCTATATAGGGTTTCGGTGAAGTCATGGGTCTCAGACTCAGTTCTATATAGGGTGTCAGTGAAGTCACGGGTCTCAGACTCAGTTCTATATAGGGTTTCGGTGAAGTCATGGGTCTCAGACTCAGTTCTATATAGGGTGTCGTTGAAGTCACAGGCCTCAGACTCAGTTCTATTATACTTCTATATAGGGTGTCGGTGAAGTCACGGGCCTCATACTCAGTTCTATATAGGGTGTCGGTGAAGTCACGGGCCTCATACTGAGTTTTATATAGGATGTTGGTGAAGTCACGGGCCTCAGACTCAATACTATATGGGGTGTCGATGAAGTCACGGCCTCAGACTCAGTACTCTATAGGGTGTCCTTGAAGTCAAGGGCCTCATACTGAGTTCTATATAGGGTGTCAGTGAAGTCACAGGCCTCAGATTCAGTACTCTATAGGGTGTCCGTGAAGTCAAGGGCCTCATACTGAGTTCTATATAGGGTGTCAGTGAAGTCACGGGCCTCAGATTCAGTACTATATGGGGTTTCGTTGAAGTCACGGGCCTCATACTCAGTTCTATTATACTTCTATATAGGGTGTCGGTGAAGTCACGGGCCTCATACTCAGTTTTATATAGGGTGTCGGTGATGTCACAGACCTCAGACTCAGTTCTATATAGGGTGTCGGTGAAGTCACGGGCCTCAGACTCAGTTCTATATAGGGTGTCGTTGAAGTCACGGGCCTCAGACTCAGTTCTATTATACTTCTATATAGGGTGTTGGTGTAGTCACGGGCCTCATACTCAGTTCTATATAGGGTGTCGGTGATGTCACGGGCCTCAGACTCAGTTCTATATAGGGTGTCGGTGAAGTCACGGGCCTTAGACACAGTTCTATATAAGGTGTCGGTGAAGTACGTCACGGGCCTCAGACTCAGTTCTATATAGGGTGTCGGTGAAGTCACGTTCCTCAGACTCAGTTCTATACATGTATAGGGAGTTGGTGAAGTTACGGGCCTCAGACTCAGTTTTATATACGGTTTCATTGAAATCACGGGCCTCTTACTCAGTACTTGATCTTGATATAACAAGATTGTCATATTTCTGGTTTGAACAATGTCATGCATACATAGGGCAATATGAACTATTTTCTTGGAAATCAGTAGGTGATTTCAAGAATTTTTTGGGTGACTCTCAACCCTTCCCCTTTTTTTCTCTGAGTTTATATTATTTAGTATACATAAAATTAGTCTGTGCTGTTTGTACATGTAATTGTACATGTATAATCATGAATGCTTGTTGTTTGTGATGCCTGAACGGGCCCTGATTTGGAAATAAGGAATCTATCTTTCTGATAGAATATGATACATCCCCCTTATCTGGATATGAATTTCTGAAAAAATAATATGTGCATTTTTTATGTCTGTTTAATTTTTTAAATAAAGGTCTCTTTTTTTAAAACTGAATTATAAATTAGTTTTTAAAGTTAAAAACTTTCCATAGAACTTTTTAAAGTCTATATTTCCTCTCCGTAATTAATTTTCTTAAAAGAAAATAATTCGTAAATTTGCAACGGGCTTAGAAAGTTTAAATAGATCTAATATGAAAATGTCATTTATTGATAACATGTAACTTACTATAAGTTAGTCTATTAAATAGATTACATGTTTCGAAGATATGGGCATATTTCATAAAATTAACATTTCCGTCCGGAAAAATACTAATCTTTTAAAACAAATCTTATACTTACCACGACACATATTGACATCCCGTGCTGATTGAAAGTACTTCAACTGTTCAATGAATTGCTGAAGGATTTCCTCTGACAAAACCCAACCTCGTATACACTTTTCGTCTCTACTTTCTAATCTAAACCCTGTTACCGATTCTGCCATTGAAGATATTTACACATAGCCTGATCACCTTCAAATGAATGATTGTCGATAGCTCGGCTGCAAGTTAAAAGCGAAAGTAAAAATGACGTATGCATTTTTTGTGTACTTGACTTCACGGGCTTCCGGTTGTTTCAGATAACGGGCTTATAGATTTTCCCGAAGCCATTCACCCATGTGCAAAATGTCAACATGTCAAAACTAAACCCCGGAAAGGATAAAGAGTTAAACATGTTAATATGGAGGAGGAGGAGGTAGTTTTAGAGTTTGAAGCAATTCTTGGCAACGGATCTTTTGGCATTGTGTACCTGATAAAGGACAAGGAGAATCGGAGGGTAATCAGCAGATCAGTTATCAGCGGGAATTTCCGATTTTGAAGATCTTTTGACTTTTCGATTGACAGTCCCCAAATGCTAATCATATCATTATCCTCTAGAAACATGATTTCTTTATATCTGATTTTATAATGTGCTCATAATTTGCCACGTCATCTGATGCCTGGGTTTGCAAGGGATTTCCCCCATTCTGTATTATCCGTGTTCCAATGTTTGCTGAAACCAATGTCTCCTTATTTCTTTCAAAACTTAGCAGAATATATAAAAAAAGCTTTAAATATCTAGTTATTATTCTCTTTATACTTTTCAAACTTTGTTTAGAAAGCTCAGAACCCTAATTTTATGCAAAATTCACAATTACAAAATGCATGTTACATCTACATGTACATGTATCTCATTGTTTATCATGTCTAGAGCAATGTATGGATCTAAAGGTTTTTGAAACAGTGTGTATGAACTTAATTTGTCCTCTTATTTTTTTTAAGAAAAAGTTATTGCATAAAATGTGGACTATGAAGTAATTAATTAAGGATATTGGGTGCAAATTAAATGAACCCGTGACAATGTTCTCTCTTTGCAGTATGCGGTGAAGAGAATCAACTTTCAGGGCCAAGAGTCTGAGCGGACACAAGCCCTGAGGGAGGCAGAACTTCTGTCCAAAGTCCGAAACGAATACATCCTGAACTACATTGAATCATTTGAAGATGATGAGTGCCTAAATATAGTAACCGAGTACTGTGATGGGGGTGACCTTGAGGTGTATTTAAGGAACAGAAATGGGAAAAGCTTGCCCGAGGTTCGAATCTGTCATTGGATTTACCAAATAGCATCAGGACTACAGGTACACTCAGTGTAGCAAAAATCATCATGTGATTGTGAGGTTCTTCTTTAAATTGAATGTGTGTTAGAGAATCATGAATTCAAATTTTTTAAGATGATTCATTTGTAAGTAGTTCAATGGATCACAATAAATTCTTTTCATCTTTTTGAAAAATTAGTGGAATCACAAGCTTTACAAGCAGGACTTGTTCTCTCTTTCAACAAATTTTTTTGCTATTACTATAGTTATATTAGACAATTGAATTCTGTGCAAAGCAGTAGTGTGAATTAAATTTTCTTGTACATAAATTTGAAGTAAACAAGCATTGTCCTTACATGCAATGGCAAAAGTAATTTTTGCATACTTAATTGTTACATTAACTTAGAATTCCTTTACTCACACATATAAATAGGACATACCGGTATCATGTTTGTAGTTGTTATAAGTTAAGTTTGGATGCGGTTTGTTTATTAGTACCTTCATGGACAGAAGATTCTCCACAGAGATCTGAAAGCCAAGAATATTTTTCTGATGAGTGACCTTTCTTTGAAGTTGGGAGACTTAGGCATTGCAAAGTAGGTATTCTAAAGGTTATTACAGGTACTCAGAATGTACATGTATATAGACAGCCTTATCTCATTACTTATTTTGTGAATTTGGTCATAATTTCTTGATATTGAGATTTAAAATAGGTTTTTCAAAGGATACTACTTAGAACTATACATGTATAGCTTAACCTCATTAGATTACTTATTTTGTAAATTTATTCAGGGTTTCACTTTTAATATAAAAATTTGTTAATCAAGATTTTTAAAAATTATACAATGACTTTTGATGATGACAAGTCATTCACAAATTTACCAAAACAAAAAAAAAATGGTTCAAAGAACATGTACATGTACCTCATAATTGTTTCTTTTTACTAAAGCATTGTTGATCAATAGGTTACTTGAACTGAATCAAAGTAAAGCAGAGAGTTTTGTCGGGACACCTGCATACATGAGTCCAGAATTATTCAAACATTTACCCTATAACCACAAAGTAAGTACTAGCTTGGTTAAGTTTTGTAAGTTATGAGTAAATCTTTTATAATTCCATAGAAATATACAACTTCTCATGAAAATTGAACAAATGAGTTACATCATCAGGAGCAGATCCAGGATAATATATCTTTTTTTCAAGGGGTGATGGCAGTGGTGGGTGTGGTTCATAGTTGAAGTATTTGGGGTGGGGTGGGATGGGGGGTTGGTTGCTCCCTATAAATCTCCTGAGCAAGAAGGCCTGAACATGTTCAGTGTTACTAAAAGTTATAGGGTTTGTTTTATTTATTTGCTACTTTGATTTTTATAGTCTGATATATGGAGCTTTGGATGTTGTTGTTATGAAATGGTAGCCTTGCAGAAAGCCTTTGGAAATGACAGCTTGTTTGCTCTCTGTAAGAAGGTCTGCAGTGATGAGGTAAGATTTTCTTGACCAGGAAGTTATGTAATGTAAATAAATTTCATGTAATAGATTGTAATGTTTTATTGCTAATCCATAAGTTCATGCATGCTATTTACTCTTGAATCAATGCAATATCAGATTTGGTAGCAGATCATACATGAAAAACATGATGATTTCAGAGACCGCCATTTCCCAGTCAGTACAGCGAGAGTCTGAAGTCCATTGTGTATTCCATGTTGGATGAAGAACCAGACTGTAGACCCAGTGCCAAAGATATTGTTAATAATGTGTACATCAAAAAGAGGCTAGCAGAAGTAAGATGATATCAATAGTTGAATCCACACTTCTCAAAAGTTATGTCCCTTGATTGCCATCTTTGGGGGAAAACCCATAGAATCCTCAGAATAACTTTTGTAGTTTTCTGGTTTGTAACTTTGTCAACTGACTGGAAAAATCTGTGCCTCTTGATTGCCCCAGGATGGGGCTACTCATACATCAAAAGAAAAAAAATAACAGTGTATTTATTGGAACACACCCAAATGTTTGGAAGCATAAAGAGGAGAAATATCATTTCTTTCCCTTTTGACCTTTTTGTTGACCCGCAAAGGGACACAACTTTTGCAAAATGTGGATTGGTCTATGGAAAAATATAAAAAGAGTTCCTTATATGACACATTGTAACCATTTTATATGTGTGTTTTTTCCTGCAGCCAATCCATAAAAGTAACTCTCCAGACAGACAGAAAAGAAGAGATCAACCAAAGGTGAAGGAGGGGCAGAGCAAAACACACTCAGCCAGGGAGAGACGGAGACAATTGGCTGCCCAGAAATATCAGACAATGTCCCACGCATGGCTAGCAATCAAACGACAGATTGACACACATCGCAGAGAAAATCAGAGAAAAAGTGTCAGTCGAACAATGGAGAAGATGAAAAAACTAAAGTTGGGCCCTGTGAAACAGCACAGAGAAGATACAGCAACGAGTACATGCAGTAATCATAGTAACAGTGTAGAGGAGGGTGAGGATGATCCAATCAGATACTTGCTGAGTGATGATGAAGACAGTACACTAATTATTGACAGAGTTCAAAGGACAAATGACAGAGTTCATCAGAATGGAGATTCAGGGTCGCATAAATCAAATATGGAGGATGATGTTTTTGATGTTAAAGAACATGTAGAGAAAATGACTGTTGATCCAGATAAGGCAGCCAAGTTAATGGTGCAAGGAATGAGGGACCAGTTAACCCCGTTCCAGTATAACGGGACACCTTTTCCTGTAAGGGGGAAGGAGGCAGGAACTAGTTCACAAGAATCTCTGTCTGATACAAAAGTAAGAGAGCAGTTTAATAATTATACTCATCCAACACAGACATGTTTAGAGTGAATGAAATACATGAAATACTAATTCATACTGAAATCTTTATTGACAGGGTACTCAGAAGACCAGAAAAAAGAAAAAGATTCTCTCCAAAATAGCAAACGGTAACTAAACATTTTATATACATTTCTGTGACTTTATACACGGAGACAATCTTTGTATGATGTTTATCTGGCACTTTCAAAAGGCAGTTCGGCAATACAAAGCACATGTCCAAATATTTTCCACATTTATTTTGCTTATAAAGTGTGTGGAAAGGTAAGGTATTCAAAACACCATAATACAAACGGGGAGGTCAAAAGGTTAAAGTATGATTTTTATTTTGACATCACAAATGTTGAGTGCCATGAAATTGAAACATCATAAGCAAAATTCAAAATTCACTCTCACATTGAACGTTGCTTTTGCAATGGCTCTAACTTACCGAAAGATAATACAGGGATTTTGAAATATAAATCACATTTGTAGACAAGACAAGAGTTAAAAATGTAAATATAAGCACTGAATTATATTTTTTTGAAAGTTGTAGTCTCATAACTGCAACGGTGTGCGCAAAAAAGTTTTCATAATGCAATAACGCATGTTACTCAATTTGTTTGCACACACCATTGCAGTTGTGAAACTACATCTTTCAAAAAATAATAATTCAATGCTTAGATAACAGCTATATGATGATGCCTATTATGAAATGAGTTTTGAACTTTAATATTAGGGAAAACAGATGTCTTATATATAAGGTTCATATATGAGAAAGTTTTTCAAGTTTTTTGTCATTTTCAGAGAATTAAGATGAGTAGTTTTTGCTTTGGAAATCATATTGTGCCAAATATGAATTAATTGTAACACTAGTTTTAGTAACATTTGTTGCATTGATATCTTAGTTATAAGGGATCTGTTAATTTTACTAGTTAATTTCCAAGAAAAAATGGTGAAAAAATTAAAGACAAATGGCCAAATACTCATAATTCTACAAAAATTTATACTATCATTGAGAAAAATTAAAGCTTGATCTTAAATTCTTATTTGCAATCTTTTTGAATCTCATCTGATATGATATGTCAGGGTATATAAAGGATAAAAGAAGAAAAAAGTCTAGCTTTATAATTGATTATTTGTTTTAATTGTATTTTTCATGGTTAAATATTCCAGAGAAGAAGAGGATAGAAAGCAGTGGTAGTGACACAGGGGTAGGGATGACATCAGGGGAGACATCCCCCATCTCACAAAATGTAAGATCCCCCACAATATTTCATCTAGACTCAGTTTACTGTAGCATACTTTTTATACCCCCACTCCGAAGGAGAGGGGGGTATACTGTTTTACCCTTGTCTGTCTGTCCGTGCGTCTGTCTGTACCACACATAACAAATTTTCGTCGCAGTTTTCTCAGCAACTACTCATGGCAGATGCTTGAAATTTTAGCACACTTTTTGTTTAGGCGTGCCATATATGGTGGGATTAATTTTTGTACAAATCTGATGTCAACTTCTTGTTTAACCGTGCGTCTGTCCGTACCATACATAACAAATTTTGGTCGCAGTTTTCTCAGCAACTACTGATTGCAGATGCTTGAAATTTTAGCACTCTCTTTGTTTAGGGATGTCATATGGAGGAATTCATTTTTGTATGAATCCGATGTCAACTTCCTGTTTATCCGTGCATCTGTCTGTACCATGCATAAATTTTCATCGCAGTTTTCTCAGCAACTACTCATGGCAGATATTTGAAATTTTAGCACACTCTTTGTTTAGGCATGCCATATGGTGGGATTAATTTTTGTATGAATCTGATGTCAACTTCCTTTTTATCTATGTGTCTGTCCATACCATACATAACAGTTTTCTCAGCAACTACTGATTGCAGATGCTTGAAATTTTAGCACACCTTTTCTTTAGGCCTGCAATATAGTGGGAATCATTTTTGTATGAATCTGATGTCAACTTCTTGTTCATCCTTGTGTCTGTCCATAACTGAACTTGTGTACATTCACCTCAGAATGTATATTCACATCAAAGTGGAGGTATTACTAGTGAGCATTGGCTCACAGACTCCTTGTTATTTAAATTTTAACAGTTTGCTCAATTTCATATAACTCAAAACCTCATCTCAAAATATTACGATCTCCGCTGTTTTGCCTGATTTATGTATTTGAAGAATTCCTTTCATTTAAATATGTACATCTATTACTTACAGGTTAAAGGTGAAAGTTCAGTCAGACTCTTTACAAGAGGTCAACAAGTGACCTTCAACAGAGGCATATCCAATAGCAGTGATGAACGAGATGAAAAGTAGGGATTTTATTTCATGTACATATATTGAATTAATATGTAAAAGTTACATGATGTCGAAAAAAGTGTTTCCTGTAAATTGTTACAGTAATAACAGACAGTGTTGGTTCCAGAACAAACTGAGGAATGAAGTGTGTTATAACCATAAGTCTGGGTTATTATACTGTTTCTATTGCAAGGCATGTTTTATACATTGTAGCACAGTGAAAGAAAAATATGTGCCATTTGAAAACAAGAAGACATCAGAGAGTATCAAGGGAATTGTAGGTAAGATATTTTTAGATATTTTTAGCCTTATACAGGTACAGTACAACATGGTTACAACAAATACGCTTATGATGAATTCATACAATTCTTGTGGTTTTATAACCTATAATAAACTTAATGGATATAATGAATTAGGTTTATAAGTCAAAATTGGTCATCCTGGCACTTCAGTCTAAGTGTATTACACTGTATGTATAAACTTTAAAAATAGACTGGAATTTTTAGCTTTGCATTTTTTGCTTGTAGTCAATTTTTTCAATTCAGAACTCTTCGAGAAAAACTGTTGTCATTTTGATTTATGAAGACTATCTTAGAAAAAATGTTTGTGATGAAATCAAAATATGACTACAGTAAATTACAGTTAAACCTCGTTATGTTGAACTCAAATGGGATTGAACTTCAACATATCTGAGAATTCAAGATAAGGAGGTTAAAAAACATAAAGAAAAAGTGTTTAGGATTGCCAAATCACTTTGACATTTCCCTGGTATTTGAGATGTCAGTGTTTGAGAAAAAAAAGTTCAATTGTAGTTAGTAAATAAGAAATATACACACAGAGAATTTGCAATCTATGTATTCAGTACATTCGGTATGCTCAGTGTAGATTTAAAGCAACACATGTTTAAGTAAACACGTTTAAAAAGTGGTACTGTAAAATAAAGCAAAGAACAAGGTTCACTTAGGGCGTTTTTTGGCCCTGTGAATTTCAGAAAAACTGAAACTGCTTGGTTTTAGTTGACAATGCATTAAATATCATTTAGATCTTTGGTGACTGCGTATCTACCAAAAATGATGTAATTTTCTGACTAGTCAATGCATTATGACGTCATGAAATGCGTCATTTTCCTCATATCCTGAAAAATTCTACAAAAACAGCCAATTTTTAAAGCTATTTTTTGATACTTAATATAGAGCGCAATCTCTGATCTAAAATGTGCAACTATTAAATGATAGAACTATTTCTGAGGATTACAAAACATGTTTTATTTTTTAGATCAGAGGATGCGCTCATATTATTTCTCTTCTGTGAGAGTACTCAAATAAACTTGTTTTCCCTAAAATTCAAGAACATTGCAATTCCATGAAGCCTATTTTCTAAGGCCTTGGCTTTAAGGAGAAATTTTTTAATAGGAAATCAAAGCACTAAGTCTCTACTTTATCTTGATGTTTAAAATGGAACATAAAGTGTTAGTCAATAAATCGGTATATCTACAGGGCCATTATATGCATAAAGTGAACCTAGCTCTTTTAAGTTCTTGTTTATTATGTTTTTTTACCATAAGTGTATAGGAACATAATTAAAGGCCAAATTTTGTCTGTCAACCGATATAAAAAATCAGAAGTAAGTTATATTTGTGATGGATTGTAATGACTGAATCCAAACTTGGCCTGATTTTGATTTTATCATACACAAAGCAAGGTGACACTAAGGAGAATAATGAGAGAAAATTCTCAGATTTTCTCATTTCTGAGGAGTTTTATTTCTTTTTTTTTTTTCTCTTTTTTTACAGAAAATGTTTTTAACATTAATAGTAAGTAAAATATTTAGATTCAGCAGATGGGCTAGCCTCAGTGTTTTGTGTTAAATCTTAAAAGCAAAATTAAATACTTAAATTGAAAAATAGTGCCTATCAAAAATTAAAAAAATTAAGAAGAAAAACAGAATTTTATTTGAATTTTATACTTGATTAAGAATCCCTTAATCAAAATTGAAACTTCCATACATATTATTCATAAGTATCTGATCTTGAGTTTTTGCTTTTTCCTGAGATTTGTCCAAAAAGAGACTAAAAAAATGGTCCTTAAATAACAATATAGAAGTTAAGACATGGTTAAATGAATGTAAAGCACCATTATCCTGAGAGAACTTCAGAGAAGTACCTCTCAAAAAGCTACCGTACGTAAGCAAGGACTAAGGATGAATTCTGCTGATATAACTTGCTTTAAACTTTTCAGTTCAATGATCTGGAACTAAACTTTTCTTAATATTTTTTAAGAGACTGTCAAAAGTACAAAGAATCAAAATACAAATAGATAATTGGGGGTTAGTGGGCCAAAAAATTATGCATTTTTTGAGGGATAAAACCAGAGGAGTTCCATTAAAATGGCTGATACCTCAGCATAATCAGCAGAATACATCCTTAAGCAAAGAAAATGTGTTAAAAAAATGTAGAAACATTTCTCCAGACTGTAAATTTGTCTGAATCATTGTTCTTTTTTTTTTTTACCAGACCATAACAACTTGGTTACCTTATGTAAGTTTTAATTCGGGCTGTTTTATCTTACTGCTGTGTTTCTATACATGTACTGTCAAACTAAGCACAAATCCACAGAACTTGATTTCAAGTGTATATACACTGTAAATAAAAGGTACACATCCAATCCTTTTCCTGCATGCCAAGAATCAAGAGATTTTCATTTCAGACATATACCTATCTATTAGTTTTAATCCATCTGAATGACTGGAGTTTATCTATTGCTTTCTGTTCTGATCCATCACTCAGTGCCATATGTTTCTCAAAACTTTTCACCATTTTCAGCTTTTTCTATATGATGTACACTGAAGCTGAAGCAATATCAACCAGATTTATAAAATATACATTATACTTATTGGTCAAAGAGAAGAAAAAGTTGTGTGACTCATCCAGCTAGAAACATGCAAAATTTTAAAAGTCTTCTTTTCTTTAAATATTTAGCAGGAGCAACAAGCCCCCTCTCTACCATGACTGTGAGCTTAACACAGCTATTTAGTTGAAAATTGATATCAGTGCTTCATTATCACAGGCAGACTGTTGCCTACAAAAAAGTGAAATTCAGAAAGCCTGGGTACAGATTCGTGCATCATGGTTGGACTAAATTATTCATGTATTGCAAATTTTATTTTATCTTTGAAAATCCTTTTTACTACTGAACTCTTTCTGTCAAATCATTTACATAATTACAATGACAATTATAACCTTTATAGATTATTATTTCTGTTACTGCGCTGCATTCAGGGTTCAAGCCCAAGGTTAAAATTGAAATAATAATATAGAAAAAATGATATATCAAAAACACAGTTCATCTACACGTTCATTTGTACGTTTTTACCTTCAGAAGTTTGCCAACCCTTATGATGTAAAAATGTACTTATATAATAATCAAATTATACACATAACGTGATCATTTTAATAAGGCTAAAATCCCTAGAAAAAAAGATTCATTTGGGTATACATGTAATTTATATATGATAGCAAAACACAAGAAACATTTGTATAACATATGTCAGAGCTAATGGCTTAGAGACTATACTGAAATTTTCATGATACTTAGGTGACCTTCAAGGTCCATGGACCTGTAATCTTTTAATACACTGTACCAGTATTTTATCCTCTGCTGTACCTATATGCTCATTTCACCTGCATTTACAGTTGCAATGTATTTGTGTTTACTTATTTTGCCCCTTCTCCTCCACCCCCCCCCCCCCCTTTGCACAAAATGTATGACTTAATTATTGCAGAGAATTGTAAATACCATAATAATCCTATTAAACACCCTGGGCACTTGGAAAATCAGAAAAAGGGGACAATTATTGGATGTGTCTGTTGTAAAATGTACAAGTATGCTGTGTTGCATTCATGTTCACTATTAAAATAAATAGAAAAATATTTTTATAACAGCGTCCTTATCTAAAATGCATTTTAAAAGTAGTAGATGACTTCTAAATCTTAAAAAATAAAATGTGAAAGCAAATTACAACAATCAATTATGGGTTGTGGGGTTGTTTAATATTACATGATGGAGTCTTTAATCTTTTGCTAATAATTTCCAGAATTATTAACCTAGCCGTTAAGATATTTCTACTTTTATATGTATATATGCTAAATACAGCAAGCAACTGAAGCAAGGAAACTTTCCATTCAGAACATACCTGTACTGTTTACAGCTGATGTACAAAGGATATGTTTGCCAATACAGACAGATATTTACATGATTTAATTTTTTTTTTTATTTTCAGCCATGATAGGAAGCATGGAAACTGAATCAGTTGTACTAGAAATCAGCAAAGTTCAAAGGTAAAAATGATCTCAGAGTACCACAAAACAAACTTTCATGACTTGATTTGAGTTAAAATTACAGGCTCCCCTAGTGTATTTCCCCAATACATGTAATTATGTATTTTATCCCTATTTTCAGTTACAAATTCCTTCATAGTTGTTGCATCACTTGTAATACGTGATTCCTCAAATATTTAGAATAGAAAAATTTAAAATAATTTCTTATTCATTTTCTTCTTTTCTGTGTTGGCTTTTCTTGTTCATTCAAAGATCTCAAAATATTTTTAAAAGTCAAATTGTGCTTAATGCAAAGTGTTTACATGTACAAGAAACATGTACAATAACGTCAATGTAAGTTTATATTTCATTTTATTACAGTGAGGTGGCTAATGCTATAGGCAGAGACAATCTTCAGAAATGTTATGATGTCATGGCCAATATGCAGGATGAAGAACTAGTCAAGGTAACATATTCTCTCTGGAAGTCATATAACCAAATATTTAAGACAGATTCCTAGCATAAAAGTCTTCACTTGTAAAGCAGTTCAGTATATAATGTACACTTACATGCTAGGTTTGTGAAAAATCCATACCCTTAGGAAATACAAGTGTTTCATTATTGAATTGACAGGTTGAGAAAAGGTAGTATTTATAAAAACCTGTCTTGAAATTTAAGGTTGACATACATGTACATACAGACTACAATTTAACAAATAGCTCTAACCATGCATCAGAGTTGTCCCTAAGAATTAAAATAGCAGGGGACTTTAAAAAAGTAGAGGGGGGTCTGGGGTTCCTCCCCTAACAAGGGGGGAATACATGTACCAGAACAACTGGGGGATTATTCATTATAGGCAGGGAAATTCCCTGGTCTTTGGGTCTTAGGGACAACCCTGATGCATGTACAAATTAGGCAAGTTCTTGATTTACATATATTGATATTTTAAAGGTAGAGTTTTTTTTTTTTTTTTTTTTTTTTTTTTTACATATTTAGGCACTATTGACCGAAATTCTTGGACCTACCATGTATAAAAAATACAGGGAACAACTTTCCTACCTCCGTATGCTAGAGATCAGATCTCAAGCCACAAGTTAGAGGTGATGTCATCAAGCTCAGATTACAGAGGGTCTCCTTATCTTATCTGTATTTATCAGTTTATGCAAAAACGATTTTTTATTTAATGAATATTTCCATAAGTGAGTTATTTTTTTAAAAGTGTTTATAACTATATATATATTTTTTATCAACATTCTTCAAATTGGAAACATTTACTGTCTTAATATTTTTGTATAAAATTTTCTTAAATATGCTCACTTTGTTACAATATTCTGAGAGCATTCGCTGACATTGACAATCATTTTAATACATGTACACGTGTAATCCATTACCAGATTTACTTTTGACAATTTGTGTAAATGTGTAACTCAAAAATTCTATTAGATTATGAATGATCTTGAACTGCCGGTTTGTAGAAATAATACTTCATGGTTGTATGATCAACTTTCAATAAATAGTAAGGTAATGAAAGAATACTATATCTATCTAGCTAATCCATATTGTTTATTGGCTATAGACCTTCTTATTTTACAAGATACAGTAATGTAAACTTACTTATTTTAGCCTTCATCATATTGTAGTGTCCTTCATGCTACTATACATGATTAAAACAAATACACATCTTTCTAAAAACTGTAGTATGCTAATTTATATTTGGCTAACCAGTTGAAGAGGACAATTGCATTATTTGTGTGCTAATTTATGTATATTTACAGTATATCCAAAACTAAGTTTGTTTCACTTTTATAACTGCTGTACGGTCATGTAAAATGGTGCACTTACATGAAGCATAAGAATTGTTATACTGATGGACCAATTATCTTAACTTTGTATCTGTTAGATGTTTACAGATCATGGGTAAAATATCAGCAGGACTTATAAATTGCATGTACATGTATTATAAAATTAATACACATTTGATTACCTGTTTTCTTTTATGAAATGTGTATAATCATGTATATAAACATTAATATTTTCATTTTTAAATTTAAATTCTGTTCTTTTTTTAAACATGAATTTTCAAGCTTATGATTTTCAATTTTTTTCTCCAGATTTTTTATTGTCTTTTGTGAAATGTTTAAATCATTTTTCATGCAGCATATGCTTCTGATGTACACAGTCTGTGCCAAAAATAACATTTCTGGCGGTTATGTAGATGGTCTTTATTATAATGGACATGTGATTAACTTTATATACTATCAAAGTAAAAGTCTTTTTATGAATTTTTTGTTAATTTTTATTCCTATGCCATGCAACTCTTGGTCATAAATAAGTGTTACTATAGTTACATGTAATTAAAAGATTAAGAGGATCTATAACAAATTATTACCAACTCTACCTTCCCAAAATTGTACCCCATTCCCTTAAATCGTAATCAAAAGTACCTTGATAATGAAGTATGCTTGCAAACATGTCCTTTCATTCAGTATCAATAATACTTTGTCTCTCTCGTGAATTCCATATCCAACCACAAAATGTTAAATATCCTCAAGACACCTTATTGTGAGGGCACCTAGAATCTTTTACCAAACTGTTTTGTCTGTTATAGTCTGCTGCAAGTTAGCAATAAGCCATAAGAATACCGTATTGTTCACAATGTTTGCTTCTAGTTGCAAATTTGCTTCAAACATTTGATTTATTGATTGATTAGACCTATGTGTTTTTTTACGTCCCATTCGATATTTTTTCACTCACAGAGACTTTACCATATACCGATGAAGGGCTTCAAATTTAGACCTTTACCCGGCACTCAGGGCCATTGAGCAGTGAGGGTTCTTTATCGTATCGTTACCGTGACACGGGGCCTCGGTTTGTAAGGTCTCATTCGAAAGACCCACAACTTTCATCAAAATGCCGAGCGCTTGGTGAAGAAACAGTTGCTACCTATTTTTATCGACTTAGTCGCGGCCGTGATACGAACACACGACCTTCCGATCACGGAGCGAGCGTTCTACCGCTGCATACATTTGCAGCAATTGCTGTGGGATTGATGCCAATAAGTAGGAACTCAGCATATTTTACTTTGCAGGAATAACGAATTGAATGTTTGTAGGAAGTTCGAAAGAAAAGTAATTAAAGGTTAAATCAGCCATTGAAATCAGATTGTACTCAGGTCAATACAGAAAATTAATGCTTGATTGTTGTTGTAGATTTATTGGTGAAAAAGTAATCCTTCTTTAAAATGACTGGATATTTAGAATCTACATGTATTAATGAGTTTCAATACTGAATTTGACTTCAAATTTTGATGTTTACTTATAGTTTCCAAATCAGTTGATGGCCTTTGCATGTACATGACACTGTATGTTTTAAGGCCCTTTCACAATTGGCGCACGAGCAGAAGCGACAAAATATTCGTGCGACAGAAAATTTTTGATTTGGATCGTAAACTGTTGCCAAAAAATCGCATATAAAAAAGTATTCGTACGAAATTCGCACGATCTAAAGCGACCGTTGTGCATTAAATCTTGCGATATATCTTGCGTCTATATGCGACTGTTGTACAATGAAAGCGAGTGTTGTAAGATAATGCGAAAGGATCGTGCGAGCGATCAGGTAATTGGACGATTGAACTTGCGCCAATGCGATTGGAGGTGCGGAGCTCGTGCGCTCATGCGTTCCATGGTACGGATGCTCGTGCGAGTCAGAGGGGGTATATAAACTGGCCGTTTCCGAAGCTCTTCAGTTGATATAGTTGAATGCGAGAGAAGATGCTTATACACTTTATATATACTAGTGGCAAAGCATGACAAATTGAGGCTGAAAAGTTATGCAATGATAGTAAAACGTTGCAAGATTACATGAGACACGTTGAGCAACAGTCTCATATTCGTAAAACACACGCATAGACATCTGCGATTCATCTTAAGACCTTTAAAAATCGTGCATCACTCTTGCGAGTACACAAAACGTTGTAAGACGTTCGTACTAATGTTCGTGCGCTGCATTGCGATAATTTGGATCGCATTCAGTGTGCATGTCCACTATTTTGAGGAGACTTGATGCGACCACTAAAACGCATGCAGCGAATGCGAGACATCGTGCAACGTATGCGAGAGCTCGTGCGAAGCTAAAACATTCCGATCGCAAAGTGTTGTAAAGTGCTCGTGCGCCAATTGTGAAAGGGCCTTTACATAAACAGGTAACGCAATGTTGTCATGTGTGAAAGGTTCCATTATCTGATATAAAACACGTCAGAAATAAGATTTCATATTGCAATGTAATTGATATGTGAAAACTGTTCAGGAACAACGAATCAAAAGATTCATCAGAAAGTTATCCCCTACAGCTATGATTGCAGTGGATCTAGACCAATGTTTTGCAAGACGATTTTTGGCAAAGTTTAGTATACCTAGAAAGCATATCTCTAATTATATAAATTAAGCACGTTGTTGTAAAAGGGTGCAATCCTAACTCTTAAAAAGTGCAGGTTTTCATACTTACTCAGATGTATTGCATCAAATTGTCACAATAAAGGAAAGGGAACTTATTTAACAGCCAACAAGAAACTTGCGTGCATAGAAAATTTTTATCATATTTTAATTATTTTTATTAAAGTGATGAATTAAAATTCAAACATTTTTATATGGTACACGTGAATTGGATTTGAAGGGAGAAAGAGGTCAAGAAAGGAGAGATAAAATTGAGGGGGGGGTTAAGGGGGAGGGGGCTGAATGGTACCATCTTTGCACCCTCGGAGTATACAAGTAGATTCATGATGTTATTCCAAAATCAACAGTGTTTAAAAGAATATAGAAGTACAAGGAAAAGCTTTAAAATCCTTCAAGAAAACAGCCAGATTGCACCTTTTCATATTCTTATGTAACTCCCTACCCCTGTTCAGGTCATGCAAATACCTCGTCTACCCCAATCTATATAGCTAGGATAGGGTTATAAGTGTTTTTAAAGTTCTTAGATATAAAGATCTTTGAAATATTTATTTAAGCTCAGGGTGTCTTAAAGATTCCTGCAATACTGCGAGCATGTTACGATCCTGCTAATTTGCTACAAGCTTGCCACAATTGCTGCAATATTATGTAGAAAATATAAATAACAAAATTAATATAAATCAAAGCAAGACCGAAGGGATAGACCGTGGCCATAAGCAATCAGTCTTACGACTTCACTATACAGGCTTTTATAAACGAACAACTGCAGAGCTAGAACTAGTACTTATACAGTCATATCCCTAACTATAGTGTATATTCCAAAAATACAATATTGAACATTGGTATAATTTAGATCCATATCTATTACTATAGTATTCTACAAAATAACAAATAACCAGTGTTTCAAATCAGAATCACATCCACATAATATATATTGTTCATTCAAATCTGTTGATTTGCTTGGTATCCGATTAAAATTACTGTTTTAATAACTTTTGGCTTCATGTATGAAAGTTTTACATTGGATATTCATTTGCCATGGATTTAGAGCAATGCAGCATATGTGAGCTTTTTCCTAACAGAAAATGACTACAGATAATAAGTAGTTCTTCAATACGATGTTACTTTGGTATCTTACAATGAAACTGAATTACTTTTAAACTTTAATTAAAAACTGTATGAGAGTTAGATGATTAGTATCTCTCACAGTCCATATCAATCATGATATCTTTGGGAAAAGTAATTGGATATACAAGTAAATTCTCATTACTTTGATGTACTATTAAAAAAACTTAATAATATAATTTTCAATAGCAAAACTAGGATTTTGATCTCCCACAGTGAACAGTATTTATTTCAGTTAAAAATAGTGAACTTGGTTAACTATTGTAAACTAAAATTCACTGTGATAAACCATAGTTTACTATGTAAACTTAAGTTTGCTATTGTTAAACTACATTTTACTGTACGTAGTATTCATGGCTTATAGACTTTGTGCATTGCAGCACCATGACAGTCATTTCTGTCACTTGTTTGTTTGATGTAAATGATGTCCTGTTTTCTGTGGACCGTAACTGTGTTATGAAGAGATACATGTAAACATAAATTGTGAATTTTTCTAAGATTTACATGTGTCATAGTGTCTACTGTTTTTTTTATTGTCTTCAGCGAAAAGTCATGAAAAAGCTTTCAGTATGTAACTATGCAAAAAACTTGGAAATCATCAATTGTTCAATTAAATTCATTTTCTTACAGAATGTTTCCTTAGATATCTTATAAGGATAGTTTTTTTTTTTTCATTTTTAGGATTTTCGAATATTTATTTCCGCCTCAGAGTTCACGCTCAGGTTGGTTTTTGTCATTTTTATATTCTTATTTTCACCTCAGTCTGCAAATTCTTTGACTTCTATTGATTTTAAGTTTATGTTGTAATCGTTCTCTGGTTGTGGCTGAGTGGAATTGTAAAGTTCACATCGGAGTAAAATTCCAAAGCACCATGCTCTCTTTGTATGATTTTTTTAAATATTTATTTAATTCTTTCTGTGCCCGTGTTCAGACAAGCTCTGCTGCAGTGTGATTTTCTTCGCATTATTTTTCAAAACCTATATGCAAAGGATCTTTATCTTCTTGAAGGAATGCCAGAGTTGTACAGTTAATTGCTCTTAGAGTATATTTTCAGTCCATCCTCTAAATTTTTCAACGTGATCACCAAAGTCTGTAAAGCAGCAAATCTTTCTCCAAGCAATCTGCTGACTTTTTCCTGAAATGAATTTTAAAAAATGATAATTAAATCAAATTAAAAAAATGGGGGTTTTTCATATAATGAGAGGAATATTATGGAAAAACTAAAGGATTAAATATCTTACTCTTTATGTCCTTACACGTACATTTCCTACGTTTTACCCTGATTATTGTAATTTGTAGTCAAAATCGTAGTCTTGCTTTCTATAAATTCAGCATAATTAAATTATACTTTCCAGATTTGTTAGGAAATGAAAAAGGTGAAGATAACAAACAATGTTATTTCTTTTTAAAAAAAAAACCTTCAGAAAATACGAATCTATGAACATATTCATATGTTTTACAGGCTGTTTTACGGATAGGTATTAGACCTTCTACTAGAAACCGTTTTTAAACCTTTCTTTAGTCATCTTTATTGACGTACAATTATGATGGAATGATTCAACTGTTGTGGGTCGTACGACGTCGTCTGTTGTCTACATAGGCGCTAGCATATTGCAACATATGTTTCATAATGAATGTACAGATATTGAAACTTGACAAATCGCATGTAAATTATTTTTTAAAGTTGCTTGGTCCAGTTGAGATGCACATTTTCATGTACAATAAATGTACATGTGTCCATAGAATATGTATAAAAATAATTAATGCGACGGATTTCTTGCTTTATATCCTACCTTGGGAACATTTGAACTGTTATTGAATTTCTGACATAGGAAATCTGTTGATAAGAGGGTGTCATAATAAGAACAGATTTCAAAAGTATATGTAAAAAACATCTGACACTTACTTCAAAGTCCACACTATAAGACTCCTCCATTATTAATTGTCCAAGTTTGCGGTAGATATCTCGGCCTCCAGCATTGCGTAATGTGTCGCATAGTTTTCTACAACAAAATCAAAACTAAAATATCTTATCCCTGCAAGTATTGTTGTCAATATAACAAGAATGAATGATGGTTTTGTGTATATACAACATTTTTCAATGGTTTTAATATCATAACATAAAAAAAAGTATTTGGTCTCCTTCCTTTACGGCCTTATACTTAACCTGAAAATGAAAGAAGAAAAAAATAGGAAGAAAATGTAGAAAGAAAATATTTTCATACTTGTCAAATCTATGCACCGATTTTTCATACAGAGAGGTGATATCATCTTGAGAGTCTACAAAAATACACATGTGCGAGTTTGAATTTGTATGGTTTTTCTTAATTGTCATTGATGTTATGGACATTAAATTCAAGTCTTGGTAAAGTTATTATTGACATCTTTTTTCGAAAGTTAATTGATATTATAATAAGAGACGTTTACCACTCCGACTAGATGATGTACTCTTAAACGAATCTGCAAAAAAAAAAAAAAAAAAAAAAAAATTACATAAAACAAAAAAACAAAAAAATAAACAAAAAACAAGAGACTCAAGGGCCTTAACGGTCACCTGAGTATAATACAACAATTTAGAGGTTCCATAGAATATAAAGTAAACTGATAGATGAAGCTTTGTTGCCCAAAAGCAAGAGAAACAGAGTAATCAGGATCAAATAATTAGTATTCAGTAACAACTCTTAAATAAACTTCTAATCTGTACCCCATTTATCACTATCACCATGTAGATTATTATCAAACTATTAGTGCTGTACTATATTTTAGCGCTGTCTTATTGGCCTCTCTTAGTTTTGAAGAATATTTAGAAGATAAGTTATTTTTGACTCATTTTTATTTATATCTTATTTACAATTCTACCTGATCATTAAAACTATGAAAGTACTTTTTGTAGTATACAATAAAAATCTTGCATAATTGTCCTATTCTATTAACCCTTCAAACACATTAATTACAGTGATTAATTATCAAAATTGAATGGCAATACTCTCTCAGTATAATACAAATTAATAGAGCCCTGGCCAGGACCAGAACACTTGACCAAATGATCCAGATGTTCAAAAATCTGGTAAAAATACCCTTGTTTAATAAAACTTTTACTCTGTTTTCCTCCGATATGGGTAGAGCGCTCGCTCCGTGATCAGAAGGTCGCGTGTTTGAATCACGGCCGCGACTGAACTAAGTCGATAAAAAAATAGGTAGCAACTTTCCTTCGCCAAGCCCTCGGCACTTTGAAGTGAAGGTTGCGGGTCCTTCGGATGGGACCTTGAAACCCGAGGCCCCTTGTCACGGTAGGCGTTGGCACGATAAAGAACCCTCACTGCTCAATGGCCCTGGGTGCCGAGTAAAGGTTTAAATTTGAAACCTTTCAACGGTATATGGTGACGTCTCTATATGAGTGAAAAATTCTCGAAAGGGACGTAAAACAACATATAATCAATCAATCAATCCTTTGATATGCCCAGGAGTAGATAAGACTTTCAAATAAATAATGCATTTTCGCTACAAAATTCAACACAGCCATACTCTTACACCAGAACCCATGGCCCAGGTGTCATGAAATTCATAAATTTGGAGGCGGTACCTTTATTATCATAGCTATACACTTAGTTGAAGATTTTCATAGAATTAACACGTTCACTATATTAACAATAGAGCTCCCCTTCCCCGGTTAACACCAGAAGACATGGGGATCACAAGTTTTAAAAAAGAAAATGTAAGAAACACCCTTGCTCAATATAACTTTGCTTTTTAACCAGGAGCAGAAAAGAAATTATGCTTTTCACTATTCAATTAATAGAGCACTCCCTTTACCAGAACCCCGACACTAGGGTCATGAATTTCACAATTTTGGAAGAGGCATCCTTGCTTATCATAACCATGCACTTAGTTTGTTTTAAAAATGCCCAGGAGCAGAGAAGGTTTTAAAAAAAAAATCACATTTTTATTATATAATCAATAGAGCCTCGCCGTAACGTCAGAGCCCCTGACTCAGGGACCATAAAATTGATAATTTTGGAAAAGGCACCCTTGTTCATCATATATATGTACATGTATTTAGTTAGTTTGATTTATTTCCAGGAGCAGAGAAGAAATAATGCACTTTCAGTCTGTGATCCATATAGCAGCACCCTAGCACCTGCAGAACCCCTGGGCCATGAATTTCACAATGTTGGGAGAAGGCTCAATGCTTGTTACAATTATGCCAACAGTTTGACCGCTAGATGTCCCAGAGTAAAGAAAAAGATTTTTAAAGATTGCATTAGTATTCGTGTTTTTCACACAACCCCTCCGGCCCGGGGGGGGGGGTGTCAGGGTACATGAAATTCATAATTTTTGTTCCCCATTACCCATAGTTGTTATAAGCCAAAATTGGTTGAAATTGAAATTGTTTCAGCGGTTTCAGAGAAGATGCTGAAAATATTCAAATGTTTACGCACGACGCACGATGAACGACGACAGACAAAATCGGATAGCAGAGGTCATTTTAGTGACTCAATAAAACAGACAATACCAGTTATATGCCGATAGTCAGCGACTCATTACTGAGTAATTTATTAAAACCATTAATTGCTTTCAAGATTGGACAACATAAATAAATCAAACCTTCGAGGGAAGAAGATGACATTCTGTTAAGTTGATCAAAGGAATCCGTGTTTTGCTCTCCACCTTTTGGCGATATTGACGCTGATGGCATAGGACCTAATAATCATACTTTAAACTTAGTGTTGAGAAAGTTATTGGTTTAAAAGTTGTTCTGTTAACAAACTGACATGGTGATAACAATAGGGCTCCTGTTCATTAGAAATGTGGTTCTATAATTACAGTTCAAAGCAAAAGACTACGCCGCAATTTTCAACTTGTTTTTATCTACAACCAACAAATTAAATATTTAGAATTTTAAAAAAAGTCGGAGAGCGCAAAGGAATGAAACAAAAATCCATTCTAATTTTGATCGAATCAAGTATATTTGAAGGTTCAAAAAAGTTATTCCTCATTCAAACTGCAAATGTTGCAACAAACGACAGACAACTATCTTCCATAGAAACCATTTCTCCTTTCTGTTTATCATCAAAAGAATCTGTATTTTGTGATGGTTCTTTGCCTTCTTCTTACAAACAACAAAAGGGTTAAAAAATCAATATATATTGTAAAAGCGTCTAGCTGCGCAAAGGTATCTATAATTTTAATAATATTACTAATCAGGAGAAAATAAAGAAAATTAAACAGAAGTATTAGTAAAAGGAATCTTATCTATTATCTAGACCTATCATTTGGTAAGTTAAATCGTACTATTATACTATTCAACATTTAAAAAACAAGCAACCAAACTATTTTTTGAAAGTATTATTCTTTTGTGAATTTGTATCCTGCAATAAGAAATGCATATTTTACTGAAGACGATTTGCAAATTACTTTAAAAAAAATACCAGTTTGCACAACTAAATGACTAAAAGCAAGTCATGTTAAAAATATAATTGCATTTAATGAATATGGACTGTTATATCAAAAATACTGAAGGACTTAATATATAGGTAGCAAAATGAATGCATACTGAATGCTTAAACATGCATATGACAGTAATTTTTTATACTTTGGTATTTTGTTGATATATTATATCTTTAACTACTCAAAAACTAAAACCCTGGAATTGCTGTAGAATGAGAAAAGACTTGTTACGAGTCTGTTCATGAAAGGAAAAGACTAAGCAACAATTTTCGACTTTTTTATCTACAACAAACTCTCTATTTACAATTTTACTCTCTCTATCTTTCTCTCTCTCTATTATATATATATATATATATATAGAGAGAGAGAGAGAGAGAGAGAGAGCAAAGAAATAAGAACAAATCCGATATAATTTTGATGAATTCAAGTATTTGGAAGGCTCGAAACAGTCATTTCTAATTCAAACTGCAAATGATGCAACAAACGACAGACAACTACCTTCAATAGAAATCATTTCTCCTTTCTGTTTTTCATCAAAAGAATCTGTATTTTGTGTTGGTTCTTTGCCTTCTCCTTGCGAACAACAAAAGGGTTTTAAAAAATCAATACACATGTAATGCAAAAGCATCTAGCTGCACAAAGGTATCTATGATTTTAATAATATTGCCAATTAGGAGAAAATAAGGAAAATTAAACAGAAGTATAAGTGAAGAGAATCTTATCAAATATGTAGACTGAGTATTTTGTAAGTTAAATAGTAAGACTATAATACTATTCAAGATTTTAATTAAGAAACAAGACCAAGCTATTTTTTGAAAGTGTTATTTTTTTGTGAATTTGTATCCTGCAATAAGAAATGCATATATTACTGAAGACGATTTGCAAATTACTGAAAAAATATCAATTTGTATAAAACTAAATGATTAAAAGCAAGTCATGTTAAAATATAATTGCATATCATGAATATAGACTGTAATATCAAAAATATAAAAGGACTTAACGTATTGGAAGCAAAATGAATGAATACGAGTACTGAATGCTTAAACATGCATGTGACACTTTTTTTTTTATACTTTGGTATTTTGTTGATATACCGGTATTAGAACTTTGACTACTCAAAAACTAATACCCTGGTATTGTACAGAATGAGAAAACACTTGTTATGAATCTGTTTATGAAAGGGAAAGACTATGCTACAATTTTCAACTTGTTTTTATCTACAACCAACAAATTAAATATTTAGAATTCAATATATATAATATATATTTAGAGAGAGAGAGAAGAAAAAAAATCCAATATTACTTGATTGAAATCAAGCATTTGGAGGGCTCGAAACAGTCATTTCTAATTCAAATTGCAAATGATGCAACAAAGGACAGACAACTACCTTCAATAGAAACCATTTCTCCTTTCTGTTTTTCATCAAAAGAATCTGTATTTTGTGATGGTTCTTTGCCTTCTCCTTGCAAACAACAAAAGGGTTAAAAACATCAATATATATTGTACAAGCGTCTAGCTGCACAAAGGTATAAATAATTTTGCTAATTGGTAGAAAATTAAGAAAATAAAACAGAACCGTAAGACTATTAATATTAGACTATTCAAAATATTAATTAAGAAACACACAATCTAGCTATTTTTGAAAGTGTTATTCTTATGTGAATTTGCACCCTGCAATAGAAAATGTATAATTGAAGAAGATTTGCAAATTACTGAAGAAGATATCAAATTGTATAAAATAAAAGACTAAAAGCGAGTCATGTTGAAAATATAATTTCATATAATGAATATAAACTGTATTTAAATAAAAAATATTGAAGGACTTAATATATTGGAAGCAAATGAATGCAAATGCTTAAACATGCATCTGAGAGCTATTTTTTATACCTCGCGGAATTGTTGATATATTAGAACTTTGGCTACTCAAAAACACTTTCTTTCCATCATGTCCTGGTATTGCTGTAGAATGACAAAACACTTGAGTCTCTTTATGGTGTTTGTATGGTTGTTCTATGTTCTGGCAGTGATGACGTGATACTTCATTAAACAGGAATTCAGCATCTGGTCGATCACAGGGATTCGGAGCAAGCAATCTAATTATCATTTTCTGAATGTTTTCGCAAAATCGAAGACTGTTGATATTAGGTAACTGTAAGAAATCAGACTGGAATTATACATAAAAACTCCCATCAGTAAGGAAACGCAGTAAGTATATTCTGTAAATGTATGCATATGTTTTTAATTTGTGAGTAAATGTTGATGCTGATGTTGTTGATGCGTACTCTCCGTAATTTTTAAAAAAAATTTTTATTCTTTCGCAGAAGCAAAGTTATCAACAAAAACTTTAAATGTCAAAAAGATTTTTCTTACCTTATTTCTGCTCACAGCTTCTTTCAGTTCCTGTGCAGTTTTGCCGTCAAAGGCGTAATTTGAAGTACCCATTTCATAACAGTCGCAACCGATGGCCCATATATCAATCTACAGTAATTTTATACATTTGATAATTGAAAGTTAACATGTTAATTTATTTTGTCAATAAAATACTGAGGATAAAATGAGTCATGTACCTTTTCATCATATGTACCTTTTCCACCCATCATCTCTGGAGCAATGTAATGTGGTGTCCCCACCATGACAGTGTTTGCAGCTTTGCTGCATGTATCAACTATTCTAAAAATATGAAAAGAAATATATTTCTCATTTTCAATGCAGAGCAGTTCCATGTTGTGTAACTTTAGTGATTGTTGGAATATTAGATCCTCAAAGGAGTTGTAGTGAACATTACATGAAAGTAATTTCGGTTGAATGGCGCAGATATTCTGTCGCACACATTACTATATGAATATTTGTGCTAGAATTTCTGTTTGATTAATATTACCACAATATTAGATATAAATTATTTGTAATTTACTTCGACAAGGCGGAATTTTCTACGTAGCTACATCTGCAGATAAAACAAATTAAATTCTTTCTAAATAATGTAAAACTTCTAGTATACTGAGTATGTTGTTTCTGTGACTGTCATATACTTACTTGGCTACTCCAAAGTCTGCTATTTTTATCTTGCTATCTGACGTAAGAAGAATGTTCTTTGTTTTCAAATCTCGGTGAGTGATTTTTTTAGAATGAAGGTACTGAAAATGATGTGCCAGAAAGCTTACTTTGCGAGTTCTATTTGGTCTTGGCGTTACATTTACTTAATAATAAAATTAATTCATGTTTCTTCTCAAAAATAATATACAAGCACAGAAAGACTGCATACCTTTACTCCATTTAATATCTGTTCGAGGTATATTTTAAACTCGTACTCCTCCAGACCAGTTTTCCGTTCACAAAGGTAATGGAATAAGGAACCTCCTGAGCAATACTCCGTTACTATATATAGAACACTGCCTACACTGAAAGATGCTATATATCGTACTATATTTTCATGCTTTTGGTCACATAACAGTTTTAAAATGTCTTCTTCTCTCCTAAGTTGTTCCAGCTCTTTGGAATTTGCCTTGATGAAGTCTATTTTCTTTATAGCAAAAATCTGTAATGCATAATTAGTAATTTTCGTTATTTTATGTAAGTTGCTCGATAAGAAATAAACATAAGTAAAAGGTGAAAATAATCTAATAAATCCTGTTAACAAAACGAATCGTGGACAGGGCAAAAACACGGACCCCTGGAAACACAAGAGGTGGAGTCAGGTGCCTTGCAGGAGTAAACATCCCCTGTCGACTGGACACACCAGCCGTGAGCTCACCCTATGCATGCATTGATGAGGTAGACGGCGGAGTATTCCGTAGTTAAATTTAGTATAGAAATAATGGTATGAAAAATGTCAGACGCGACCCAACGAAAGGTTGTATTTAAAAATAAGTTCATTATAACGAACGTAGAGTTTGCGAAAAACTGATTTACAATTAAAAAAGGAAAATCATAGAAATTAGCCAACGTTTATTCAAGTGAAATGAATGAATATTCAAATATTTTGAGGAAATTCTTCACTCTGTTGTTATCTTTTACGGTGTGTTTTAGAATTTTTATCTCAAAAATTTCATTTAAATTACAATGACTAAAATTTCCACTTAACTTATGTCAATCTTCTATGTAGAGCAAGCTGTTACCATCTTCAATATTATTGATATGATCAAAGTATAATAATTAATGTGTTTTATTACAAGCTTTACACAAGAATTCAATTTTTCACCATTGATTATATATACCATAAGAAAAGAGAGACTAACTCTAACTCAAAACGATTGCTGAAAAGAACTTTAAATCTTCAAATGAATCATTAAACATAATGCACCAATACATCCATATATTTTACACTGGTATTTGGAACATTCGCCATCAAAAAGTATAAAGACAACAATTAATTTACGAGTGTTAATTTCGGAGGCCACTATTGTGCTATTTTTACCTGCATAATTTAAAAAGAACATTAATGATTTTGTAATTTAAAAAAAAGTCAATATTGGCACATGTGGGTTTTTTTAAAATGCCTCTTTACAAACTTTTTTTCTATTTTTATCTGAAGGGAATTTGTACACAACTTCCGGTTTACATAGATATACAACTGTTAATGGCGGCTTCTTTACGTCCTTTACAAATTATACAGTTATAGCTTATTACTTGCCTCATTTCGATCTCCTCTTTTAAGTCGAGCTTTGTAAACTTTACCGTAGGTCCCTTTTCCTATTTCCTGAAGAACATCATAATCGTCTAAGGACGACATTTTATTTGCAAAAGCAGTTGTTTTCGTCTATAAATGCTGTTGTTCACAATAAAATCTCGTTTTACACCTGTTTGGCAGCAATCCATACCCCATATCCGTGTCGATCAATAAGTTGATTTGAAACGAACTTGATAGACTGGTTCTTTAAACAGGTCGAGGAATCTACCATATATGGATATTGTTGTCATTGCGCACAGAGGTGCTTACAGCGAGCAATCGTCCAATCCAATGAATGAGCCGAAAAGCACGATGGTCTACTACATGTTTATTTTTTACTACAAACACGTGGGTCAGGCAAATTTAGGACGCGATTTCAAATGACTGCGGGAAAGTCAACTAATAATTATTTTTAATGTTTTTGTGAAAAACACGAAGAATAGGTACTAATTAAGATTTTCCATGCTCACATCAACAAACAAAGTCAATTTTCCAAGTTAAATAGAATGTTGAAATACCGCTCACAAAGTCTTCGCAAGTAAACAAGAACCCAATTTTTATAACTTGATATTCGTAAATTTGCCATGCTACTGGTGTTATTCGTTCTTACTTTGTTATTTGTTTACTATACTGAAATTAAAAGTTAATGCAGTTATAAAAAACATAAATCTATTGCTGTACAGTATTTTAATTCTCATGTACATTGATCATGGAACGTGTATTGAGTAGCATATATATCGAAGTTGTAGACGTGGTAAACAATGACAATACGTGAGTACACTTCAGAGTCGATTTGTTTTGGACCAGGGAATAGTCACGTGAAATTCAAACTGACTGATAGTACAGCACGGGAAAAACTGCCAGGCTATTGTCAACAAACGGACTTATACAATGGAGTGGAGAAAACCCAAATTTTACCGTTGTAAAACATGTTTATGTAAATGTGAGCGTGGAACTAGTAGATAATGATGTACATATTATATTAAGTGTGTAAAATGCTTGCAAAAATGCATCATGTCTTTCCGAGAGCGATTTCAAAAACTGGCCTTTTCGAAACCTACATGTAGTATATTTTGTAGTAACCCATAATGCAACTCATTTAGCTGATTGGTCGGTTTGCCAGTCACGTTGGGTGCCTCATTTAGCATGTAAATTTATTCTGACGTCACGGAAAATAGTTTCCTCGACCTGTTAAATAAGGCACTACTTGTTCCCAAATAGGTCTTTAAGCTACACTCATTCAAAATTGCTGAAGAAAATGTGCATGCATTATTAATGATTTTTCAAAGAAGCATTAATAAACAAGAATATTGAAAATGTAAATTAAATTTGATAAATGGTATATTACGATTAACAAACTATTTTAAACTTCTGCAAACCAAAACAAGTTTAGTTTACAAGAGAAGAATATATATTTATATCAATATTCATTTCAATGAAAACTATTCTAAATGTGTAATCAAAGAGTGTTAAATTTGCGAAGTTTTTTTTAAAACTCTGACATCGTTGAATCTAGTGTCATTGAGGGAAAACTATAGTTTAAAACATATCCTTGACTTAAGTTTACGTTCTCAAAATACTAGTCTATCAAAAGCAAAACTTGGTTTACTCATTTTCGTGATTTTGACATGCCAAATGTAATGTAGGTTATAGGGATGGAATAAGCACTTTATAATATATGAATCTTTATAGCAGCGATCATATCCCTGAAGTTGTTATCACAGCAGTTTTATTAATCCACTGGCGATAAGTGAATTTTAGACTTGATATCTACGAAAGATAACAACAATGATTAAAACATAATAATTTATACTCATTTCTCATTCTCCTTAACTTCTGTACGGAAGCGAAGACTCGGTCAAGGTTCATAAGTAAAAATGTAAGTAATTTTATTTCTCTTTAGTTCATGATTTGTGTAGGAAAAAATATAGCTAGCATGACAATAATGAAAAGATCACTTGTTAACTTAAGCATCTTACCTAATTAATATGTACACGTACCCATGCATCAGGGTTTTTTTTCTTTTTAATCACTGTAAGGAATGGTAACGAAAAACAAATCAAAATCATAAATAATGCCACAACAGAGGAATCGCAGACAACGATAGCATACGGATATACTCTAGACAAAATTTCTAATCATTCATCTGCAAATACGACATCGGCCTCATCGACACAATTAATTGTTTAAATTGCCATCATGCTTTCTACAGTCGAATTTGCCGATGTCTTTTTTTCAACACAACACCCTCAAACGGCTCTCTTGCGCGCAAACTAAGCCAATTGCACAGTCCACACCTTTTGTGCGCTCAAATAAAATTGTCGGTTACCGCTGGTGGTAAGAGAAGTTGCAAAAACGATGGTGACCCCATCTCTCAAACGTCTAATATGTCACCTAGAAGTCACTTAGTGCTTTTACATCCATGCCGCTCCATCACACTTCCGGTTTCTACTGTTTTACAGTACAGTTTTGTATAGTCGTGTGGTTTTTATTAAATGTCGTGGTCATCTATGGAAGACATTTTTACATTCCTTAATCTAGTCAAAGTACTTTTCAATAAACAACAGTCTTTGAAAACGTTTTATTTTTAAGCAAACATCTCCAAAAGAACACCATACAGACATCATACCAGCTGTCCTACCACGCTCTTCTATGGTCAAACGCTGCATATCCAGTCATGAATTTTTTTCTGAGTTTTTAATGAGTGCTGATATAAAAGAAAATTCAAAACAAAAAATGGAAAGTTATTCCTCTTTTTAAAACGCGTGAGTACGATTTTCATGTATTTCTATGAAATGCTTACAATTCAGTTGTTTATTTATTTACCAATTTGGGCATTTGAAATCTTACTTTTAATCATTGTAATACAGGGTGTTTCAGCAAACATGTCCCGACTTTGTGGTTTCAATATAAAGTTAGAAAGTATTAATGCAAGAAATTTTTTACAAATATGAAAACCACATAACCAAACAATTTTATCAATATAAAAGTTGAAGTAATGCTAAATCAATTATATTTTTTTAAATAGGCATTTATAAAGTTTGAAAATCAGCAGCAGTTTTCAATTTAACGTCATTTTTTATGTGTTCGAAAAAACTGCAATGTTTTTTAGTCAGCATCTTCATTTTGTCTCTTAAGTCCTGTATGGCATATATTTTGACATCATTTGAAAATCTGTTTCCTAGAAAGATGGTTTTCATATGAGTACTTCTTTTTTCAAAATCTTATGTACTAGTATTGGTGATTTTGGAGATTTTTCTGTTTGTATTGTTTAGTTCAAAAACATCCATAGATCCATTTTTGGAGAAAAAATCCTGATAACCTGATTTTTGATGATGTAATTAAACTTCAATAGCAAAAAAATATATGACGTTATTTTATATTGTTTATATCACAATTACATTGCTGGAAAATGTGCTATAAAATACAGTTATAATTTTGAAAATATTTTATTATTGTGCAAAACTATAGACATAAAAAGTTGGGACATGTTTGTTGACACACCCTGTATATTTATATATAAGATACGTCTAAAACTATTTTTAAAAATGGAAAAGTTAATTTCCAATGGTGATGCTTTAGCATTTTTGTCTATTGTATAATCAAATCACATTCAACGAAGAATTCCCTTCAAAAAGAAAAATAAAAGACTACTATGTGCATGTAAGACTAAAAGTAGATATGATAATTAAGCATTTACGCTTTATTAGGTCATACTGTAATTGAATCAAGTAAAATTATGTTATCACAGCTTGCTCACCTATATGCATGACTGAGTATTGAATAAAACATCTAGTTCTTCAGAAATAATAAATTGATAAGAAGCATTGGTAAAATCATATTCTAATAAAAGATACTATTGCACAATTTTCTTACCAAATTTACATGTTTATAATGCAGTCTAAAACAAAGTTCTATGAGGTATATATCACAAGAAATGCAATATTAATATATGAGTGGTTACATGTTCATGTATACTCAGTATAAAAAAAAATGATCGTTAAATTCCAAAGATAAATATAGCGGTGATGTATGTGAATAACATCTCCTTACAAAAAATACTTCAGTGACTCAGGCAAATCATAGTTTAAAATAATAAAGGTTCTTATTACTATGGCATTGAAAATGTTATTTTTATGTATTCCAATAGTCAATCTCATTTTGTTTTTCTTATAACAACTGTTAACAAGTAATAATTACAGTGTATTTGTATTCTCGAATATTTTTTTCCATCTTGCTAAGAAGTTTGCAAAATAATCTTTGACTGGAAACTTCGAAAAGGTTTTAGAAAAAAGTAAATCAGAGTTTTATGTAAAAAATATCAAAGTAAATCACAATTTGAAAGACACATAGTAATACAATAGATAAATATAGTAAATTGTTGTCAGGGTACTGGCCCATGGAGGTGAAGTCGATTCTTTGACAGTCTTCTCATAGTCAGGTTACTGGCCCAGAGAGGTGATTTAGACCAGTTCTTAGTCGGATAAATCCTCTGTAGAGATCGGTATTGTGGTACCCCTTGAATATTCCCCTGATGATCTAAATTCTTGTAGATCCCTACGCCCGTCCTCAATACACTTCATAGCTTGCATCAGAGGATACAGTTTATAAAACAGGTCTTTGTCCATGTGTTTCATGACTTTTTCCTTCAGAAAAACAAACAACAAAATTATTTCATAAAGAAGCATGACCATTCTTACAATATACAAATAAATTACATATACATCAGATATAAATTTAGAAATTTTTTTTCGCATACAAAATCATGATTATAAAAGAAACTGAATTTTGATTTAATTCAAATACAGAATAATGAATACAAGGAACGGAACAATTACAACTGTGGAAAAATGAAAGAATGACAAACGTTTGACAAATATACCCTGAAATCTTTCTCCGGTGTTTCTTTTTTCTGTAGACTCTTAATGTAGGAAACAATATCAGCAGCTTTGTGACTTCTGATTTCCATCACTAGAGTCCTAGAAATACACAATGCCAATAGTGTAAACTCAACCCAGATTTGAAATAAAAATGCTTGTTATTTGGATTATTCTTCTGCATCAAATCTTCAACTCTGCTCAAAGAAGGCCGGGCGGTAAACAGTTGATACGTGTATGTACTAGCATCTTCAAACTAACTAAATTTACTTCACATATCATATTTTATTACATTAAAAAAGAAAAAAATCACAATGTTTTGGTTGTGTCAAGATACGGTGGCGTTATCTGTGTATATTATTTCAATTTTCTTCCCAGTCATGTCGTTCTAAAAATGTCGGGGCTCTTAATTAAAGAATTGCCTTGGACTATTATAGAATTGTCTGGGGCTATTATAGAATTGCAGGGGCTATCATAGAATTCCACAGGGTCATTATAAAATTGAATTGTCTGGAGCTGTTATTGAATTGCCTGAGGCTTTTAAAGAATTGCCTGGGGTTATTTTTTTTACTGAAATAAATTTATAATGTAAAAATCATCAAAGTTATTTTTGTCAAGGGCAGAAAAAATAGATGTAAATGGTCACACTTACGCCTGTAATTTAGCAGATTCTTTTTCGAGAAACTCCTTACTTTCAGAGGCCTTTCTTGGATCTAAAAACAGAGCGAAACAATGTCTTATTTACAATACTTCTTCATATATCAAGCAAGTATAATTTTAAAAATTTGAAATATATTTTAACGCATATTTTACCGAGACGGGATGCTAGTGAACTGGACACCTCTACACCTGAGTCTTTTAATGGCAAATGGTCTGTTTCTTCTGAAGAAGAAATCTTTATTTTTATTGTTATAAGATATTGTATTGAAATCATTCTTTTATCTTCTCACAACATGCTATAAAATCACTCATTTTCGCGGGAGGGGTGTAATTTTTGTCGTTTTCGTGGTATGAAGAGATCCACGAATTCATATCCACCACGAAGTTAAAATTCAAACATATAAGAATTCTACACGAAATCAAATCCTCACGAAACAATAATTACTTCCTCAATCCACAAAAAATTGAACCAACAAAAATAAGTTATTTGACAGTATATGCTGCTTGAATTTTTTTCTAAAAACATATTTTGTCAATATATGCAAAACATCCTGGTATTTCTTCTACCATGACTCTGAAATAAATATTCAAATTTTATAGGTACATTAAATAGCCAGATTTTTTTCATGCTGTCTAGTACTTACCTGTTTGGCGCTTTGACTTCTTGTTTTTCTTTTTCTTAGGCTTTGTCCCTTTCTCTTTGTAGTCTTTTATAAAGTGGAGAATACTTTTGATAGTAGGACGAGCTGCACTGTCATGACTCAGCATCTGTACAATAAGGTTCTTTATTTCGTCACTGTACTGGATTTTCGTTGTTTCTGGTATCTGAATATACAGAAATGGAATATGGAGATAATGGATAGTAATCAAGCTCAAAAGTCCATTGAAACAATACAAATCAGGAGCAGAGCAAACATAGACTTCGAAAAGCATCAGAGGTGGGATCAAGTGCCATGGGGAAGTAAGCATTCCTGTCGACCGGTCACACCCGCCTTGTGCTTTTTGTCATATCGGACAAACAGGAAAAAAACGCAGACAATTCACTGTGTAAATAATGGCCTAACAATTAGTATGAAAAACGTCAGTCGGCATTCAACTTAATGATAAATTGTATTTGCTGACAAGGTCATTTATCGACCATAGAACTTGCAAAATGACGACTTTAAACGAGACTGTTGATATCCCTGTTTCATCAAATACATGTAGTCAATAGCTTGCCTCGTTTTAGATATTGTAGGTACGTAAAGCATGCTCTGAGGTATCGAATCAACTGGGAGACATAAACCCCATACGCAGGTGATAAGAGTATATTGCTACGTAAGTAAGGGAAGTTGACGATAGAAAACTCTTCCTTCCCAGACACTTGTCTCAAAAACGGTCTAACATGCTCTATCATCCCAAACAATTATCGCAAAAACGGTCTTATATGTTTTATCATCCCAAACAATTGTCTCAAAAACGGTCTAACATGCTTTATCATCCCAAACAATTGTCTCAAAAACGGTCTAACATGCTTTATCATCCCAAACAATTGTCTCCAAAACGGTGTAATACACTTGATCATCCCAGATTATTGCCTTAAAACAGTCTGTCGTGCTATACCTTTCCAGACTTTACCACGGCGTTGATCTCTTGGACAGATTTCCCATCAAAGGCGTATGAACCTGTGGCAATTTCATAGCAAGTACATCCCAGACTCCATATATCTGCCTGGAGGCATCGAAAAGTATTTTAAAACTTGGTGAAAAATAAAATGTTTTCATGTGATAAGTTTTACCTTTTAACAGAAGTATTAAGTGAATGTAAAATCTTAAAATGCTTCACCCTTTAGCGGGACAGCTCTCAGAAAATGATACCATAGGAAGCTGGTGCAAAACCAAACGCAACAATTGAGAACTTTTACCTTTTGATCATACGACTTTCCTTGTATTATTTCAGGACACATGTAGTACGGTGTTCCAATTCCTTTTGTGTTAATCCCCGCGATTTCAATCATTCTTGATATGCAATCAAAAATAAAAATGTAATTGCATTGACAAAATTTAATAAAATGAAATCTGCATTGGATTTGCACTGTTTAGGTGGGGGATTTACATGTACAAGGTACACTCTTCATAAAAAGCAGGACTAGGTAGTAGTTTATTGATTTTAAAACAAGCAGAGATAAAATTCTTACTTGGCAACTCCAAAATCTGCTATTTTACAAGTGCCGTCTTCAGTCAACATGATGTTTTTTGTTTTCAAATCACGATGTATAATATTTAGGTCGTGAAGAACCTTAAATATATGAAAACTGTGTGAAAATTTTGCAGTACACTAAGGTACTTCAGTTAAATGGATGACATTTAAGGTCTAAAACACTTTTAAATCTTATCTCCCTTGTCAATAAGTTTGGTTTTACTTATACACCTAGATCTATCTGTTGAGACATAAATTCCTCTTTCCTCTACATCCAAGGCTATCTGTTGCAGTATATATATAAAATCTTTTTACATCTACACCTAAAGCTATCTGTTGCAGTATAGATATAAATTCTTTTTACCTCCACACCTAAGGCTATTTGTTGCAGTATATATATAAATTCTTTCTACCTCTACACCTAAGGCTATTTGTTGCAGTATAGATATAAATTCTTTTTACCTCTACACCTAAGGCTATCTGTTGCAGTAAAGATATAAATTAGTCTTACCTCTACACCTAAGGCTATTTGTTGCAATATATATATATATAAATCAGTTTTACCTCTACACTTAAGACTATCTGCTGCAGTATAAATTCTTTTTACCTCTACACCTAAGGCTATCTGTTGCAGTATAGATATAAATTCGTCCTCCGTGATTACTTTTTCTTTCTTCTTTAGGTCCCTTATTTTCTGATACAAGGTCCCACCACCACAATATTCCATTACAACACAGGGGATTCTGTTTTGTTTGAAGTAATCCTTGAAGGATACGATATTGGGGTGTTTCTTTTCCTCGGCCTTTTGTAAAACCTCTACCTCCCTTTCTACTAGTTCCCAGTGTCTACTTGTATCACTAGAGCCTTTGATGTGAATCAGCTTTACAGCGAAAGTCTCATCCTCAAATAATAAATAAATAAAAATATATAGAGATAAATAAATAAATAATAAACAAAAATACATATAATTAATTAAATACTTAGTAATACTTATCAGATTAGGTCAACTTGAGGATTTTTACAATTTATTAAGAAAATCACTGAAACATTTTTTTTTAATTGATAAAAGATACATTTAACAAATCATACTTCAGAACTTTTTATAAAATGACAATCCATCCTTCTAATGAATCCAAAAAGCAGCAAGTTCTATATATAATATTCATCTCATGTGCAGAAGAAAAAAAATTTGAAAATTGTCTTCCCTATAGAATTCCAATGAGTCATCAATATTTTTTTTAGTTCTACTGTATTCAGTGGAGCTTAAGTGGAAGCCTATTTGATCAATTGATAAAGTCCTCTGAAAAAATATTTATAATTTATTTCGAAATAAAGAAGGCAGATGCATGAAAAGTTTGGCAGTCTGCCGTCAATCTTACAAATGACAGACTACAGTTGGTATATCTTTATATCATTTTTTTTTCAAAGTTGAAAATAAATAAATAATATCAGCAGCATTAAATGTTTATAAAACACTTTCATTTTCAATTAGTGTTTCACTTAATAGATATACCTTGTTTTATATTTTATGTGTTGTTATCTTACTTATACACGGAAAGAACAATAGAAACAAAATTAAGGACAGATGATACAATTTTTTTCTTTGGAGGAGACTTAATATCATGTCACAGTTTTAGAAAAGTGGATAATTCTTTGAATATTTCTCCTTAGACTAGGAGAATGAAATACCTTCCATATATCCCCCAAAAAGTACACAACTAGAGTAATCATGGTAAAATTGTTTAATCTTCATTCATTTACCCTCTTTTTTTTCTTCAAAAATGTCCCTAAAGGAGCACAGAGACATGTAAAAGTTTAAGAAAAAGCTGGTTACTAAAGGGTACAGGTTAGTGAAATCTGTATTTATCAGCCCCTTAAGGTATATTGCAGGCATTTAAAAAGCTTCAGCAATCAAAAGAAAAAAAATCTACCCCAGAGGAAGTCTTGAATTTTATTTTTCTTTTAATTTTTTTAATCATTCTTAATGATATTGATATATTAATGCCTGACAATCAATAAAATCTTCATCACAATGCCTCGGATTGTAAATATACATTAATGCATTTAACTATAGAACATACATGTTTTTCTTTTACAAACTGCATCATTCATTTTCAATATCGACGTGCAAAAAATACTGTTTATTTCTCATACATGACTGATTTTTACTTCATTTTGCGATTAAAATGTTAAGATGAAAAGCACCATTGCGTAAACGCTTAATAAATAATCCCGGAAGAATTTAAATGATAAGATTCCATGAGGTAAGAACTTTTAAAGGACAGATGCAATTTAATAAAGCACATAGTCTAAAGTTTTAACATCTAGTTAAAATATGATTTCATCGCGCTATTTAGATTTTGTTCTTGAATTTTGTAATCTTAATGTCCGTAATATCTACTTAAAAAAAAGGAAAACAATGGCCAGATAATTAGAACTTCATGAACTACCGACTGAAATAGTTATGTGTTTACCACTGACATGTGGTAGCTTGTGCTTTTAGTAATAATACAACTGTATAGAAAAATTAAAACGACGTTGTAAACAAAAATGTTTAAAGTCCACTTTATTTTTAGCATTGTCTTTGAGATTTAAAGATTTTCAATGATTCTTTCCCAGAAGCACCAATACTATTCCAATTCATTTATTGATATTTATTAACATAGCAATAGAACCGTTTCAAAGGCTGACGCTTTCATATACAGCAGACATTAAGCTATATTAAAACTTAGTGATCTCAAGTTTTTGGAACCTACCGAGAGCATTGTGGTGGTCGAGGTGCCCTCTTTCAAAATCTTTCTGGCTTTATACACGTATCCATAGGTCCCCCTCCCTATCAGCTGCTCCAACTTATAATCCCCGTATGCTTTACCCTCCTCTTTATCCATACTGCATCAAACATTTAAGGAACTCTGATTTTACGGAGTAACTTTGTCTCCTTATAGTATTAGATATAGTAAACAAAGTAAATTCCACCTGAGAATGGGTTTGCACTGCGCATGTGTTTCGGATAATACCTTTTCTATGTACGAGAATGGCACAGTTCCAATATATTAAACTTCCGTGTTTAGAAAAGAGAAGCAAATTCTATTAATTCTGATTAGTATATAATTTTATCTATGACAAGGCATAAAACATATTGATTTAGTTCGTATGATAACTCCTTGATCAACAGATGAAAATGTATTTGTTCTTAATGAAAAGATTGATGATGTCTTTTTAATATGTGTTTTTCTTTCTCAAATTAAGGTCAGACAATACGTTCCTCAAATATTTGTTTTGCAAATCTTCGTAATGTATGAAAAATATTTAAAATTAATTTTAATTATCTTTTGATTTCTTAGCAGGTTTCTTATTGTCTTTAGAGTAATCGAAACACTTAAAAGAGTGATATTGGCATATTAAGTTTTTCCCAAAAGGATTATATAGGAAACAATATCCTCTGGTATCGTGCACAAATGCCTAGTAAGGTACCTCAATTTTTTTGCGAGTAAACATGTTAAAGTAGCAATACTTCAATGACAAAATCTTGGAAAAATTCATATATTATTGAGGAACGTATCGTCTGTCCTTAACAGTTTCTGCTATCATGCCAATTTCTAATACGCTGTAAATATAATACACATTACAGAGCACACAACATGATGCATTCTAGACATTTCCTGAATAAGTTTGCTAAAGAAATAAAACTACATGACAGAAATCAATATTCTTAAAGCATACTTCTATTTTTAGGTAGAACAGCAGGAATAAACTAAGGCATATGAGGTGCCAAAAATTGTCTCGTTAAGTAAATAACCAAGTCCGTATTGTCCGGTGACAAGCTCTGACAAGCGTAAGATGTTTAACAAGTTTCTGTTATCTTGCGTTTTCTTTCGTTGGACAGTGTCTCTGTAAGAGTTGTGGCTTATTGACCTTTTATTACCAACATTGTTTTCCATTGTAAAAGACTATTTAAAACAAACAGCATTTTGACTATACATTTGAATAACGTAACCTCCTTGTTCATGTATCAATCAATGTTAGAAAGATTTGAATGCTAGATACTTCGAATTTTATCCCCTTGGACAGGGAAGTAAAAATAAAGACAGACTTATAAATTTCATTTTTTTTCCGTTTAAGTATTATTCAAGGTTCATCGTAAAGCAAAGACTTACAATTTTCAATTTTTCGTTTAAGTATGATTCAAGGTTCATTGGAAAAGCTAAGATTTACAAATTTCCATTTTTCCTTTAAGTATGATTCAGGGTTCATTGTAAAGCTAAGACTTACAAATTTCAATTTTTTGTTTAAGTTTGATTCAGGGTTCATTGGAAAAGCTAAGATTTACAAATTTCCATTTTTCCTTTAAGTATGATTCAGGGTTCATTGTAAAGCTAAGACTTACAAATTTCAATTTTTTGTTTAAGTTTGATTCAGGGTTCAGTGTAAAGCTAATACTTATAAATTTCCATTTTTTCCGTTAAGTATGATTCAGGGTTCATTGTAAAGCTGAGACTTACAATTTTCAATTTTTCGTTTGTTTGATTCAGGGTTCAATGTAAAGCTAAGAAATTTCTGTTAATTTTTTATTTAGGGTTCAGTGTAATAGGAGACATTATTTTACAAACAATACGAATATTTTTTATGCTCACTTCTCCAGAATATGTATAATTGACTCTGACGAATTAAGAAACCTTTTGTATCAGTAATACTGATGGTGTTTTTGTGAAGAGAATAAGATTGCATTTTCTGGAACACAAAAATCAACTTGAATAAAAGTACACACGTTGATTCTTGTAGAGTATAGATTCATTTTTTCAGAAGTCAAAATGAATAAAACTAAAACTTCAGGCTCTTAAGTTAAAATTATGAGTTCTGATGTTCATCATACTTACTACGTTACATGTAGATAAGTGTTTCTTTGGAACCTGAAAGACAAAACATTGAATGAAATTAACAAGCAGGGACTTTCTTTATCTATAGATTTGTCTGTTTAATCAAAGCATTTGCTTTAAATTATAAGTCACCATGACCGCAAATTTAAGAGTCGATTACATGTTTTTCAAAATCCACATTTCGGTAAGCTTTTTGACATTTAGTGCACAATGTGTCATATCAGATGTTTTCTTCACGATCGGTCTTAATTTGATCATTTTTAAACGTATTAAATAGTAGAGAAAGAAACTTTTTCACATGAAAGAAGGAAAATCCACTTTGGGACTTTTGATAGAGCTTTTCCAATTATCGTTATTACTGTCCTGAGAATGATTAAATAGGATTCCTTGTTCAGAAGAAATGTTATCTGATAAACATGACTTCTTTGTCAGTGATAAGATAGAACACTCATCAGAGGAATAGAAAAGGTCATTAGATTTAGTTAAAAAATAGCAGACTTATCATACAAACCATGTAAAAATAAATACAAAATAAAACATATCTATGGTGGCATATTTATGCCCTCCAGATAATTTTTGTTAACATAAGATATCGCGTCGAGCCAAGTAAACTATCTCGTCAAGTCAAGATAACTTGCTGGTTTTGTCGAGATACAAAAACTTCTATCTCGTCTAGTCAAAATAAGCTATCATATTTTGTTGTGATACCTTCCTCGACCTGGCGAGATAATTTATCTTGTATCATGACTAAAATTGTTGCGTTGACAAGTACTGCCTCTTCATTGCCGTCACGATAACTGTATACTCATACACGTATGTACGAGGGTTGTCCGTAAAGTTCGTGGACAACCTTGATAATTACTGACAAACATTGATAAAATATATGAAACTATTATTTTCATTAAATTCATGTTTCATTTCATTAATATACAAGTTTTCATCACAAACAAAGCACAAATAGCTATATTTTTATCAGATACAAAAAGACACACATTCATACCCGGAGCACTAAAATGAAAATCCATGACGTTACCCGACGTCAAAAGTTAAAAAAACATTTAACTTTTCTCAACGTAGTCAACGTTTAACCCAATGCATTTCTTATGTCGCTTTAACCAGTCATCAAAAATGTGCACAAACTGTTCTGGTTTCATACGTGAAATAATATTTAACACTTCCTGACTAAGATCTTAAAAATCATAATACCTCAGTCCGCGTAAAAACGACTTTATGTATGGAAATAGAACTATTAGTCGCCGATCATTGTTAATCACGTCACAATTAAGCTTCATTTTTTACAGTCTGCAATCTCGGAAAGATGGTCTTCCTTCTCGCAGGTCATCCTATAAACTATATCTTCCGTCCGAAAATAGTTTGTGACACTTAAACGCTAAAGAACGGCCTACTTTGCTATGTTTTCCCGACTGTTTAAGGAATTTAAGGGTCTCTGTTGGTGTTTTTCCGATGTCTACACAGACTTTTATCACTGCTCTATGCTCCACCTTTTCCGAAAACGTCCCTTTTTTGAACAACGACGATCTTGTCTTGATAGATTTTAACCTCGATTTCTCTGCCATTTCGAAACTTTGAACATTCAAATTTTGCAGATTTGATGCTAAAACTTGTGTCAACGTCATAATGCGAAAGTCATCCAAATTTTCGCGTAATTTTACAAAATACAGATGAAATGTATTAAGGTATGTCACTCGTCAGCTTTTAAGAAAAGTACAGTCAGAACCTCTAACTTCAATACTATTTATTATAACTCAATTTTTATAACATATTTGAATTAAACAACGCAAATTATACAACATTCAATTTAAAAACTGCTCACAATTTCATAAAGAAACAAGATTTATGAGGGACTATTTCTTGTGATGGAAGGATATTTAGAAGAAAATCTACACATTTGTTGAATTTAATATTTTGGAACTTTAAACCCACATACTTTTACTCAGAGAATATTTTCCGTTAACATATGCTAGGGATATTAAATATAGGTTTCAATTTATATTTTTAGAACAAATTTGACACATTCATCAACAGACTTTGCCAAGAAAAGAAGATATATTAAAGAAGTCAAGATAAAATTTACACTGTTTTTTGCCTGAAAATCGCATATTTTGACCAATATCTCAAAATTTACATCACTGACCCCAACTTTTACTTTCATTATTTTAAACTACACGATACCCCCAACCGATCACCACTAAAGTAATAAAAAGTTTGATACAAGAAATTATTTTATTGCCTATTTAGATTTTTTATACTCCAAATAAGATACTTTTAAAGTGTAAAAAGATCACACAATAATTTATGCGCATTAATTTGCATGATTTGTTCAATGATAAATATTATTCAAACTATTTTACGTAAAATAAGATTATATTTATTGCCGTGATTACATCTGATAAAATATGATAAAGATTAACATAATAAAAGTGATTAACCTAAGAGTTACAAATTTAAGTGCAAAAAGGTCAAGTTAATTGTACCGTTGCTCAGTAAGATGCACACTGACCCCCAATTTTCTTTACGATTTTGAGTCATGCTATATGAGTACTTATCTAAAATATATTTATCAAAAAATCCTTGATATAACTAATTTCACGAGTGACATACCTTAAGTTGTTAAATAACTTTTTATTTAAAAGTTTGCCGTGCTCCGGGTCACCATCCCAAGTCTAATAATGAAGTCATAATTGTAATTATACATTTGAAATTGAATAAAATTTTACATTTTGTAATTCAAATATAGTAAAGGATTATAAATATGCTAATAATAAATATCTTTGACACAAATTTTATTTAAATCTTAGCTTGTCCACGAACTTTACGGACAACCCTCGTATGTATTTACAGATGACGTGTTATGGGTGTCTCAGTCATTTTCCAGTGAAATTATGCTGATCTCTTTTATTGAAATTATTCTTCAAATTCGTCACTGTTATTGAATCGATTTAATTACTAGAGGAACATAATTTTTAGAGATAAAGATTTTCTTATAAACCGTTCCATACATATTTTTCTTAAAATATGAAACAAAATAACCCATTTACCTAATTATACCCGCACTTTCTAAAGAAAGTTCGGGTATATTGTTGTTACTCATGTCTGTCCGTCCGTCCGTCCGTCCATCCGTCCGTCCGTCCGTCCGTCCGTCTGTCACACTTTTCTTTCTCAAACTACTCTTACATTTTACAGAGTAGCCTAATCATCTTTTGGGAGATGGTTGGTGGTGTCATGTAGATGTGCAGTAAGGTTTCGGAATTTTCATTTTCACCCTGGGGGTCAAATGGGGGTCGAAAAATGATGTTTTTTATGCAAAAAGCCCCTGGTTCCCTGAACTCCTCTTACATTTTACACAGTAGCCTAATCATCTTTTGGGAGTTGGTTGGTGGTGTCATGTAGATGTGCAGTAAGGTTTCGGAATTTTCATTTTCACCCTTGGGGTCAAATGGGGGTCGAAAAATGACGTTTTTTATGCATAAAGCCCCTGGTTCCCTGAACTCCTCTTACATTTTACATAGTAGCCTAATCATCTTTTGGGAGTTGGTTGGTGGTGTCATGTAGATGTGCAGTAAGGTTTCGGAATTTTCATTTTCACCCTTGGGGTCAAATGGGGGTCAAAAAATGACGTTTTTTATGCAAAAAGCCCCTGGTTCCCTGAACTCCTCTTACATTTTACACAGTAGCCTAATCATCTTTTGACAGATGGTTGGTGGTGTCATGTAGATGTGCAGTAAGGTTTCGGAATTTTCATTTTCACCCTTGGGGTCAAATGGGGGTCGAAAAATGACGTTTTTTATGCAAAAAGCCCCTGGTTCCCTGAACTCCTCTTACATTTTACACAGTAGCCTAATCATCTTTTGACAGATGGTTGGTGGTGTCATGTAGATGTGCAGTAAGGTTGCGGAATTTTCATTTTCACCCTGGGGGTCAAATGGGGGTAAAAAAAAAGACGTTTTTTATACAAAAAGACCCTGGTTCCCAGAACTCCTCCTACATTTTACACAAGAGGCCCATTGGCCACAACACTCACCGAGTCAATATAGCTCTGCTGTTCTTCATCAGCAGATTTCTTCTCCTACATATTCAAATATAAAGCTTTGATTGCCTGTTCTAGGCATACCCTACCCCCAGGTGCCATGTTTTGAATGAAATTGAATATAAACCTTCTGAGGATGCTGCTTTATTCATATAACCAATCATGGTTTTGCTGTTCTTTAAAATGGAATTTTAAATATCTTTGAAACCCTACCCTGGGGGGGGGGGGGGGGTCCATGATTTGAACAAACTTGTTTGTACACTACCTGAGGATACTTCCATATCAAAATGACTAATCATGGCTTTGTTTTTCTTGAGAAGATTTATTTCCTATATAATTCCTTTCATAAAACTTATTGATCCCCCATTATGGCCCCAACCTACTACTGGAGGATGCCTTCAACAAACTTGAATCTACAATACTTGGGGATGCTTCCATATCAATATGATTAATCATGGCTTTCCTGTTCTTGAAAAGATTTTTAAAGATTTTTCCTATATATTCCTATGTAAAACTTTGATTCCCCATTGTAGCCCCACCCTACTCCCAGGGGTCATGATTTGAACAAATTTGAATCTACACTACCTGAGGATGATTCCATATCAATATGACTAATTGCAGCTTTGTTGTTCTTGAGAAGAAGATATTTAAAGAATTTTTTCTATATATTCCTATGTAAAACTTTGATCCCCCATTATGGCCCCACCCTACCCCAGGGGTAATGATTTGAACAAATTGAATCTACACTACCTAAGGATGATTCCATATCAATATGACTAAGTGGCTTTGTTGTTCTTGAGAAGAAGATTTTTAAAGAATTTTCCTATGTATTCCTATGTAAAACTTTGACCCCTTATTGTGGCCCCACCCTACCCCCAGGGGGTCATGATTTGAACAAATTTGAATCTACACTACCTGGGGATGATTCCATATCAATATGACTAATTGTGGCTTTGTTGTTCTTGAGAGGAAGATATTTAAAAAATTTTTTCTATATATTCCTATGTAAAACTTTGATCCCCCATTGTGGCCCCACCCTACCCCAGGGGTAATGATTTGAACAAATTGAATCTACACTACCTAAGGATGATTCCATATCAATATGACTAAGTGGCTTTGTTGTTCTTGAGAAGAAGATTTTTAAAGAATTTTCCTATGTATTCCTATGTAAAACTGACCCCTTATTGTGGCCCCACCCTACCCCCAGGGGGTCATGATTTGAACAAATTTGAATCTACACTACCTGGGGATGATTCCATATCAATATGACTAATTGTGGCTTTGTTGTTCTTGAGAGGAAGATTTTTAAAGAATTTTCCTATATATTCCTATGTAAAACTTGGACCCCCATTGTGGCCCCACCCTACCCCCAGGGGTCATGATTTGAACAAATTTTAATCTACACTATGTAACAAAGGTTTCACAAAAGTTTCAACTTTTCTGGCCCAATGGTTCTTGAGAAGAAGATTTTTAAAAGATGACACCAAATTTTCACCAATTCCTTATTATCTCCCCTTGGAAAAGGGCGTGGCCCTTCATTTGAACAAACTTGAACCCCCTTTACCCAATTATGCTTTATGGCAAGTTTGTTTGAAATTGGCCCAGTGGTTCTGGAGAAGTGTATATTCCCATTTATGAATTTTGACACAAATTTAAGAAAAGTGAGGTCAAGTCAAAGGAAAGGTCAAGGTAAAAAAATATTGATAAAAATGTACATTAAAAAAAAGTATGATTAAATAGCTAAATCAAGTGTTTTGAATAGCAAAACCAAGCTATACCAGTATAGCTAATTCAACTGCAGAGCTTAATCAATTTTAAGAGATTGTGCAAGACCTGTTTTAATTCTTAATCATTCTTAAAATATTTATATCACCATTCCTGATTCAAGGGAGAGCTAGGCATATGACCAAAAAAGTCTATGATCTATTGATTTAATAAAGACACATGTATGTTGTGAGAAGATTAGTAAATAATGATGACAAGTGGGAAACGGCCGGGTTAATATTCACAAATTTTAGGAGTTTTCAACATTTAAGACCATGCAGACATAACCCCTTCCCCTTTTCCAGCTTCCCAGCCCCAGGCTCGTTTATTTATACAGATTATTTATAACTTGTTTTGGTATAAAATAAACTGTGAATAATACAAAAATGTACATGTACACAAAGTATAATGGTCTCTGAATGATTTTCATCTTCTAATTCTAGGAGGGTGGACTGACCCAAGGGATTCCTGAATAAAATGTCAAGCAGATTATCACTAACACACTTTTGACGCAGGTCATATTGTGATCATTTCCAGTTTCAGGGTGAGGATGACTTCAAGGGTCATAACCTTTATACCATTTAAAATGCATAATGACTCGAGGGACAATATTATATATGGTTAAGGGAAGAGTTTTCAACCATTTTCAAGATACAGTGTATATGATCATTTGAAGTTTTAGGGGTTGGGAATGACCTCTGGGGGGTCATGACCCCATATATCCTATTTAGTGTGTTTAGACTCTCTGAATATGTTAAGAGTGGAAGATAGAGTTAAACAATTAAGATTAAACCATGTTTTTAATACATGTATATATCATTTTATTTCTATTTAATTTTATTTTAGTTTTATAAGCATTATTGTGATAATTTTTAAGGTAAATGTGTAATGAGAAACATGTCATTTTTCAAAGCATTATGCTATATTCATTCAAGTACCCTGCCTAAATTCCATTATTAATATTAATGTAATTTTTTTGTTACTAACATATTTGTAATTTAAGGACCCCACTGGAAATAAGATTTTAAAAAAAGCTTTTATGGGCTATCCTTAGGTAATACCTATCATCTGTATGTCATGTAACTAATATATATACATGTATATGCTCAATTAGATCTTTATTAAGTAGCATAGTGCTGAGATAATGTCTGTTGGTTTGGGTTTTTTTTCTATTAGTAGGCTAATCTGTAATGTTTTAAATGTGTGTAATCATGACATTCTGTGATATTTGTACCTGAATAAAATGAAATGAAATGAAATAATACAAAGATGACTTAGGGGCTTTTGCTCTAATGAAAGCTATTTTATTGTTTCCGGTTCCATAGAACGAGAGGAATGACCCCAGGAACTTGCCTCATTGTATAATTGTGGCATTCCAATGATCTTTGACCCTTTTCCACCTATAGGCCCCTAACCATTTTCATTTCCGATTATTTTACCCCGTTCTAGTCACCTGTGTGGAGCATCGAGCAGTGGTTAGAACGTCTGCTCTAGAGTCATGGAGTAAGGAGTTGATCCTTACGTCGCGGGTAGTATTACTGTCTTATGACAGCATCTAGTTCAAAATTACTATTATGATAATCGGTCTTTTCTGAGTTATTGACATGGCATAAGTGAAACAATTAATGTATAGGGGACTCATTTATATCATAGCCAAGTATTGATCTCTAATTAAGAATAGAAAATCATTAATTTAATTGAAAAGCAAATCTATTGAATTAATAATTGCAGATAATATATGTAATTAAGTAAAAACTCATTAGTTTGGTTTACACGCACTTGTATTCTATTTTACTGAAAACATAGACAAGGTTTGAACATACATTGGTTCAAACTGAATTCCTTTGAAATTATGCTTGCAATACTTAAGAGTATCAATTTGATAGAAGAGATCAGCGTATTTCATTGGAAAATGACTGAGGCACCTGTAACACGTCATATATATATATATATATATATATATATATATATATATATATATATATATATATATATATATATATATATATATATATATATATATATATATATATATATATATATATATATATATACAGTTACACACTGCAATTATGAAGAGACATTATTTGTTAACGCAACAATTTTATTCATGATGCATAATAAATTATCTCGTTATGGTAAGATAGCTATATGATAGCTTATCTTGCCTGCACGAGATAGAAGTTGGTGTATCTCGACAAAACCAGCAAGTTATCTTGACATGACGAGAAAGCCATCTTGACTTGACGCGATATCTTATGTTGACAAAAAATTATGTGAATGGCATAAACATGCCACCATACATATCAAACATCTAACAATTATGCAATACTTAAAAATGTCATACAAAATAAGAGAGATTACTTCTCTATGGTATAGAATCAGTTTGGGCATATAAGAAAAAAAGGTTTCATGAACTGTATAAGATGGGACACGTTTGTTTTTACTTTCATGATATACATACTAGTAAAAATATTATGCCAGAAAAATTGCATTGTACTGACAAAAAAAAAAACAACTTCCTGTTGAGTAATTACTTTGTAAGGCCATCAAATGAATTTGGAAATTTGTTCTTCATTTATGACCTGAACCAAAGCATTCTTGTATAAAGAGAAATCGGTCTGAGAGTCTGCGATTAATAGAAAAGATATGACAGCCTGTTAGTAAGACGATTCAACTGTGTTTAAATAATGCATGATTTATGACAAATGAGATGATTTCAGCTTTTTCACCTTATTTATGTAGTAATATTCCACTATCACCTGCGTATGATGTTTATGTCTCCAACTTATTCCATACTCAAAAGTATGCCTTGAGTACGATCAATTTTTAAACGAGGCAGGCTACAGATAAATCAGTTGATGTTACAGGGATTTCAACAACCTCGTATAAAGTCAGTATTTTGTAGATTCTACGGTAGTTATAATGACTTTGTTAGCAAATACAACCTATCAATGGGGCGTACTTTGACTGACATACATGTATTTTATACCAATTGTAAGGCCTTTCCTTTTATACTAAATTTGATGATGGATTATTCCGTCTACCTGATCAATAGGGCCCACGGCGGGTATGACCGGTCGACAGAGGATGCTTTTTTTTCCCTAGACATCTGATCACACCTTTGGAATTTCCAGAGGTCCGTGTTTTTATGTTCTGTTCACAGATTTGTATTGTTTATAGGTTTCTTGAGATAGATCACTGATCGCTGCCTTAACCTATTTCATTATGGAAACGGAAACGAACTATCGAGGAAATTTTTTTTACTTGAAATAGATATTAAAGAGCTAGGTTCACTTTATGCATAAAATGGCCCTATAGATAAACCAATTTATCCACTAACACACTATGTCCCTTTCTCAACATCAATATAAAGTAGAGACTTGGCGCTTTCAGTTTGTATATAAAAGTTTCCTCTAAAGAGTCCAGGTACTCGAAAACAGGTTGTGTGAAATTGCGATGTTCTTGAATTTTGCAGAAAACAGGTGAATTTGAGAACCTTCAACAAAGAATTAAAATATGAGCACACCCCTTGATCCAAAAATTAAAATATATTTTATAATCTTAATAAGCAGTTCTTTCGTAATATATTTGCACATTTTGGATCGGAGGTTGTGCTGTATACGAAATATTGAAAAATAGCATCATATTTTGGCCATTTTTGAAGAAATATTCGGGATATGTGGATAATGACGCAATTCATGACGTCATAATGCATTGACTAGCAAGAAAATTACATCTTTTTAGTAGAAATTCAGTCACCAAGTGTTCAAGTGATATTTATTGCCTTATCGACTAAAACTGCATTTGAAACTCTTTTTTAAAAATTTATTTCTTACAAAAAAGCAACCATAGGGACCACGTTTCTTTCCAAAACAATCTCTGCATTTGGAATTTTGATTTTTATAGGAGCATCATTACGGTATTTATCAATATATAAACATGTACTAGATTTCTTTAGATAAACGCTGACCAGTATACTTTCTAGAAATTAATGACTGGGGTCAGTCTTCAAGCCTTCCTTACATGTTATTGTACATATAAGAACAATCACGTCTTTGTGCTATGTGACCCTCACAGAAATTTGAAATTTTAAGACGATTTCATATGTCATGGGACTAAAAAAAAAACTGCAAAGAAAGGCATCTCGTTCCATTTAATTTTTATAGGTCTATTCATTACTTTTTTGTAAGAAAAATAATTGAATTGTTTAAAGGATTTAATTTCTAAATGTGAAATTATAAGTAATTTAGATTTCCTTGACTATAAGTGTTTTAGACATCAAAAAGTTGTCAAGAGAAGATTAATTTTGTTTCAGAGGAAAAAACGTGTACACCTTTGAATTTTGAGAGATTAATATGTAACATTTTCATTTCATTTGATTATTCCTTTACTAATCCTTTCAGAATTATAAGTCAATTTATTTCTCTCTCCTAGAGTAGATACGAAAGCTGGCAAAAAACTCCTTTTTCGAAAAGCAGTAAATCTGTTAAGATTGATTGTTTGGGCTTGTTTTCCGATTATCTTTCTTACTATCCAATTCTTGGTGTATTATTATTACCCAGCCACGCTTACAAAGCTATAGAGTCCTTTTTATGAAATTTGATGACAATTTGGTTTAATCTGAAAACCTTTATTTATGTCTGATGATTGAGGCGTCTCAGAGAACGTGTGTTTATAAATAGATATGACTGTAAGTAAGCATTCATTCGCTAATTCTAAGAATTATTAGTATCATTCAACTTCATATAACTGCACTCTCTAAAGTTAACATATAATGTTTACAATATCATTTTGTTGGGGGTTAACCATACATATATATGTCATATGAGAGCGATAAGTGGTCTTTGAATTTTGATATTGACTACATACATGTATATGAGTTTTGGGGTCTTAAAGAATGTTGTTTCTAATGTGTGTATGTAATAGAATCCCTTTTATATATTTAAATAAAAGCTAAATGATGTTTTTGTATATTATTGGCCATGTCATGTAGATGAGATTTTGTTTTTATTATATGTCTTCTTAATTGGTCACCAGGTGCTTCTTGTCATTGATATTGGTTGTTGGAAGAGAGAGTGAAGAATGGTGAAGAATGACACTTTCCTGAGGATGATTTTGCTAATGTTCTAACTGTATAGACTTAGTGTTCTTTGATTGTAAAAGTTACTTCTATTTTCTGGATATGTTGTCAGACGGACTACCAGATTAATTCCCAAATTCTTTATGTTAATTGTTGACCAATCCTGAAATAAAAGTGTTTTTTTTAATTCGGATATATATGATATATCGTTTGCTAAATGACTGCTTAGCCCGACATTGCATGACCAAACTTGCAAAACACATCTGTGTACATATACGGTCATTCACGCTTCGGTTGATGATTCTGAACTTTGTTACAGATGATTATCATTGGGTTAAAACAGCTCGATTAATCTAGTAACGATTGATAATTCATCTACTGAATTGAGGAAGCACTACCTTGTGAAATATCTTGTTAGCCATACAAGGATTTTAAATGAACCCATCCTAGAGGCAGATGCTGGAGAACAAATATTGCAATCATTATTAATAATACCCCTTCGTAAGCAATCATTTTTAAAAGAAAATGATGTCATTATTATTCCATATAGTCATCTGATTTCAGTTTACAGTTAGATTCATGAAATCAAGTGCATGTACCTGAAGTATTTATCTTTTTATTTTTCAGGGAATCTCAGACGGATATCCGCTTATGTGAGAAATTGGAAAAGAGTTAACTTTTTTAAAGCACCACAAATCGATTGAAGTTTTTTTTCCTTTATCAGAAATAGAAACTAATAATATCCTTAAAGTCATCAATTTGTTGCGCACTTATAGGACTGAGTGGGGGAAAAAACTGTGATTCAATCTAGATCTATCTATCTATATCTTATATATATATATATATATATATATATATATATATATATATATATATATATATATATATATGGAAAAATGAATACTTGACAGTTTTACTTTTGTCAAAAAGTCATTTTTCAGTTTCTCATAATTGGGACACGGCCAACAATTTTCGGGAGTCAACGACAAATTTTGAATGCGACGGTTTTTTTTATGGATTTAATTTTTTTTAAAAAACAAAGGTATTGTTGAAAGACTGATTTAAAATATAAAAATATATTACATCAGAATATTGTCAGATAACTTATCATTTTTTTTTTTTTGTGAAAGACTTTTTGTAAATATAATTAAGAGGGGGGGGGGGGGGTTCCTGAATTTCTTTTGTCACTGGCGTTGAAGAATAGTAGGGACTGGGAGATTTTCTCTCTTTCCTTGGGATTTGCAGGACAATATTACTCTCAGTATAGGCATGGTAACTGAAATAGGGATTGACAAGTCCTCGATATCATCTTGTTATTGTATTAAAGCACAATAGTACATCATATTATTTGTGTTCAGTTAATATAAATTGTAATCACTACCTATGAAAACCGTTGGAATATCAATATTTTCCAAAGGTATTCTACATTTGTCCTCTGTTTTGTGTAATTTCTATTGGAGTTGAATGATTTTCCGCTTCTGTTATTTTAATTGGCCATTTATGTTGTATACATATTGTATCATAAGAAGTTATGATGTAACTAGACTTGATTTCACACTACCTAGGGATTCTTAATATCAATATGACTTACTTAAATTTCCTGTTCTGGAGAAGATTTGAAGAGTTTTTCTTTTATATGGGCATTTCCCTGACCTGAGCATCATCCTAACACCAGTGGCCATAGTTTGAACAACCTTGAATCCACACGACGTGGGAAATGGGAATGCTAACATATCAATATGGGATATCCTTGCTGCTCTTGATTTTTTGAAGAAAAAAATCCTACAGCTTTCTTCGTCGAAATTTGAATACATGCATCCAATAAGCCATGATTTGAGCAACTATTTTTTTTTTGAGTTACCAACTTTATTTGTTTGTTGGGTTTTTTTTCCTTTTTTTCTTTTCTTTTTTTTTTTTTTTTTTTTGCTCACATATTCCGTGCAATTATTTTATTCTTTATTGTGACCCCATCCACACCGCAATGCCATGGTTTGAATAAATCTGAATCCGTTATAAAATGATGAGTTGTCTTGCTGCTCTTGAAAATATTTTTAAATATGTTCCCTATATTTTCTCAAGTAAAACTTATGCCTCCTGGTATTTCAATTTTAAACCCGGGGCCACAATTTAAACAAACTGGAATCTGCATATTTGAGAATGTTTGCATGTTAATATGACTAATCATGATCGTGCTGTTCTTCATGAAAAAATTAAAATATTCCGGTGTAAAACTTTGTTCCCTAATATGAGCCAATCTACCTATTGGGGTCAAGATTTGAACAAAATACTGCACTTTTAGGATGCTTGCATATTTCTATTGCTTATCACGGCCTTGTTGTTCTTGAGAATATTATAAAAAGATTTTTTGCTATATGTTCCCATTTAAAACTTGAATCTGCCTTATCTGAGGATAATTGTATATCAAAATGACTTAGATTTTGATACATACATGTATTTAATATTTCCATGTAAAATGATTCCCCATTGTGTGTAGTGAACTAGCCTGAATTTAAACTGAAAGCTTTCAGGTAAAGTTTAAAGTTTTCTGGCCAATAGGTCTAGAGAAGGTTTTTAAATGATCCAAACCCGTTTTTTCCTTTTCCTGATTATGAAATAAAATGAAATGTGAAAGGTTTAACACACGGACAGACAGACGGTGGACAAAAGACAATCAGGAAAGCTTACTTAAACCTTTTGATTCAATTGAGCTAATCATATAATACCAATGATGAAATATACAATACAGATAAAGAAAAATATTATGCAATTGGATCAGAAGTTTGACATGCAATATAAAAAAGTTATTGGAAGAGATTCCAATAAATGGCATCCCTTGGTGTATATTCATATATATAGGCTTTTGCGGTTATGAACTATTTCATCATTTATAGGCACTATTTAACAAAAAATACACCATGATTTTATTTCAGAATAATGATACGGAACTCTATGAACCTTTCAGATGCTAGTTGGCGCAAATACACGTAAATTGAAAATTCAAGATTATTGATTGGAACATAGCTTTAAACTTTTGAAACCCAGTTAACCTTTCTCGCTGTTAGTATTAAAAGTACGAATCGAGAAAATGTTGGTCTACATAAATGAGGCAACATACGTCAATTAAATATTCAGGAATATCAGTATATTTGATTAAGATGAAATTGTAAATGTTTGAAATGTTTTTATACAGTAGAGTTTCTTGTTAATTGAACACATTTGAAGAGCAAAACAGTTATTATCTACTTTAAATATACCTGCTTAATGTATTTTATTAGACCTACTCACATTTATATATATGTATATATGTTCAAAACTGATATATTATATACCCAAGTCTGTATCACTCAATTTTACTTTAGATTTCGTACAATCACGTGACGGTGTGATCCGACTTTCCGGATCACCACACTGTGGTTTTCTGAATCCATATCACCCCTCTCTGAAACTGATGACGTAGTACACAGAAACATGACGTTATTTTTCATGCGCATCAAAAAGTTCCTTGAAAAATGCTTTGTTTAATGGAAAAATCTTATATAATTGATCTCAAAAGTTTTTTTAAAACTATATTTTGCTAGTTGTAAGGGAGGGTATATAATAAATTTATCGTTATAACAGTAACTTGATCCGAAGAGCCGTATCACGTCTCGTTGACAGGCGCGGATCATCAGATCAAACTCGACGCTTCGCGTCTCGTTTGATCTGATGATCCGCGCCTGTCAACTCGACGTGATACGACTCTTCGGATCAAGTTACTGTTATAATAATGTATATTTATTAAATAGTTATATTCTAATAGCTATTGATTGACTATTTTTATAATGTTACATAAAACTCACATTTTGATGCAATCTTAAGTTTTCTGATAACTATGCTAGTATGGTTGTTGTATAAGCTACTTTTGGCACATGTAGCTGCTATTTTTGGCTTGTGTGTTTTTTTGTTTGGTACGACGTCTTTTAAAATGCTAAATCATGAGTTGGTCGTTTTTCAAAATAAATAAATGTATTTTATTTAACTAAAAATTTACAAAAATTGGAATTCGTAAATTTTCATATCTTGTGATGAGGCATCTACAAAATTACTTTGTTAAGAATCATTCTGATTCTACTGGACTTCATCATTGGCAAACTGGTTGGGAAACATTAAAAACCAGGTGATATATTGCAAAAAATGACAACTATGTTCAAAATTCACACGGAAAGAGTAATGAATATTTACAATAAATTGTCCCCAGTAAGCGTGAACATGCATTCACATACGATACTCGTAATAAAGAAGATTATAATGTTCAAAGAATTCTTTAGAAATTCCTTCGTACCCGATGCTGTAAAACAATGGAATTTACTAAATATAGAGGTCAGGTAAGTCATCTCAATCAATTCATTCCGAAAAAAAAAAATTGGCAGCAAAAGTTAAAAATCTGCCATCATACTTTTCTTTTGGTAAGCGATATACCAATATACCAAAATCATTCATACTAAGCTAAGACATTATTGTATACTAAACTTGATTTATATATATTTACATTTCCAATGTCTTTGTCCGAGATAAAATTACAAATTGTAAAAACACTTTATTTCTACATAAATCTACTGGTTCATCGATAGGCGCGGTTAAAAAAAATCACGTGCGGGGCGGGACAAATAGAGGGAGAATCGGGGCTATTAGCACGGGAATTTGCAGAATCAGGAGCATGTAAATATAAGGAATAACTGTCAGATTTTTTGGATTCATGACGATGATCAATCGATTGGCTTGCGTGATAATTTTATGCATAAACGCCTTCGGCGTTTATGCAAATTATCACGCAAGCCACTCGATTGATCACATCATGAATCCAAAAAATAAGACAGTTATTCCTTAAATAAACGAAACATTATAAAAAGTCCTTCATGTTCGTGCTGAAAACGCGAAAATGTGTACCTTTTTTGCATGCAAAAATTATTCTAATGCTAGAAATAATCTTGTTCATGCTTGAATTGTCACTATTTATATAAACCTATTACTATGTGGTGATGATAATTTGCCTTTACAAATAAATAACAGTATTTTTGCTGCTATTCATAAATTTATTGACGAATCATGTAGATTTTCGTAGTTGATATGTTATATTTCATTTGTATCATTTGTATTATTTTTCTTTTATTTGCATGACATAGTGTATTATATATGGAGAGGAACTAGTAAGTTATTTAAGAACTCGTTTCCAATCCTTTTTATCTAATCAATAAAATGTGTTCAAAACAATTGAAAATATCTATCTAGTCATTGGAGACAAGGTCTTTCAAATCTGTTGGAATTTTGGTGGGCACTAATTGTGCTCCTTTATAAGCAGACCTGCCTATGAAGCAGAATTTATTCAAAAACTTCATGAGCAGAAGAAAACTTCTAACTACCTTCATCTCAACATTTAGATATATCGACGACGTTTTATCAATCAACAATAGTTAAGTTTTCATTCATATGTCGACTCAATATACCCCCAATGAACTCGAAATAAGAGACACTATAGAGTCTACCATATCTCTTTCATATTGGGTGTTTAACTGACAATGGACGATAATGGCCAACTATTAACTAAACTGTATGACAAACGGGATGACCAGTTTTTTTCACCTTCAACTTCCCTAATTTGCGTGTCCAACATCATCGTCGGAAACCCACGGTCGGTCTCGCTTCTCTTACCTCCCGTGGGACACAAGGCCGAAAATTTCGCTTGGAGGTGTGTCTCAATACCGCATTTTCATTGGTCGCAATACGATACGGTATTGCGATGTGTAACTATTAATTATCCAATAAAAATCATCGTTGCAACCCGTATGTCGGGAAGGATTTTGCGAACAATATGGAGACGTTCGAGGCGAAAGTGAAAGAAGTTTTTCAAATAAACGAGCTAAAAGACTTTCAAAGAGAGTCTTTGGCAGCGCTCTTGAAGAGAAGAGATGTTTTTCTGTCTATCAAAACCGGAGGTGGGAAAAGTATTTGCTACCAGGGCTTTCACACGGCATATAACGCTAGTTTTGACGACAACAATCCGATCTCAGTTTTGGTCGTCACACCTCTACTTTCCATTATGCATGAACAGTGCAATTCATTGAATAGTTTAGGATTTCTTTCAGCATTTATTGGTAAGCAGATTACTTTTATACTTTTTATCTACATAAACTATATATACAGTGTAGATGATGAAACTCTTTTTTGATAACATGTAAAAAATATGATCATCAAAGAAAAAAAAATTTCAGTCAATTAAAAGTAAATTTCCAAATTTCTCAGGGTTAGATGATGAACAAAAACTTTTTGGTTACTCAATATTAAAGACAAAGACACTCTTAATTTTGTGGGCAAATTCATAAATGATAAAATGTTGTAGTAGTCATACACTTTTATATATAGTATTCCTTTTAACTGAAATAGTACAATATTATTGTTGAAATGAGCAATATGTCATTTACAAATTGTTATACTATCCATTGACATAATTTTTTCCTTATTATTGTAATAATTTCATATTTGTCTGTTTCGGGCTCTAAATTAGAAAATAAATGTCCTGTTCTGTTCTATAATGTAATTGTATTGGCATGCATGGGCATTAGCCATGTCGATCTCGCTCACCTTTTCCCCTCTGCTATGTTATGTGATGATTCAGAACCTCTCTAACGTTCATGTTTCTGTATCTGTGTGTGTTGTAGCACTCAATACTGGTTTTTATTCGACAGGAAACATGTAAACGTTGATTTTTTTTTCTGACATTTTTATTTATTAAAAATTATATCAAAACATACATTTTCCCAGGTACATGTATTAGTATATTGTTAATTTAACTATTCCTTCGTGATATAGGTGGTGAAAACGACAATTCCATTTTAAGAAATGAAATGCAATTCATTTTCACCTCACCTGAAAGTGTGCTAAATGGAAAGTGGAGAGATTGGGTGACAAACAATTCAACCATTAGATTAATAGCTGTAGATGAAGCCCACACAGTGTTACATTGGTAAGTTTATTTATGAAGGGGAAAAATGATGCATTGTTACAAACCATCAAAATTTGAGCAATTCAAACAGGGTTTAAATTATTCCCCTTATTTTTTAGGGGAGAGTCTGCGAGCGAGGAAGATCCTTTCAGACGTTGGTATGGTCGACTAGGGGAACTGCGAAGCCTTGTGGAATGTCCTGTAATTTTGATGACTGCCACAGCAAATTCAGCTGCCAGAAAAGCCTTACAGAGAAAATTTTGTATGACAGACTGTTTAGAAATTATAGAGAACCCAGACAGGAACAATATTAAATTATTTTTACAGTGTGTTAAATACAACACTCCACTAGAGAATACATTCTTCTTTCTAATTCTGATGTTGAAAGAGAAAAAAGAGCTCTGTGATAGGTATCTGATTTTTTGCCCTTCTATCAGAACTTGTAGTAAATTGTACACTATGTTTAGAATTATGTTTAAAGAAAATGTTAAATTGATTGACCATATTGAAATGTATCATTCAAAAACCACAGATGATGTTAAACAATTAGTTAAAGAGGATATGTCTAAAGAAAATGGCAAAATTAGAATTCTTATTGCTACCAGTGCAGCTGGTATGGGTGTAAATTTTAAAGGAGTGAAATATACAATTAACTATGGTTGCCCCCGAGATATGGATACTTTTGTTCAGCAGTATGGCAGAGCAGGTAGAGACGGTGGCTCAGCAATGTCTTTATTGATTTACACAAAACATGATATTAAATGTATAGATGATGACATGAAATTATATGTTAAAAATGAAACCATTTGTCGCCGTGAGAATATATTGTCTTCCTATAAGAGTAAACCTGCTATGGATAGGGACATGCATATGTGTTGTGATATTTGTGATAAGAAGTGTCATGTGAAAGATTGTGAAAAATGTAGTTTAGCACAACATCCTTATTATAAAACTCAATTTCCAGCTTTTTCGTCAGATTCAAGTAGCCAGGATGATCATGACTTGTTTACAGATTCAGATTGGGAGTAAGCATTAAGATGTAATACATGTAATTCAAAGAATCCTTAAAAAATATGCACGCATACATTGCTGCATTTCATAAATCAGTCAGTATTGTATAATTTTGCCAATATATATTGTCAGCCTTTGGTGATAGACCTACTTTTTAAAAATATGTTAGGGTTCATTTAAATCTGTGATAAGATACATTTTCAGTGGGATACAGAAACTTGGGAAGAGACACCATTCCTCATTATAACTATGTACTTAGATCATCAGCATAATACCCAGGAGCAGAGAAGATTTTCAAAGAATTAATGCATTTTCACATTATAATCATTAGAACCCCGCCTTAAACCTGAACTCCTGATCCAGGGGCCTTGAAATTCAAAATTCTTGACGAAGCACCATTGCTCATCATAACTATGTAATTAGATCATTGGCATTGTACCCAGGAGCAGAGGAGAAGATTTTTTAAGAAATAATACATTTTCACTATATATACAACAGAGCCCCGCCTTAGCACCAGAACCCCTGACCCTGGGGCCATGAATTTCACAATTTTGAGAGAGTGCTCATTGCTTATTACAATCATGCCAACACTAATTTTAGTTGTTTTGGCCCAGGGGGGCAGGGACCATGAAATTCACAAATTTTGTTTCCCTTCACCCAAAATTGGTTGAAATTGGTTAAGCGGTTTCAGAGAAGAAGCTGAAAATGTGCAAATGTTAACACACGATGCACAACTGACGAAAGCAGATAGCAATACGTCACTCGAGTGACTCAGGTGACCTAAAAAAAAAGATTTATTGTCAAAATTCATTAGTATTATAAACAAATTTTTTTTGAGAGAGGAAGGATGAAGTTTAATTTAAACCCTTAATTGAAAGCCCTGAAACAAGTTTTTGCTTATACTTCAAATTTATGAATCAGTTTGTACTCCTTAAAAGCTTGTACATATTTTATTTGTTTTAGATATAAGGTCTATACATACATGTATATGTTCAACATGGTAAATTGTTATCAGTTTATAACATCTACACCATTACTTTTATAATGGTGTACTGATCAAGCTATACTACTGCCATTTTTACAATAAATGCTTGAACTTAAATCTGATTTTGTTTTTTAAAAAATAAAACACAATGAGTTACTATGTCACAACAAAACTGACAGAGTTAGATAAACAGATGGACATTGTAATTCCCATTTCATGCTTGGCCCTAATAAGTTTACATGTACAAGTCAGCAATGTTCTTTTGTTCATTTATCCATTCATGTAATTTAAGAATGTCAATTTGGTGAATTGGATCTTTAAATTTGGAGAAACTCTCCCAGCAAAGATCTGACACTGGTCCTTTGCTTCTCAAAGATTTAACCATAGTAATGATATCAACTGTTTTATCAACATCCGGCCTGTGTCTCGACGACTTCACTATTTTGGTAGTCCTCAAAAGCTGATCTTTAATGCTGTCAATGACTTGTGTAGTCATGCAAATTGTTTTTGCTGATTGAAAGGATTTATTTGCTCCTTGTGTGTTGAGTTCTCTCTTGATGTTGCGCACTTGCAGTTCTACACAGTTGTCATTAGGGATATTGTTGTAAATGCCGCCCTTCAGATTTACAGTCATATTCCACATATACTCAAATGCCTGGTCAGGTGGAAGAATAGAATTAACATATGTGAGCATTCTCCACAACCAGAGCTTATATTTTGAGTGACTTAAAGCAGAGGCATACAACCACTCAAACTTGGCATTACGCATGATGCGGTCCCCGTCACCCATTTTGTATGCATCACAGGTATCACGGTAGAGAAGGGACATCCTTAGAAAGGATGTAAGTGGTTGATCAGGATCTGATAACTCTGTAATTTCATGAAAGATCCAGTTGTGCTTTTTCAGTAGATGTTTCTTTAGCCAAGACTTCCTAATATATGTTTTCCCACACATTGCACAAGAGAAAGAAAGGTCTTGTTTCATGGCATCTATCTGTACATCATCAGTACTTAGATCTACCAAGTGTGATCTAAAATATCAAAATAAATGATTTTTTAGTACTAATAATTTTAGATTCATAAGTATGAAAAATGAAGACTTGTGGCAAAAATATTCAAGACTGGTGAAAACTTGACTCTATTTGATCATGATCTTTTTGCTTGGGTGAGCTTACAATTGCATCTATCCAAGGAATAGCATTCATAAAAATACAATATTTGGTTCATACAAGAAAAGGGTTTTTAACCTTATGTCTAAGAAACTTTTCCAGGAATTTAGGCCAAGTGCATTAAGAACATCTGTGGCAACATTGGTAATCCATTCCATTTTGTTGTCATTGTTCATTAATGAAAAAACAGGAGCATGTGAGGGTTGTGATGTAACTTCCTCCATGTCCATGATGTCCAAAAATGTTGACACAATGTAGGAATCTGTCACATCCTGGATGAATTGATGATGGGATCTAAAAGAAAATATAACAAGGCACACATTATTAACATTCTTTTTTATCTGTTGATATTTTCAAATTCATATTGCAAAATACTTGACTTGGATAGTTCAACTTACCTGAAGTTATTTGTTACTTCCTTAGGCCCAGTCACTGACCGACGGTTGATAGCATTCCTCAGTTTGTATAGGGAACCCTGGTCTGATGCACTGCTCTCAGTGTAAAATAGTTGAAATATTCCCTGAAAAAATATTATTGTGAAAACTGAAGAAATGAAATAGATTTAGACTTAAGACATCTTTTAAGGGTATAAAATTAAAACTTAATCGAAAAATTCAGAATTGTCTGAAATCTACATAGTTATGCAGATTATGTAATTACATGTAATTTATCAATAAATTTGCTACTTGCACCATGTACAAAAGGATTAATTTGTTAGTAAAAACTAAAACTATAAAGCAATAAAATCAAGTCATGCTAAACATAGAAATCATTGGAATGGCCTATGATGGGCTACAACTCCCAGTTTCTGAAACATATGTATACTATCTACATGTACATGATGTACTAAGATAAATTAAGGAATTGATAATATATACCAATATTTGGAGGGCAACAAGTGATAAATGAATAATACTAATGAAATTCATGCTGAAAAAATGGAAAATGCAGTTTATGACCTAGTAAAACTTCAAAGCCAAATTGATAATCTGGATGCAAAGAACATGAGCAAGTCTGCAGAGTTTCACAATATTTCCACCTATTTGTCATTGCAAAGTTCAAGATGAAAATATGTATGGCACTTCATGTATAAGTAAAATTATGAGTACTATATTATCTCTGCAAAATACTTACTCTAATTCATAAAAGCCAAAAACAACTGGAACTAAAACATTCCTGAACAGGGTGTGTTACCAATAAGAAGTTCATCTCCCTGTGAAAACCTTCTGGCCTGTGAACAAGCCCCCCAAGCATATCATAGTCTGATTTTGCATTTTGCATGGCTTCTTGAGCTGTAAATGCTCGCTCATTGGTGAGAACATCTCCACCAAAAACAACCCTGTCCGTTATTTTCTGATCTTTTTCAACAGCTTGGAAAACCAGTTTATTCACATTTTGCAAAATTGTTATCATTCCCTCTGATGAATTTTCACTAGCCTCTACTAAGTCACAATTCAGAATGACTGATTTCTTTCGAGTTTTGTCCATAAAGTCATGGGTTATGCAACCTGGCACACACTTTTGTAAGGGTTTCAGAAATTCGACAAAGGTAATAAGGACTTTAATAATATGAAATTTCATATTTTCAATCAATGTGTGCAGGTCACCTGAAGATGGTAACCATGCACTTGTTGGCAACTTCAAAATATCCCTGCTTTCTTCATTCTCTTCTGTTGATCTAGGGTGTTTATCATCTGACATGATCCTCTTCTCTTTCACCATTGTCAGAAACCAATGCAAGCTCTTTCTCTGAGACATCATTGTCATCTTAGCAGGAGTAATTGTGACATCTAAATTGTCCCCTATGATTTCTATGCCATGTTTAACATCTAAGAGTCCTGGATTTTCAGGTGAAGGGTAATAAGAATGTAAATACCTTGTCATTGTGGCCGACACCTTCTTCTCCTGCTCTTTGATCAGCTGTTTCTTTTCTTTGATGACAGTGCTGCTCGCCACAGAAATTCCAAGATCATGAAGAATTTTCAAACCCTAAAACCAATGAACAGTATCATTTTTGATTCACACCTTTTTTCAATAGATATTCGACTACATCAAATGTGACTTCTTTTTTTTTAAATTTCAATCAATTTTAATAATTTTTAAAACTAATTTTAAATACCTCTTTTGACACTCCACACTTGTCTAGTGTTAGACCAAGGATGTACTGTAACTGATTTACTGATCTTGATCTGCCATAAAGAAGTACACCTATTGACATTATTAGCACTGGAAGGTTCTGCTTCTTTTTTACATCTATCAAACTGCTCATAATGGTAAACAGATAAGGAATCCCTTCCTTGAGTTTTGATTCCACAAAAGACCAGTCAAGATTCATCATACTTTCACTCTTTTTGCATTTTAATAGGTCACTTTTTTTGCTAACTACACAGTCAATTTCTTTTTTCAGCTTCTTTACACACAACTGAAATAACGCATCCATATAGCTGGTATCTTTGCAAAAATTCTTCAGTACAGCATGAGGTGATCTTCTGTTAAACAGTGATTTTAAGGCTGCTTTAGAATTTTGATCTTTTACTACTCTACTTACATCAGCTCCAGCAATCTTGGTGACAATCTATAATGGAACACTGAAAAGTTTATGTATTTTGTGTATAAGTACATATTCTATGAAACAAAAGCATCATCAAAGATGACATGAAATGATGTATAGTTCACATACACATGTAACAGTTAGAACTCTTGCAATAATGTAGATTCTTATATCTTCAATATTAGCAACATAAAGATTGAAAGTGTCAAAGTGAGTAGTTTAATTTCATTTGCCATTCTTTTAATCAAGAAAATATGGGATAGTCATTTATGAATTTACAGTAGTGACCAGATGTTGGACAGTAAAAGACAAAGGCTGCATGACCTTAGCCCATTGACAAATTTATCAAAAATTACCTTTACATCAAAATTTTCTGACACATGTGTTTGTGTTGATTTATCCTCCTTGCATGGTAACTTTGACTGGAGACTATGATTTGGGTTCTGATGCAGAAGTAGTTTGTCAGGTGTTTTAAAGAGAGCTTTTTTACTTTTTCCTTTTGGTGTTGGTGTCTTATCTAGGGACCTCTTCACTGCACTCACCCTGGGTGTACTGGGCTTAACATGCCCACTTGTCTGTTGATGTTGTCTTAGAACATCTTGAAACAAATTATAAATCCCTGTGTAAATTTATGTATGCAATGCTTTTATAAATAAGGCAACAATTTCTAGATTAAATTTTAAAATAGCTGGCAGGACTTTTTTATTTAATAATAGTTATTAGTAAATAGAATATTCAATACACAGAACTGATATCAACAATCAACTTTCAAGCCCTCATTCTTTGATAAATATTTATACTGTTATAGACACCTCTTCATGAGAAGTAGGTCAAAAAGTTTCCACATTTGTCTAAATCCAAATATCACATACCTAACAACTTTTCCCTCTCAGTTTTCAACTGTTCCACCTTTGCTCGCACATTTTCCTCGATCTTGGATATTCTATTTAGTTTATTGGTGCATAGATTACACGCATATGAATTGCTGGTCGGGAAAAAATTTAACCTTGTAAATGCATAATTATACTGTTCAGTTGATGTTTTAGAGCTTAATGCTCTATATCCCCTGTCCTTTATAACATATAAGCAAAAAGAGCATTCTTTTACGTGTCCCGAGGCTGCCATAGTTTACAAAACACTTTCAAACAGCAACACGACATTATTCTCATGGGCGCCGCCATTACTGTATGCCTAATTTGATAACGTCAATTTTCATTGGCCCTCGAAAGGTCACATTAGGTTACGCATATCAATGAGTCTAGCGAAATTTTCGGCCTTGTGTCCCACGGGAGGTAAGAGAAGCGAGACCGACCGTGGGTTTCCGACGATGGTCCAACATTACCTGTATATGTTGTTCATGTCTCCAAGCTGATTTGATACACAAGAGCATACTATGAACACGATCAATTTTCAAACCGAGGTAAACTAATGATAAATAAGTTGATGTTACAAGAATTTCAACAGTGAAATCATTATTGTTTGTGTGGATCAATGTTCTTGGGTAATCAAAAATTTGACTGGTTCCATGGGACGTTATTTCGTGGGTAACGTGTATATTTTAATTAAGATAAATCAAAGTTTTGTGTTAAATATATGTACGTTTCAATGTTTGTGGGGCCGTTAATTCGTGGGTAAGGGCTACACACGAAATCCACGAATATTGATCCCCCACGGACAATGATGATCCACAGTACCCTAATGTCAGCTTTTCGCAAATTCTACAGTCGTTATAATGATCTTGTTTGTAAATACAACCTATCGTTGGGTTGTATTATGTCTGACATACTTCATACTATTTGTTAGGTCATTGCTTTCAGGACATGCTTCATATTATTTGTTAGGCCATTGCTTTCAGGACATGCTTCATACCATTTGTTAGGTTATCGCTTTCAGGACATGTTTTGTACCATTTGTTAGGTAATTGCTTTTATGCTTAATTTGACTATGGAGTACGCAGTTTACCTGATCAATACATTACATTGGGCTTACGGTGGGTGTGACCGATCAACATAGGATGCTTACTCCTCCCAACACTGGTGTTTCCAGAGGTCCGCGTTTTATACCTTGTTCACGATTCGTTTTTGTTTACTGGATTCATGAGATTGATCCCTGTTCGTTATATTAACCTTTTACTACTTAAATAAAGAAGTATAATCTATAAAATCTGTGTTCATATATCAAGCAAGCGTGAATTTTTTCGTATTTTGACGTTTATAGTTACATATACTAACGGTCTCATAGACATTATCTTATTAGCTCCTGCCTTTACACAGGTAAATAGTCGCTAGTGTAGATGTTTACAGAAACCAGCTGTAGCACCTACAAAATGACTTTGTTAGAAATTGGCAAAGTCGAGAATTGTCTATTAAAACACATTGTTTGCCTCTTTAGTAATAAATTGCGTTTAATTAAAGTTCGATTTATCCAGTAACCTTCAAATTAGTCTTCTAGTACTTTATATATCATTGGAACATGAATAAATGACAAACACGATGTAAATAGCCATTTATATAGAATGTTTCGATATGGAGCACCTTTTGGGCATGGATGCAATTGACTTCCTAAACTATTTAGTCAATTTGCTTTATGAAAATTGATTTTTATTTGTTATTTCACAAAATAAAGCTTAAATCAGACAATTACCAGGTGCCAATAATAGCGAGTGTCTGAAACCAATATTTTCTCGATTCGCACTTTACCAGTAGTGTTTCTTGAGACAAAGATTTGAAAATGCAAAGATTATACTGTATATAGACTTTATTATCCCTGGATGTTCTACATATAACTGTGGCATAAAAAAGTCATGAAAAATAGCCAAGTTTGACACCAAGTTCGTATGGCTAATAAGTTTGTCTAAGTATTATCCAATTCCGAATTTAAATTTAATCAAAGACAAACATGTTGAAATCCGGCTTTGTAGGATGATTTGCATTAACTGCATTATCAGATTAAACAGGTAGTTTTGGTAAAGTTTGATTAAACTTTTCAAGGTTGGGAGTTTTTTAGGCGATAATTTTATACCCGATTAGAGTGTTCGGTGCCATTGGAGCTGTTAGCAAAGCATCAGATCCAAGTAATGATAAAGAGATCAAGATTAATAAAGATTTGTAGTTAATGCATAGGCAGATATTGTGAAAAAGAAATAATACACTATTGCCTTGTGATACATTTATCTTTCAAATGGTCAACAGAAAAATATTTAAGCATTGCATTGTAAATTTTAGACGGTTGTGCTGACAAATTGAATAACACGTGTTAGCGCGTTATGCACAGCAGTCCGTGTTATGACACATTGAACGTCCAAAATTTACAATTCAGTGCTTATATTTACAATTTTAGATTTCACTTTATTTGATAAAATATCGTTGTTTTTTTTTTTTTTTTTTTTTTTTGTTTATTTTATCCGTTTAAATGATACACACCGCACATGTACAATAAAAAAGAGCAGTTGTTACTGTTCAATGTGAGCGTCAACGTTTATGGCGTTGCGCTTACATGGCGTTCAACGTATATGACGTCAAAATAAAAATTATAAATCAACCTTTTGAACTCCCTCTCCGTGAACAAGTTCTACGTAACTACGATATTTAGGATGCCAAAACTTTTCACACAATTTATAAGGAATATACATGTACATGAGGAATGTGAATCGATGTGTTACCTTAGCAACTTGTTAACTTACAGTTATTGTCCTTATAATATTCTAATCTTTTTTCTTAGATTACTTAAACTTAAAACAAATTTTCCGGTGCCAAACTAACATGAAAACATCAGGGCATTTTTTTTAATTTGTGTGTGTGTGTGTAAATTTTGTAGATATATTTATGCAATTAATTCACCAAATAGTGGCATTTCACTTTAGTCATTTACTGGTGTGAACAATTGCATTAAGTACAGCAAGTAAATAAATGAACTGGAATGAACCAAGTAGATTAACTCCGAAGAATAAATGCTGAGGAACGTGTTTATTTTAATTCCTTAAGTTTTATTATTCGATAAACAGTCGTCTTTATACATAGCGGCTATTATTTTAACAATCGTATAGGCTTCTAAACTTTAAATCTACACAAATCAGTGTTGTGTATTTTAAATGCTAGTTGTGTATACTGTATAGAGATAAGCCAATGATTTGGTAAGAATGCATCCAGTAGCCGTGATCCGATCCATTTAAATGGAGTTATTCTTATAAAATGCGCATCCGTGCCAAATGTAACTAAATCATGATCGAACATTGAAACTTCCAGATAATACACGCGGCCAAAGAGCACGTCTGACCAAACTAGAAACGCTTGGAAACCACCCTATCAGTATTTGACTCGGATTCAAAAACTTTAAATTTAAGACAAAATCAACGCTTGCGTAGTGCTATCTTTCTTCAAGTTTGACAGGACGAAGAAATAAAATCAATGCGGGTTCCAAGCTGAGCTCCTGGAGGGGTTTCTAAATTCGGCAACTTTTCGTCAGTTGCTGGCTGGACGCAGTCGGAAGTGAAGGGAATGTAATTCGGAGCTTAGAAATTAGAGGAACTATGTGATTTCCAAAGATTCCTAATAATTTCTGGAATTGTACTTGTGTTTAAAGTCGGTGTCAGGAAATCATGAGTGGTATAACTCTACCTCCTATCCCGGGGGCTATCCCCCTTCACACTCGGTCCCTCCCTAGCGGATTTGAGACCACTCGTTCTCGCCCCTCCAGTAGTGGGAGTCAATGTAGTTCTTATTCTATAGTCCCACACGTTTACTATGGTAAGTTCCTTGACGTACGCAAGTTTATATTAACCCAGGTTTGCAGGTTCCTCTTACATGTACTAACTAAAGAAAAATACTAATTTTACAATATTTTGACCATTGATATCTTACTTTATACTTTTGTTTAATTTTTTAAAGCTAAAGGGATTTTTTTTTTACCTCATTTTCCAGTGTTATTCTCTACATCTTTCAAATCAAATGTTAAAATGATGTATTCGAAAAATACATTTGTCACAAATTTAATCCATTTTCTAAAAGAAAGTGGCATCTCCATGCAACAATCAAATAATGTATTTAGGGATGTAGAAAATACATTTTTGTTACGTATTTTAATATTTTGACTTTTTAGTTGTCATTATTGCTATATATCATAGTATTATATGTCATTATGGTGTGCTGTTTCTCAGGGGTTTTGTTGGCATAGTGAGTCAAATAATCTGAAATGTTAGGTCATACTTTAAAATCGAACCATTCGGAGCAATCTCTCATGTTACGGATTTTAATATTCATGAAAAAATAAGTAGTTTCTAAAATTGCACCCATTTGGTCCTTTTTTTTTTACTTTGGTTTTAATCAATTTATTTGTAATATAAGAAATACAGTTCTTGTCTTTCATCATTCACAGTATGATTTGTGAAAGGCAGAATTCTTTAAAGCAGGAGATGAAAGAAGAAGATAGAAACGAAGATATGAAAATATCTTAAAATTAAAAATTTGTCAATACATTAGTGTTTCTTAAATTTAGAGTGACTGCCTGAGTCTGGAAATAAGAAAGAGTTGTTAAAGGTTAAATGAATTAAACATTCAATAATCTTGCCAAATTCTGGTCTTATTTAATGTATAACATTCAAGTAAAGGGATTGATTCACTCTGAACTCAGTTCACAATCACCCACCCCCAGCGTTTTATGAAAACGAATTAATACTTGCTGTGATTAAACGGGAAAAATAAGAAGCTGCTTTTTATTTCTAAATCCAGATGTACAAAAATGATTAAATTATGAATTCTTTTTTTTTTAATTGCTCTCTATTGTCGAGAAACCAAACTTACTGTGGAAATCTGACAAAAGATGTATTCCAAGGAAGGTAAAAAAGTGCAAGCATGATTATGAATGTCAACTAAGAATATTTTTACAATCTTGATTCTCCAATTGGTTTTTTTTTTTTTTGGTATAAAAAATCGTTTTGGATGTATATCTATCGGCAGACAATTTGTCATTGTTTATCCTAATATGACAGAAAATTCTAAAGTCTCGTGGCAAATCAGATCCGTCAGACCCAAGACAACAGCAGGTATCCCAGTAAATGTCGCACAGAGTAGCGGTTCCTATTGATTTGAAGATTATGTCTATTTCTATAAATTCTCATTAAACTCCGAGGCTTTACCTCTGAGCTATGAGATGGCAGTGAATGGTTGTATTGTTGGAGACATCAGATTCGTGTTCTGTCCCCAAAGTTTTCCCCGATACTGCAGGAAAGAGGAATAGGGATTAGAAATAAAACATCAATACCTCACACTTAAAATTACAATTCCTTAACAACTGTGAACGGGCAAAGTTATTATGCGGTATACTGAGATTGTCTAGAACTTGAGACTATCTAAGGAAACATTATGTGTGTCTTCTTGGTGCAAATCTAATAACCATTTGTTCATAGGAACTTGAAAACACTTAATTCAATACATCCTTTTCGAAAATTTACATTTTTGCATTTTTGAAAACACAAAACACGTGAATAATAAATAATCTTTCTGGTTAGCTTTGGTTCAAAACGACACCGATTTTCAATTCGAAGGCATTTTTGGAATTCTGTAAACAGTAAGAAAATCTATACTGTTAACAAAATAAACATTCCGTCTTCAGTTAACAAAGACATATTGTGTAAGCCATTGATTTTTGTACAAGATTCTTCAGTTTTGTAACTGATTTCTACGATAATGTTTGTTTACAAATGCATTAAATCCGTGGTGTGTTCACATCACCACAGTGAGAAATTTTTAACTTTTAAAATAAGTTAAAAATCGATAATTTGGCCAAGTTCTTTTCAAGTGTTTTGTTTTATTTCTGATAGAAATTCCCCTGCAGATTTATGGACATTGATTAAATGAAATAAAGGTCAAGTGCTTTATGAATTATTAGTTTAATAATGAAAAACATATATACAAAAGACATCAAATACATTATGAATTTACTGGGGAAGAAATATGTAGAAAAAAGTCTAAGACATCGATATGAAAATGTGATGTATATATCAATAGTTTCAGTGTAGTTCAGCAGGACTTGTTCTATAAAAATTTAAATGCTCTAAATTTTCAACCAAATCTCATTTTCTTTCGTCGAAAGGAAATTATTTCACCCATTTCATCGAAATGAACAATTAAAAAAGAAAAATATTACCTGCACAAAGACGACATTAAATGTAATTAAACTACCTGGAATTTTGGTGCAAAATCTACCTGAAGATTAATATCATTGTAATGATAAAAAAAAATCTTATTTGGTTAAATTTTTAAATACCATGCAGTAGATGAGCATGAGAAAGTTTTTCAATTGAAGTTTGCATCCGTTTGATCTAAGTTTATTAGCAGGGGTAGTGAGCTGGAAAGACCAAAGAGGTGTCAATGTTTGCCTAGTTCCTTGAACTTTTGTGCCTTTTGGAAATTAAAATTGAAATTTTTCAAGTCCATTTATAGCACCAATTTTAGTTGAATTAATTGAAATTCAAAGTCAAGATCCAACCTTATTGATCCGCATTTTACTGGATTTATGCAACAAAACACGGTGTTTTAATGTTTTACATGTAATTTCTTTTGTGTCTTTAAAAAATAATAGCTCAATTTCATAGTTTCTAAACGCAGAAAGTTTATGCGATTGTGCCATGCTCATTGCAAATTGTAAAGACTTGTCCTTTTGAGTTTTATGGCCAATTCTAAACTGGGGGACTTTATTAATAAATATTACACTCTACAAAAGTTGGATTTCATTTAAAATCTTTCATGTAGCTGTAGTATTTTGGCTATCTAGAGATGAGTTCGTTGTTTGTGATTTTGTTCCTATATCCTATTCATGAAAAAAGAAAGAAACGAAAATGTGAGGCAATATTAAGAGAAAAGCTGTTGTGTGAACTTTACAACATTTTGAATATCGGAAATACATATGCAGCGGGACTGCAAAGAATAACCCAGAAAAAATAACATCAAATTGCCCCGTCAATATAATATTTAGAACATTAAAGTGGCACGTTGAGATTTATGTCAAGCCACGCGGAGATTAAAACAATGTTGATTGCTTTTGATAGTATTAACTATTGAGATTACTGAGTAGATTAATCGATCGATCGATAAGGGCCAGTGGCCGAGGTTAATTAGGATTTGGTAAGCCTTCATTGTTATTTTTATTTAAATTTATCTAGGTAAAATGTATTTAAAGCTAAGTGAGTACTGCATTTTAATATGCAAAGGCTAGGAATTTTCTGCAAGATTTAACAACAAGTTTAAGAACAAGCTATGTCCTCTTTGAACTAAAAGATATGATGCTTCATTATAAATGAACACAAAATACAAATTGGTTAAGGACAGGCGACACGTTCCTCAATAATATATATAATTTTTTCCAAGAATTTGTCATTGAAGTATTGCTACTTTAACAAGTTTCCTCACAAAATATTAAGGTATCTTACCAGGATTTGTATCATCCTTTTTGGAAATCACTAGCATTGCCAATATCACAATTTTTTGGTGTCTTTATCTACTTAAACATTTTAAAAACAGTTAAAAATCACAAAATAATGATAATTATGATAAATTTGTATACTATGAGGAGGTACAAAAGAAAAAGTAAAAAAAAAAGATCTTTTTTCCTACGAACTCTTGCATAGTCTATTTATTTATTTATTTTATAGAATAATGTTCTATCCTTATTCTTTTTTTAAAGGACATCGATTTTTGTGAGGAGAAACAAGATATTTATTTATTCCGACCAATACAGTCAATAATATATCAAGTTGTGTTATTCTGGCACCGACATACGTGGATTGAATTTATATTTGGCAGAGATTACAGCTGCAAAGATTTCTGCAAGGTCATTATAGAATTACACGTCGTACAATGTATTTCAAGGTACTTTTCTATGACCTTGGTTACTCTGGAAGAGTACCCAGTTAAATGTAGATCCGTTTTGAGAATACATACCGGTGAGAACTTAGAACGCTTGACCTAGGAAGAACACGCCATTTTGGTACACTTCATATTTCACCATCCTTGGCAGACATAAAGCTATCTTAATCCCCCCCCCCCTTATTTCAAAAATCATAATAAAGGAGTACAATTAATTACTCTTGACAGACTAGTCTTCTAAAATTACTTAAGGGCAATTTTTGCATATGCAATCAATGGATTTTTTTTAGTTTTGTTGTCACGTTTTTTTTTAGTTTATTTGGGTTTCTTTATTCATTTATTTATGTTTGTTTTGGCACTGTAAAACATTTAGGGAGTCAATAAGGTGTATATATTAATATTGTCAAACTGAGGGAATAGCACCATTCCATGCTATCATTAAATCAGACATACGAACTTCTCTTTATTTTACAGACCACTGTTCCTTCCGATCATCAGGTCTAGCCAACACCTCCGGAATACCTCGGTCCTATGCAAAACTGCCTTCCCTTCGAACCGGCAGGGTAAGATTGTTAATACATAGAATTAAGAGTGTTGATTACGAGTACATATACATATATATGATGTTTACATTACATAATTACTTTTTCTTACAAAAATAATTGTAATTTTGAAAAAAAAAAAAAAGAAGCTGCGTTTATTTGAATGCTTTCACCAGATATTGCAGGAAATACCACGTTGTTATTTCTTTTTAAACTTTTATGTCTAAAATTGAATTTACCAAATGGGTAATTTCAAGTCAAGTCAGCTGGTAGCTGGTCTAAAACATGAAAAAAGGGGTGAACTGCTTTACCGGCTGCAAATTTGATGTGTTGAGAATACGAGGCACGCTTTAAACAATTTTGTCAAAGTATCCTATTACATTATCAGAAAAAAATACTTAAGTATTCGTTTAAATTCAATTTTAAAATTACGTAAGCATTAACTAATTAACGCTTGGAAATAATTCACAATTTCATAATGTTCTTTGACGGTTCTTTTCTGATAATTTACCAAAGAGAAGGTTATTGCTTACATACACGATTAAAGCGAAGAGATAACATTGATAAAGCCTTCTCAATGTCAAGTGTCTATCTATTGACGACTTGATCCAGGCCACTTTGGCATGCAATTTAGTGTACACCGAACCCGTAATTTCCCTGTCAATCGTTGATAGAAAATGAAGATAAGTCCAGCATTGAAATCAGTGTTTTAGGTTAAAAGTATGGGATATTAGAAACATTTCTTTTGATGTGCATGTGTGATTTAAATCGATAGGCTTTTCTACATTGACACCATCATTTCTGACATATTTTTTGTTTGTGCCTGCTGCGTTTCCAAAACGTCACGGACCAAAATTTATGCGCATATCCTTACTTTCTTATCTTTTCAGGGCAGGTTTCAGGCTTAAAAACCCGTCTTCTTTGAAATATACAGATAAATGTATTTTTCATCTTTCAAGAGCTTTTACATTCTTTATTACAAATATTATTCCAGAATTACTTCGTAATCCGAGTCTCCATAAATTTAGCATGTTTTTGAACATACCTCGACACTTAAAGTGTACTGAGGGATGTGTTAAAAGGTAACTTAACTGACCTAGCGTCATTTATCAGAAACATAAAGGTTTTCAAAAAAAAATCAAACAATTTAAAAGTTTTAACCACATTATTAATTAAATTATCGACAGCATGATTTTTGAACCCATTGAAACGAAATATGCAGTTGATGTTATTGTTACAGAAACTTTTAAGTAAATTCAAATCTGAAAAAAATTCTTTTATTTTTCAAGTATTCACGATTGAATATACACATCATTTCATTCCACTAAATAAATGCAGTTGCTTTCTAAGGTCTCCACGTTTCATAGAAGTCCTAAATTCCTGCAGTCAAACAAAATTTGAAGTTTGCTCCTTTACCATCGTACCCTGTAAACAATAATGTCTGCGAGACAGTGAATAGTTTGTTCTATTGGGTGTTACCTCGGATTAATGGATGTCCACAAAGTACATATAAATGACTTTATACCTCGTCAATAGTATTGATTGTACAGCTCGTGTGAAGTCAAGAATCCTGTTTGTAGACAAATTAAATCCTTCTTTTAGATAAATTTCTAGTTCACAACTTCGTGTTTAGAATTGGAGAAGTATTCTTTTATAAATGATCAGTGGATGCCTCTTTCGCCATACAGAAGGCGAAGCACTTTTGAGTTTTGTAAACAGACATATTTTGATATTTAACGAATTCCAATGGCGAATCCTTTCAGAAAGAGTTCTCTTTACCATTTGCAAACTAGAGTATATTGGAATTTACGGAGATTTGACAAGGGGATCGCTAGTTCATGAGAAATTAATGATACATTTTTGACAAGAGCAAGAGAGATCACATCTTCTGTGGTTAGAAAGCCTAACAACAGACGGAGTTTTTCTCAGACTCGAGCAAAAAATAAAACCGACGATTATTAGTGTCCAAAGAATTAAAAGCCAGAAAAGTGTAAAAGAATCTCACACGTCTGGAGACATCGCTTATTTAAGAAGTTCTTTAATTAAACGTTAATAAAAAGTGGACGTTTATGGCTATTGACAGCCGTGTACATGGTAGCAACTTCTTCAATGAAGAATACACTCAGAAATAAGCATTAAAACTTAGCATAAACAAATGCTCACCGATATACAATTATAAAAGAGTCGCCCACAAACAGTCCCCTAGTATGTGTTGATTAGTCATTATTCCAGATTTTTTTCTTGATTAAACATCTTGGAATAATGCACAGTGCCTCATTATCAAACAAAATCTTTGTCACGTGGCTGATGTCAAATGAACATGCCTTGTGATGTTGAATTGTGATATGTAGATATGTACGATACATGCGTAGTTTATATGAAATGTTTTAGTAAATGGAATGATCAAAATTTATAATTAGCAAGTTATTCTTGATGATAAATACATACGTATATATATATGTTTTTGAAGTAAGATTCTAGCACTGTGTGTTTCTTCTTAGAAAGGTCTGAAATGTATAAAATCTATCTGATTTACAGTGTATACATCTAAAATTCAAATGATATTAAACTTAATGGCTGAGTTGACATACCTATTGCGAAGTTCTTTGCTCTGCGGGCTAGCTTTGGAAAATTAATAACTTTTTTTTTTCAAAGGTATCATATCATATTTATCCTATAATAAGATGTTTTCACACCTCAACCTTTATAGCCGGTAATGAAAAAGAAATTTAAACTGTGTGAAATAAATTCGATATCTCCTGATGGGAAAATAACCACTTCTTTTCATACAGCTATAAAATACAGCATAGAGAACACAGAGTTTAAAACTAAACACACAAGATGCAATGCACATGTTTGTTAGTTTAGAAAAACGTATTCGAATCTCTGTCAGAAAGTATTGAAAAACATAAATACGTAAAAAGTTCAGATTACTATCAAGTCAATAAACTGAATGCAGTTTAAAAGGATAAAAACCCTGATATTTAAAGCCAATGTAACCATGCGAAATAAAGACAGTTATACATGTAAAACCTCACTGGAAAACTGCCCTTGACTTCCCCAGATCAAAATAATAATTGGTGCTGTAGACTTTAATTTTTTACTTCTGTGCGTCAATACGCATACTCAATTTTCCGATTCTGTTTGTGACATTGAGAAGGGTGTTTCGTTTGAGGGTTCAAATTCCGGTTGGGAAATAACCAGACATGAAATTAATTAATTAAGTCGTACCAGAGATCACCACAGTGTTGACCGTGCTTCACGTTTTCTAACGTTTCACTGAAATTTTTTTGGTATGGAGAGGACAGTCTGTGTATTACCCGCGATAAATTCTAGAGACTTACATTCAACAAGAAGTTCTAGGGACTTACACTCAACTTTAAATTCTAGGGACTTGCATACAACAAAAGTGTTACTTCGGCGTTCAAATTCAGATTTATCGTTACTGGATTTGTACAAAAATACTTTAAGGAATAATGAACGGGAGGCAAGTAATCTCTCTCTCTCTCTCTCTTCTAAATTTCTTATTCATAGACCATTGGTAATAAAGTAACTGCATAGAATGGAACCATTTGTACATGAAGATGAAAGATGCTCCCATAAGGAGCGTTTTTTTTTTCATTATGCAGTTCTTTTAGATACATTTTAAACATGTGTGTACTTCTAACAATTTACTTTCAATACAATAATCATATTCCTCATGAAAAATTTAAATGGGAATTTAAAAAAAAAAGAATACGAGCTAATGATGGTTTCATTGAATAATTTTACTTCATTAAAAAGGATACTAACATCATAATAATATTAAGACAACGTAAAAAGAAGTCAATAAGATAAGGTTTACTTATAATTAAGAAATTTTAGGAGTTCACAAAGTAAAGAAAAATACACGGTCTTTTAAGAACAAAATCACTGAAAAAATAGTAGTAGAGAGGAGTTGTCGAAGGATAAAAGTAAAATAAAAACAGAGTCAATTCCAAATCATCTGTTTGATTAAGTACGGTTTTTCAAACAAGAAACGTTTTCTTGCATTTATTAAAAATAAATCAATATTTTTAAATATAGCCGTGTATCACCTAAAGTGGCAACCTAGTTTAAATGGATTCTAATAAAACAAGTCAACATCTTAAAGGCGCAATGTCCATAGAAAGTGTGTCTTTTTTATCAAAGGCGGCATGCAACGACAGTAAAAGTCTAGAGGCTGTTTTGATAAAAATTCTTGTAAATACTTTATTTATATATGAAATTTAATTTGAATTGTAAACATGTAAACGTCAAAAACATTTTTACACGCTCTCTAAAGTCAACACTACAACTAAAGAAATAAGTGCAAATTTGTATACTCTAAAGAAGACAAACACATGTTTGTCGAAAGATTAAGACAATGGCCTTTGTCTTAAAGTAATCAAGTTAAGCAAATTGAATGATTCAATTAAAGCACTTTCTGGAAATTTTGATTGACAAATGCCTTTGTCTGTTATAGAAATCTGGATACAACCCGAACACAGATGTACGCGCAAGGTACTCCGCCAAGTTTAGGAAAACCCCGGACCCATTCAAAAACAAACTCACAGCAGATTCCCCATATCTGACCAAGGTAATTTTCTCTCATTACATTATGGTTTGACCATACACATTCTGAGAGAGATATAATTTTTTTAATTTATCAATAAAAATAATTATCATACATTTACCCTTCTCTTTGGCTAATTTGTAGATTACTTAAGTCAATCATGTGTAAGATCGTACCTACAGTATACCAAAAATTGGAAAAAGTATCATATAATAATCATGGATTATTTTGATTGTTTATATTACCGTATATATGCAGTAACCCAACAAGAATCTGCCAATTAGTCAAAGAAAACGTTTGATTAAAAGAACTTGTTTACGGTGCAGATTTTATTTTTCATAATGGAAAGCATGTCAGAAAGGCACTATGACTATATGTATTTGTTGTATTTTGTATTGCGTCTTGTAAATTAAAGCGATTCTTATTTTTTTCCAGTCAACAGTAGAAGATTGTCTAAAATGTTTATTAAAAGTTCCACACAAAAGATGCGAATCGGTACGTTAACAAAAAGCAAATTGATTCTATGATTCTATTAAACTGTACTTTGAAAAATATAAGTAAATATTTGCCTGTATTATAAACCATCTTTTGGTTTTAGCACAAATACATCCGTGTGGGTGGAGGCTATCGCCATGGTTACTGGTACGTCAAATGCTTATTGGAAGAATTAGAACTACAGAGGCAGCGAGAGCTTATCCTCAAACAGCGGTTAGAATCTATCCGCGAAAAACGTAAGTGAAAGAGAACTTAAGATTAATAAAATTGTAACAATGGATATTCTGATAATGCTTAAGAAATAATATCTTTTAATTACTAATTATACTACATGTATATGATTAAACACTTACCTCGTATACGTTGACAGAGGTCAAGGCAGTGAAAACCTACATTCGAACAAAAAGTGGACGACTGGTGGAAAGGATCATTTTTCTGTCCGAAGAAGACTATGAAGCATTCAAGGAAGGTAAAAATGTGTCGGACATTCTTAAAAAGTACCTCTCTAAAGATGAAGCGCAAGGTTTGGAGTCATGGGACAAGGACGAGGTCAAGGCCATTAAAACATACGTCCGAACAAAAAGTGGACGACTTATTGAAAAACTTGTGTATGTTTCGAAGGAGGACTACGATGCTATTACCCAAGGTAAAGGCGATGCTAAGGCTCTTTTGAAGAAGTATGCTAAAGACGGAGAAGTGATTGAGGGTTGGGATGAAGCTAAAATGAAAACAATCAAAACATACGTACGAACTAAGAGTGGACGAATAATTGAGAAAACTATTATGATTTCACAAGAAGATTATGATGCTATGATTCGAGATGGAAAAGATCCAGCGGATATAATCAAGAAATATATGCCACTTGGGGATGGTGAAACACTGGAATCTTGGCAAAGTGCAGAGCCCATGAAAGCAATCAAAACCACAGTAAGAACAAAAAGTGGACGACTAATTGAGAAAACCATCTATGTCTCAGCAGACGATTATGAAAGACTTCAGAAAGGTGATGCAGATCTGAATGATATTCTCGGTAAATACATGGGTGAAGACGGAGGTAAAGTAGAAGGTTGGCAGAAAGCTGATCCAACGCCAATGAAAGTTGTGAAAACTTACATCAGGACAAAAAGTGGGCGTCTGATAGAAAAGCAGGTGCTACTAACAGAGGACGAGTACAAACAATTCATGGAATCAGGCGGAAATCCAGACTTCCTGAAGAAATTTATCCCACTGGAAAAAGGTGAAGTGATCGATTCCTGGGAGAAGGCGTCGACAGTGTATTCTGGTGGAGATGATGACCCTGAATTCAAAAATGGTATTTTAATTAAAATACTCAAGCTAGGCTTCCAGCACTCAACTTTTTATGTTGTTAGATTGACAAAATTTCTTATGTGTTAATAGTATAAGTTGCTGTGTTTTTTACATTTTGCAGCTAAGGAGGGCCAGCGAATCGTTGGAAAAGACGGGACGGTGTATGAAGTAGTGGTTGACCCCCTTACAGGGAAAAAGTACAAAAAGTAAGCAACGATCAATGTTTGAAATCGTTGTCGATCGAAGGTTTGAATGGACTGCAGTTATGTGAATATTTTCCTGCTTATTACTTTGAAATAAAATTCTGAAATCAATAAAGTATGCTCTGAAACTGTAAATCAAAGGATGAAAACTGCTATGAATCAATCAGTTTCCATCGACGTCCCTACTTATGTATATATAGGTTAGATGTATCACTGAAATTAGTGAAAAACTAATTGCTTCGTTCTTTTCAATTCATAGAAAAGTTGGCAAACAGTCAGACATTGACAGTGGTTTTGAGTCCATGCAGAAAGGAAAAGGAGGCAAAGGACGAAAGGGATTGGCCAAAGGAGAAATAGATCACAATGAAACAGCAGAAGAGAGACGTGCGCGAAAAATAGGGAAAAGGGACCCTGGAAGTGACAGTGAATATAGTTACAGAAGCGAGTACAGCGCGGGCGGTACAAGGCACGTCAGAAGAAGGCGCAAAAGAGCAGATGGAACACGCAGTGATAGTGAGTCATATCACAGTGATCAAGATGCTGATGGGGAGGCACGACGCAGGCGTAGAAGAAGAGAAAGAGAGCATGCTGGAAGTGCACATAGTTACTACAGTGTAACAAGCGAGGGAGGAACACGCCATGTGATGCGCAGGCGCAAAAGAGAGGATGGAACTTATAGTGATCCGGAATCTTACCACAGCGCTGACAGCTATGAGGAAGGTGGAAGAATGGCTGACAAAAAGAAGAAAGAAAAAGAGAAGAAGGAAAAAGAAAAATTAAGGAAAACGAAACAAAACAGAGGCGGTGAAGATAGTGACCATAGCTACTACAGCGAGACAAGTGAAGGTGGTACTAGAAGGACTTTTCGAAAAAAGAAAATCAGAGACGAAAAGGGTAACGTCATCGGGTACGCAAAGGCACAGGAATATGATGAAGGTGAGATCATAGAAGGTATTTGATACAAAGACATAAATGTTATTTTAATGAATTCTGAACAATATCTTTATTGACAATAGTTTGATGTGTGATTTTCTATCTTTTGCAGATGAAATAAGGTAAGTAATAATTTCCTTTAAATTTCGATTCAATTTTCAATATCATCGAATTCAACTGGTTTTTAATAAAAAAAAATAAAAATAAAAAAATACTGTACATTCAAGAACTATTTTGTTTAATAGTTTATATTCGGAGATATCAGACGGGAAAGGCGGGAAAATCCGAGTGAAAAAGGAAAATCCAAACAGCAAGAAAGCAAAGGCTAAAGCAGCTGCCAAGGAAGCAGCAAAAGCTAAACTGAAAGCCAAACTGGGGAAGGATTATGAACCCGTTTTTAGTGATTGTACCACAGACGACGATGATGTGGATTTAGAAAATATGACAGAGGAAGAAAAGAAAGCTTACTTTGAAGCCAAAGCTAAACGAGCGGCGGAAAGAGAAAAGCGGAGAAGGGAGAAATATGGAGACAAATATGACGAAATGATGGCCAAGCACCAGGAGTAAGTGGTTCTTAGAGATTTTACTTACAGTGTTTCCTATATATTTACCTTTCCTCTTTATTAATGAAATTGAATTTTTATTTAATTTTGTATTTCGCTAAATGTGCTTTGATGTTTTATCAGTCATCAATTATATTTGAGGATTTTATTGATATTCCCCCTCAGCCTTTCTTAGCAAGAAATTGCTTGCCTCTAATTGCCATCGTTTTGGTGCTCTTTGTAAAGACATTTTAGTTACTTTTAAAGTCTTATCTTTAATTATTTTACGTGTCTTTATTCTTAATAACAGACGTCGTTGACTCAATTCTTTTGAACAAACTTTAGCCCATCTTATCTTTTATGGCGGTATTCTAAATGTGTCTTATACTCAATTAAATCTTTAAAAATCGGTACAGGATTTAAACTTCAAATATTGCATAAATCATGCATTAGGACATTTTTTGATAAAATGATAAAACTTGTTTGCAATCCTACAACAATTCAAAAGAGCATCTGATGTAAATTTCTATGCATGCAGTTCCCTTTGAATCGCTTAAAAAGTTGACCTGAGAAATTTAGAAATTTTATATGTAATTTACAGACAAAAGAAATTGCTGGAGAAAGAAAAGAAGAAAGCAGCTAAGCTGGCAGAATTACGAGAGAAGGGATTGATAAGTCCATCGTCCGACTGGACAATAGATTCAGATACAGGAGAACCACTCAGGAAAAAGGCCAAGTATGCCAAAGACCACAACAAAGGGTCTTTAACTGCTTTGGGTTGCTAAATTCAGAATGTGTCATTAGGACAACAAAGGACGACCTACCAGACGTCCACATGATAACCTAGTTATTTTAATCTGTCTTAAAAGCAGTGTCACAAATGCAGAAATGCCATTAATCGTATGATTTTGACAACTACATAAAATAGCATTTGTTTATTTCCTTCGTATTTATAGCTTCTTAATTTCTTAAATTGATGTATATTCAACTCTTGTAAGCCAACTCATTAATCACGTGAATAATACAATATTTAAAAAAATGGCATTATGAAGCTCTGTATGTTGAGTAGATTTAAAAACATTTATTATTTAATATCATCAGTTTTAACTATCCCTTACTGAAATAGAAAAATTCAACACTTCTCATTGCAATGAGTTTATTTTTTTCAATTCTACTAATCAGTTTTCCCCTTTATGATATTCTTTATTGCTATATATAACAGTGGGAATTCATGAAAACAAGCATCATGAAATAGAATTATGTAACATTAAATCATTAATAAGTATTTATTACGGGTCTCCAGAAGACTGTATCACGATATGAAATGAGAGTTTAAAACAATCTCCATGAGTATGGATTTGCATTAACAAACAAACTAGCGTTTACATTTAAAAAAAATGATTACGTAAACTTAAATATTTTTCTCATTTAATTTTTTTTTCGACTTTCTTTCATGAATTATATAAAGTAAGTGCGTTATAGTTTCTAGCATGTTAAAGAAACTTGTGTTTTTTGTATACATTCATCTAAAACATATCAAAAAATGAGAATATTATTATCTTTTTCCTTTGCATACATTGTATTAACATATTTTGGGGTATGCATGCTTTCTTTCTAAAACAGGGGTCTGAGCTACAACAATTACATAGTATTTTTTATGTTACAGAGAAAAGGTCAAACAGGAGAGGCAAAAACAAATGAAAATGAAGAAGTTACAAGAGGCGAGAGAAAAAGGTCTGATAAGTCCTTCCTCTGACTGGACGCTGGACTCGGATGGGGAACCAGCAAGAAGATCGGAACTAGTCAAGTATGCTCTGTTATTGTTTTTTTCTTCTTTTAATTTTAGATGTATAAGTAGGTGATTTTGAAGATGAATACAAATAAAGAATATATTTCTGAAAATTCTATATGCAAAGAGTCATTATTTTAGACAAGGTAAACGTCCTCCTCCCGAGAAAGGAAAAGGGAAGAAAAAAGGCAAGGATGGAAACGAGGCTGATGATGAAAGTGAAGAAGGTAAGAAGGTCTACGATACTGAATGTCATTGCTGGAAGGGAAACAATTTAGTAAAGTTTACTGGTTCATTTGTTTCATGCAATTCAGAAAAACTGATTTATTCTGGAAAATTTTAAATAAATTGACATGTGTATTGTGTATGTAATAATTAACATACTAGTTAATAGTATTGTCATTGTTAAAAAGTGAATGCAATCAATTCATTTCTCAATTGTTGTTGCATGTAATTGATTGTGAGACAAATATTAGTATAAGTATTTTTATCAACTTAAGGTCAGACAAAACGTTCCTCATTTATATTTAATTTTTCCTAATAACTCAAGAAAAAAAGTATTGCTACTTCAAAAAGTTTCCTGTAAAATAGTGTGGTACATTACAAAGCAAGATACCAGAGGATGGTATTTCCTTTATATTCGGTTTGGATGTAACTGTAATTGCTGATATCATAATTATTAGCGTTTATAACATTTAAGACAATTTTGAAAACAATTTAGAAATCCCAAAAATATTCATAATTATAAATATTTTTGGCGTGTTACAAAGAGATACAAAATCAGATATTCGAGGAACGTATCATCAGACGTTAATAATGTATGAACCTAGATTGTCAAGATGTTAGACCATACTACCTGAAAGGCGTAAAACTTGAATATGAATTGAAATATATTCAGACATTATCCAAACATACAAACAATGATAATTCTAAAGAGGCGGTGAATATTTAGTAATGTTAAGATAGTAAGGGAAAATGTCATCCCGGCCTGATTGAATTTCGCTGCTCATGATGGGATGGACGGTTTTTTCAAAGAAGCACCGATATTACCTGGAAAAGTTCGTGTGTAAGTTATAAACAAGATCAGTTGAAGTGTTTGCCTTCCCGATTTGATGTGTTCCCATCAGCACCCTCTCGTGGCGAAACCTTTCATTTCCGGTCTCCAACAAAAGATGTAACACTCTTTTGTCTAATACTTAACGCATAACGGAGCTGTCTAACTTTACACTCCTTTAAATCTGGTTTTTGCCGTGTAATTGTATGAGCAACAAATATACACACAAATAACAATGTATTTTTGTGTTTTATTATATACACAAAAGCTACTCACAGTTTTTCTGCACCTTTTTTCGGCAATACTGCATGGCGTTTCTTATCACCAATCACATTACTCTCTTGCTATACCTTTATGCTGAAATTACAGAGAGAAATACTTTGAAAAATTTGTAAGCGCAGTAACATCAAATTAAGATTCTTTTTTTTTTTTTGGCTTTTATTGTGAAATAATATGTCTAAATATGCATATGACTGTTACAGAAATTGTTGATCCTGTTACTGGAAAAGTCATCAAAAAGAAAGGGAACAAAGGCCGAGATGATGAGTTTGACTACGTATGTATAAAGTATTAGATTCCTATTGTTTCCTTGTGTCACTATTATTATCTTTAGTGATTTTAAGTTCATGTTCTTAAATTATCACTAAAGCCATTACATTCTGTAGGAATATGACGACAAAGGCAGAATCATCAGAAAGACTCGTCGAAATCCAAAAGTAAGTTATCCTGCTATGCAGAAATTCTCAATCTACTTTTTATTATAATAGCTTTTCCGGTACGCTTTTCTAAACATTAAGTAATGGACAATCAGATCTCACTTCTATATTATCTATTTTTAGCCTGGTGATAATGACGGATCTGACTATGAGTATGAATATGGTGAGTGTAATATCAAATAGATTTTAACGGTAAAACTATAGATACTCAGTGTAAAGGTAGGATTGAACTGTTTGGTTGATTCTGACATTTTCTTCTACAGATGAGGATGGGAATATGAAAGTAGTCAAGAAGAAGGGGGGAAAAGTTGTTGGTAAGTGACATTTCCCGTCAAATAAACATTCTTAAGGACAGATGATACAAACAAAAAAATGGATGCCTGGATTGGTATATATTTCCGAGCCTATTTTGATTGTAAATCATGCGAATAATAGATTTCAAAAATATTAAGGAATTGTAAACTTTCTATGATGTTAAAAATTCTATCTTTCTGCAACCATCCTTATTAATCTGTACAACTTTTTGTCACTTTAAATCCTATTATTGTGAAACTTTAAATGAAGAATTAAAATCTATGCGGTTAAACTTGTTCATTTTACTGAGATGAACATTTAAGTTGTTATTTTCATGATTTTTGATAAAAGTTTGTTTGTATCATCTGTCATTAAGGTCAATTCAATCATCGTTATAATAGTTTAATCAAAATTATGACAGTCAATTAACAACAACCATGAAGTGTACTGAATTTGAATTATAAGTAAATGTATTACAATGACTGAATCTGCGAACATAGTGAAATTTGTTATCAAATTATTATTAAGCTTGATTACAGTATTACCTATGTCTCATTACTGTTTACTAAGTAGTGCTTTATATATTGCTCAGATCCCGATTACTCCGACGAGGAGCAGTTTGAGGTTGGAGCAGACGGCAAGATTAGACTAAAGGGCGGGAAAAAGAAGATCAACCTAGACAAGCTTACTGACGAAGATCTGAGACGTCTGGGTATAGACCCGACCCTGTCAAAGGCAGAAATCGCCAGAAAACTAAAGGTGAGCATAGCAGGTTTATATAAGAAAAAATAACAGTGATATAGAAGATACAAAGATATTCTAAAAAATAAACGAAAGATAAAAAAGAATTGCAATTGAAAAAAAAATTCACGACAGAATAATATCCTCAAAACTACAACATTACAATTTTCACAAAACGACCCCTTGTAGGACATAAAAGGCTTGGCCTCTGCATATTTTATTTCTATAGATATTTAGAAAACGAATGTTACATTTCTCTTGTTAAACAAAATGTGTTCAAAATCACTAGGGCCAACATTTTTTTTATTAAATGATTTACGGGAGCGCCGACTGCGATTTTGGCTAAAACAAAATAAAAATAAAAGTCCCATTTGTTAATTTTATTTTTAAATTTCCCGCCGATCGTCAATGCAAGTGCACTAAGAAAATAAAAAATATGTGCAAATAAGTCGGCAATTCTGATTGGCTGCTTTATTGAAAGCCATTATTATCATCCAATCAATTTACGTCTGTTATCAATTGTTTCGAAAGTGTATAAAACGTGCCAACATGGATGCAGAAATGTCAATTTTTACAAAAGTTGAGAATACTTCGTCTTTATACACGATAGTTTTTCAAAGTCAACCATAGCTAACAGGAAAATCAATTTGAGTATGTCCGATAACGAAGTTAAGTTGGAGTTAAAAGGAAATAAAAGAAATGATCAGCCTAATTTTATCAGAGGACTGTCACTTTCGCTGTGGGTACCGTCTTTTACAAATTTGATACCTTTGATGAACGTGATAAAAGAATGGAAATTAAAAATATACGTTCGAAATTTGTGAAGAATAAAATGTGACATATCTAATTTGCATGTATATCCAAGAAACGTTTTCAAACTTGTAACATTTTAAAAAGATCATATGCAGCACTGTACGGACTAGAAATTCATAAGTATTTTGATGTGTGTTGAATAGTTGTAGATATAAACAGACACTGCAAACAAAACGGTATTTAATGTGTTAATACTGTCAAGCTTTCAGATGTTTGTTAATATGCATAAACATATGCTGTATTGTAAAATACAGGTTTAATTCATGATTCTGAGTTTTATATTATGTTGAGATTCTCTTTATAAGAACATTTTTCATTTTTGATTCGTTGGTTCATGATTTTTTTTCAGCACTTTGAGAAAAGTGAGGTTCTCAATCTCATTATAAACTTTTTTCTTTGGTGATCTTGTTGTGGTCATGATTAATATTTTGATAAGAACATGAAGACATTCCTTAGATTTTCCCCATTTCTCATAAGGGTTTAATAGTCTACTTTAATTTTTGTGTTGCGGTTATCATATTTTAAGCTCCACACCGTATATATGGCAATTTTTATCGAATAAATGAAAATAAAAAATCAAACACTTTTTCCAATTTTATTTTTATTTATCCCCCCCCCCCCCGACCCAAATTTTCAAAAAAAAAAATTCCCGTAAATCATTTAATAAAAAAATGTTGGCCTAGGGCTTTCATTTGATATCAAGATATATAGGCTGACTTCTCAAATAAGGGGTTCGATAATCATTCAGAGAACATTTAATTCTTTGCAAATAAATAGCATGTGAATTCATTATTATAGTGCCATATGTTGCAATATGAAAAGGTGCTACTTAATCCGTAATGTTATTCATCAAAATACCCGAATTACATCATTGCAGTACAAAAACATTATAAATAATTGCTATTGCAATTAGTGTAAGCAGATATATTTTTACATTGATCGATTAATAACTTCTTTTAGGAAAAATTTGGCGATGATATTGATATAACAGCCGGTAAAAAGAAAATCGGGACCAAACATGCAGACGACTACTCCAGTGACGCCGATACAGATGACCTCGCCAATGACAGTGACCTTGATGTGGAAACTTGTAGGTTAAATTAGGATATACGATTCTTTAACTATGAAAGGGTTCTTTAAACTCTTCTTTCTCATCTTACTTTGAATAATAGAAACATTAATATAAAGGCAGTCATTAATGCACTGAATAGTTTGTCTATACAGTCATTTAAATGTCTTAGTTTAATTTAATAATACAAATGTCAATATCTGTGTATTCAACAACATTAGATGTCTATCATGAATGCTATGTACGAACAATACTCAGCTATGCTCTCTTTTGAGCACCGAAAAGATGTTACACATATGGGTCGAATTGCATTATGGTAAGGAATGAAGAAAAGTGATACACATTAAAGCTTAGTGAGAATTTATTATCAATATTATATCATTATATAGTGGGATTTATAAGTTAGTGTTTATATTCCTTTTCTGGTTATACCAGCTGGTTACTAGTTTTCGAACATTATTTCTCTTGAGTATGACAAATAGTTCTAAAAATCCTTTAAAACATGTTTCCTTAAACATATCGAGTATATATACATGTATAGAGCAAGTGTAATAGTCAAAAGCGCGATTAGCTTAAATGGCAATTTCCAAATAATTTACGGGTGCTGTACCAATTCTTTGACATAAATGTGGATTTTCCCCGGATAGCTTTGCAAGTGATTTTTTTCACTGGTTCACAAAAAAAGAAAGTTAAAAAAATAAGGCAGTTTACTTTCTGAAACTCGTGTATCGAGGGAATATCTAGTGTGTACTTTGAAATGAAAACCCTCATCTGACACTATTTGACATAAATTTCTGTTTGTTTTTTATTATGAATATTAATGAAAGCGTTGGGGCAAGAACATCGTCGAAACTTAGTGCGCGGTCTGAAAAACTTTTTTTTTTGAAGATTGTTTGTTATATTTTAAATTCTGTTGAACTGTCCGAGAACAAGTCCGAGTGGCTAATAAAAGCATTTGATCTTTCACATATGACCGAAAGTGCAGTTTATTTCACTCTTGACTGTGACGTCACAGATTAACAAAATCTTGGTGACTCAAACTACACAATTCTGTTGCTATTAGATGTAATACAAAAGTTAGTGTCTAGACCCTTAAGAAAAAAACGAAACGCTTAATAAAGCTAATCCCAGAAGTAGTTGCACTGCAGTACGATTATCAATCCTACAGTGTAGAAATCGGATTAGGTGAAATTAAAGATATTTTTTTCAAATCACAGACGTCAAATACTGTGCAAAGTTAAATGACTATTCATTTCTGAACACACAATCAGTTAGGTTTACTCTAAGTATCCCTGAAAGGACTTAATGCTTGGCATTTTCATGTGAAGAAAAGTACCAGTTAGACTAAATTCATTGAAAATTAGCAATAGACAGCACGTAACAAGCAAAATGAGTCTTCAAAGTAAAAGGAGTGCTTACAGAAGAAAAAAGAAGAATGTAATGAATTTTGTTGTATATTTTGATACGAGTCAATCCTCGTCTGCTGTTTCTACAGTGACTGGTACAAAGCGAGTCAATGTGAAGCTGAAGAAAGGGGGACAGGAACTGATAGAACACATGAAGAAGATCATCGCACACTCCGACATTAAAGGCGACTATAATAGAATGGACGAAACAGGTCTGTCCAATATCTTAATGCCAAACAATTTTTATGGGCATTCTGTGCCTCATTTAAATAAAAAAATGTTAGACTGGCTGTAACTGTGATATTAAATGGTATTTTTATCCTTCTGTTTTCAAGCATAGCAACTGCCTTGAAAAAATTCTACTTGCCCTTAAGTTCCTTTCAAATAGAAATTGAATTGGCACTGAATTGTACACCATCATTTTTAATTTAGTGTTTGCCAGAATTAAATAATTTAAAAGCACTTGCTTTATAAAAATTATATTGAATTAAATTTAAAAAAAAACAACAACAAAAAAAAAAAAAAAAAAAAAAAACAACAGATAAACGTAGGTACTGTGAAATCATGGTTCTCTAGGGTTTAATTTTCCTGAATTTTGTGCGTTAAATACTCTCGTCCAGGAATTAACAGTCTGAATATTTGTAGTTAAACTACAATCAATTATAAAATTAGATCTTTGTCTACAAAATTGTATTCCCACAAACGGTTAAATTAAAAGCTGTCCAGAAAATGAGAACCAAATTGAAATGATTGGACAGCATATAATTTTGATCATTATGTGTACTATCGGAAGGATAATGAGATATGGTATCTTTTGAGGATAATGAGATATGGTACCTTTTGAGGATAATGAGATATGGTATCTTTTGATCTTACAGGAGACATCGACTTTGTGAATCACTACAGACTCGTAGAAAACCATAAAATAGACGGCTACGCCCGGGCTTTTGTAGTAGAAGATGGCGACTGGGATACAGTGTTAAGTTATAAGGTGTGACTTTATTTGACTTCTTGAAGAAGTACTAAAAACTAACACTGAAAGATGTGAGACCAAACTAGCGCTGAAATGGGTTAGACTTTTTATAGAAAATCAAAAAAAAAAAAAAAAAAAAAAAAAATCATTGAGCTGGAGATTTAATGAGAAAAACACCTTCTTAATGCATTTAAACTAAGGGTTACCTGTCCTACAAAATCTTATTTAAATAACCACAGAATTGGATGCATTTTAAGTTGACTGCAGTGGGTGATTTTAAGTTTTAATGCACTTGTATATGTAGTTTATAGAGTATGTTTATTTGTTTAGATGTGCACCTCTTCTGCGTTGTCGTATAAGAGATGCTTTAATTTAATTGATAAAGCCTATGAATGATTATTATTTATTCCTACAGAATTGAGAAGTAATAAAATAAACAGTAAATTAAGATATATCTCAGGTGATACACTTCATCTCTAAAACTTTTCTACATATTTCCTATATTCTATATATGTGAAGTTGAAATTAAAAAGTTAAATCTGTTAAAACCTGTAAAGTATAAACATGCGCAGTCAAAGTTGTTCATCTATTTCAACAGGAATCTCGAACTGCATTAGAAGGAGTGCCTAGTATTCAGCAGATTTCAAATAAACAGTTGGAATACGTTCTTAAGGTGTGTACTTGAACAATGTCAAGCTGTGATCAGACTTGTACAAACTATTCTATAGAGACTAAAGGGTGTGTACGTAAAAAAAACTAGTTCATTCAATCAAAACAGGAAATAAATATGTTTACAAAGTAGTTTTCAAATTTTAAAAAATTGAAATTAAAAGATTTTGAACAAACAATATGTATAAGGGCTCTATTTGTACGTCATCAGCATTGCAGTTTATAACCATTATTTCTTTCTTGTATAGGTTCTCAATCTTGACGATGCATCTCAAGTAACATTTCGAATGTTTGCAGTCGTATCGGCACTATGCGAGCGTGTCACTTCAATGGAGTATGTGTGTTCTTATTTTTGTAACAGAGAAAATATTAAACTATTGTATATGACAATGAAACACAATCTTTGAGAAAACAAGGTACGAATATGAATAATTTTACCAAGTCAAATTAATTTTCCTTGCAGCCCGCTTAGTAAACATTTACTAGAGATCTGTGATCTAATCGACATTCAAAGGAAGATGGAGCTTTATAAATCTATGTACTACTGCAACATTGAATCTGACAGGGATACCAACTTCATAAAGGCAGACTCCCTACGCATAGAGCTCATTGCTGGCGGCTTAAACTGGAAACAACAAGAGTTCATCATGGAGCGGTTACAACCAAATATATTCATGGAGGTATAATGGTTGCATATTCTATAAGAAATTATTTCTTCTGTAATTTTTTTAAAGGACAACAAGCATGTGTTCAAGACACAATTGAACCCAAACTTTAAAAAGGCAAACCTGTCAATCTGATATTTATATACCACTTGAACATATTTTACATAAAATGACTAAGTTCAACAACGTTTTTTTTTCTGAATAATGATAAAAAAAAATTGAAGTCCAAGTATCATTGTACATCTCAAATATGATTGTTCTGCAATTATAACTAGTCTATCTGGAAAACTGTTGGAAGAATTATGCAGACAAAAAATGTACCCTATAACAATATTTTGCATAAAAATTACTAAGGTCGACAACTGGTATTTTCAGAATAACGATCAAATATGAAATTCCCCATATCATGGATTGCTCTATGATCTAAAAAACTTTCTATGTTAAAAACTAATAACGAATAAAGGTCAAAATTTGAAGCCCTTCACCGGTATATGGTGACGTCTCTATATGAGTGAAAAATTCTCGAATGGGACGTAAAACCTACAATCAATCAATCAACCATACATGGCTTTAGAATATACATGCATCATGATGACAAGTGATAAATGCATACAAATTTACTGAAGATATTTGACCATGTTAACTAAAATACGAAAAGGTTAATTGGTGATTTTAAAATAAAGACTACAAATACCAAATGTTTATTTGAACATTAAAATTTGTTAGGGTATCAAAACATACCTTTCATCCAACTTTGATCATATACAAGTTTTATTCACCAATGTTGAGAAAATACAGAAGTAGTAGTTAAACTATATAATTCCTTTTGACATTGCAGGTATCATTTTTGGATTATTTAGTGTATGTACCATTGTTCTTGTCCATGCATGACAATATATGTGAGAATCCTCTTGATATGTCAGACACAAAATTTGATAAAAAGCTTCGAAAACCCTCTGGATCGTACCGTCAGAGGGATATGAATCCACCCGATCAACCCCTGAAAAAGACGTCAACCTTTCAATTAAAGAAACAAGCACAGGATCTGATTGAGGGAAGGATAAACAAGGAGCAATTAACTAAAGAGAAAGTGGAACTTTTGAATAAGTATGCAACGTATGTACATTGAGCGGCCTGAAGTAACCCGCTTTTGTGTCTTTGAATAACCAATCAATGATTAAGGAACAGGAAAGAGGAAGCATTAATTTTTAATTTTTTTAGGTGTAAGCTATGATAAACTTTTCAATGAAAATTTTCCACTTTTATTTGCATCTTTTCTTGATTTCAATAGTACTGATAATTCTTGTTTTCATGATATCCTTTAGAACTTAAATGTTATTATATGTTTAAACATAATATCTTTCAAATATAAATATCAGAAACATGGTCTTGAGCCTAACAAGCTATTTAGCAGAATATTTCGTTTTCTCTGAGTCACACTTCCTGTAAGAAAAAAAGTATTCTGCTTTAAGCATGTAATAGATTCCTTCCATTTAAGGACAGGTGATACATTTTTTTTCAAAAATCATGAAAAAGAAAACTAAAGTCATGTTTCTAGCGGTAAAAGGAATAAGTTTAACCGTATAGATTTTTATTTATTATTCAGAATTTCACAATTATCTGATTTAAAGTGACAAAATTTTGTATAGATTAATAAGGATAGTTGTAGATGGTAGACTTTTGAACATCACAGAATACAATTTCTTAATATTTGAAAAATTACATATTCCTATCATTCACAACCAGAATAGATCCAAAAATATGTATTAATCCGGACATCCATTTTTGTATCATCTGTTCTTACTAAATTCTGTAGAATTTCAATCTTGGTAAACAATTTAGGACAGCTTGGTTAACGCGTAGTTTTTAAAATATGTGTCAGATCATACTAATGATGAGCAGTACGTTTTCTTTCACTGTCCACTAACATACAAACACACAAGGAATTCATCGTCATTATTGAAAATGTCTTTTATTTCTTACGTTTTACTTTAAATTTCTGAATCTGTTAAGTTTGCACGCATTACATGTATGAAATTTAAATATTCAAGTCATATGTGTTTATTTGTTAATTAAAGAGTTTGCTGTAAATTTACATACTTCATTTCAGCTTGTTTTGTCTCTATAAATTGAAAACAAATTTATAAAAACACTGCATGCATGCAAGTTTTAGGAGGATAAATGCTATTTGAACATTAATGATATTGAATTATGCTATAATGGCTTATTTACAAAGCATGCAAAACGCAATATAACATTTAATATTAAATTTGATTTTGATGATTTTGAGAATTATAGCATGAATTATGAATTCAAAAAGAAATTATTCAATTGATTGTTACCATAATTAAAAAAAATATATATTCCTTTTAATAGTAAACTGGTTGGAAGTATAACTTCATATAAAATTAATTCCAATTCTTCATTCGTTCAGAAAACTTGAATCACTTATCGCTTAACAAAGCAATATATTACAAAATCTGTGACTTTCATTTATAGAGATAATTCAAGCATATCGCCAAACAAACAAACGCAGTAAGTAGCTGAAGTGAAGTATGAACATATAAGTCTGGAAGTAAATGGACCTAATTAATTAAGATTTGTCCTTTTAACACTTCTATTTCATTATATCGATGTTTTTACTTTAAGAAAAACTTAAGTTATCTATTTCTTATTATACGACTATTAACATTTTCATGTTTACAGTTTACCCAACATCTTTGAAGAAAAAACTGTTGTTAAACCACAGGAGACGCCTCAGCCAGCGCTGGTCTACTGAAGAAATACGTCCCAGTCCTAGTGGACATCTCTCTGGCATAATCTGCTGTCATTCCATTGTTTTACATGAGACTGTCTTTCACATGACTATATGTACAAATCAGCAAATTAACATATTGTCAGATCTATACATTGTTTAATTTTGTTGCATTTTCTAGATTTATCCCTCTGTATGAAACATTTCGTTTTCTACAACGAAAAAAAAATCATTCTCATTTATCTATGAATGTATTAGGTTTGCATAAACGAAATAAATTATTAAATGTAAATTTCTATTGGGTAGATATGCCCTGAATTATTGTGCGTAAAGTTAAAGAGGTTATTGTGTGCCAAAGATTTCTAAATATTTTTTTAGCAGGAAACAACTACATGTAGGAGGCAACACCTCCTATTGAGATGTTTTCCTTTGATTAATGTATTCTGTTCTTATATTCTGTCATTTATAATACAGTTTACATGTATGATGACTGCTTACAAACCTTTCTGTGTCAAATTAAGAATAAATTTGTTCGTTTGAATCTCATAAATATTTTTTAAATAAGAAATTTTAAGCATATACTTATAAGCTTTTAAGTTTAAAAATCAATTTAAAAAGATTGTGTGTAAAAATTAGAAATGTAGATAAAATATTCCAATTGGTGCCAAATATTAATCAAAATATAAGTAAATTAAGATAGCTGAATGTCTTGTTTTTTTTATCGTGAGACTGATTTATTATTTAGCAGCTCTGTATGTACATGTATGTACGTTGTTTTTCTGCATGTTTATGCTATTAAAGGATAAAAATATCATCTTTTGTTCCTTAATTTGTCAAGGAGTGTATTTTTTAAGCCAGTAGTTTTAAAAGTACGATATTTCTTTATTGTATTGTGTTTAGCAGGAAACAAAGGTGCCAAAGAACGAAGAGAATCCAAAGTGCTCAAAAAGTAAGTTATTATTAGAAGTGTTCATGTACTAATTATTTTTATTACCCAGTAATTTTCTAATCTGTCGACACCCTTTTTCCTTTGTTTAGCTTAAAAATGCTTGCATCAGCAGAAAATCACAAACTACTCCAGTATCTCTTATTAATTATTACATATATAGGATGAAGAGAATTTGACCATTTAAATGAGAGTAAATTGAGTAAATATAAACTTCCAAAGGCATGAAGAATGTTGAAAGAGATTTTGCACTACAGTGGTTTTTGAAATAAATGCCAGAAATACAATTAAAAGCTTTAAAATGCAAAGAAATACAATTAAAAGCTTTAAAATGCAAAGAAATACAATTAAAAGCTTTAAAAATAACTTTTTATTAATTATAATTATTGTCATTATTGTATATTATCAAATTCCTATTACCTCTTGATAAAATCAGATTTCTCAAATTCAATTGTCAAATTATAAAGACGCCATTTGAAGATAATTTTTTGTTGGGGAAAATGTATTTTCCTGAAATATTGCAGAAAGACGCCTATGTAATATTGGTATTATAGATTGTTATATGTTTTTATAACGAAACTATGAACACAGAAAAATCATTTTGCTCCTTCATTCTTCCTTCTTTATCATAAGAGTAAAATACTACTAGTGTAAATAGCTATAGCAATTAATTAACCCTGTTTTACTGAATACTGTAATTTTATATAAAAGATAATCACCTTCATTAAACTACAGATCCTCATGGTACTTTTTCAACTTAAGGTATCCGACCCATATTAGGACTTAATTTTCCAACCTTAAATATCCATTATGTGTCAAATACTTTAATATTAATTCATAGCATTTTCGAGTGGAAAAGATTTTACTCAGAGAAATTTTCAAAAATTTAATTACCTGAGCAGTAATTAGTTAATGAAGATTGCATTGAAGTCTATGGGGACAAGCAATTTTTTTAATATGAAAAATTATATACTAAGACTATCAATAAATGCTGTGGTGGAAAGTTGTATTTAATCATTAGGAACGATTGAAAATTATTTTTCTACCAGATCAAGAATTTTAAAATTAATTTTATCGATTAAATGGAAAGGGGGATAACTCTTCATGGGCAGGACAAGGTCATAAATTGGGGGACATGCCGCTATTATATACTGATACTAAAACATGAAAATTATGTCTAAATATACGGGCATTCAGCTCATATATATATATCTGTGATGCATTCAATTTCATTGAATATGAGGCTATTATGGGTCGGATACCTTAATACTGTTAATAATGCCTATTTAAATGATAACTTATTTTTCTCTATAATACAAAGAAGTATATAAAAATCTCTGAAAACAACCACATAAAGATGTATTGTTATAATTTAAGAAACTCAAAAAAAGCAATAATAGGTTGAAATGCAGCCAAATGATAGAGAAGATCCTTGTAATAGTCTAAATTGTAATTTGTCTAAGGAAGAAATGTTATACATCATTTTGGTTGGCAATTTTTGTTATGGTTTTAATACCGCAAAAGGATTTCAAATTACTCTTTATATCTTTTAATCTAAACCTACATGTATCACTTAAAGGAACGTCATTTCTATATAACTGGTGACCAAATTTTAAAGTCATTGGTGTGTTTCTAATTTCCACGTTTCAAAAATTACTATGGAAATTATGGGGGAAAGCTGAAAAATATCTTGTTGCCTTGGATACGCACCCATGTAAGATTTCCAAAACTTTTATGATCGATATTTATGGACAACTAACCTGACTTTCAATTTTGACTACCACACAATCTCCAACTGGATGCAAGTAGCTACCACCCTGTGTTTAAAAGTGCTCTAAAGTTAACAAAATTGAGCAGTTTTCCTTCTTAGTAACCTTAGCAAGAATGTTTTTTTCTTCATGAAACAATCACTGATGTTCAACTTTAGTTATATCAGAAATATACAATTGATGGTGAATAAAAATAATATGGTTCTTGATTAAAAGGTAACTAAATTCCTATATCATCTAAAAATTACTGATACGTTGTTTCTATTGTTACAGAACAATTAATCCCTTTGCATTATAGTGCTATCTGTGTAACAAGGTCCTAACGAAGTGCCATTCTTGGAATTCCTTGTTTATCCTTGAGAAAGCAGCATTAATCAAACTAAGCAACACTTTTAGTGTTGCTAAATTATGTTACCATGGCAACCATGACAGTTATTTTTAGACTGATATTGTTTAAACCGTATTACTTAAGGTCAAATATTTTTATTGTTTTTTTGTGTGTTGTTTCGCCTATCGTTAGTGAAAATTTCAATTTTTCGACCTTTTCGCCTGATGCCATGGCAACCGAAACACATGGCAACCAAGTTTTATGTGATATATGTTATATGTTTTAAGTGCCAAGTTTTCAAAATGGTCAAAGTTTCATCAAAATCGGTGACCATGCATGCCAGAAAAGGTTAAATGGTTACATAGAATGGCACTTAATACTGGTTGTAACGCATCAATTTACTGGATAGAAAAATTCGTTAATATCATATGACTACGTCATACAAAGACTGACGACAAAATTGTAAAAATCCGCTTGATTTGCATTTTAATTTTGAACATTTTAAAGTTATTTTTAAGTGGAAATTGATTTTACGCCACATGTTTGAAAATAAATTATAAGGGTTAGCATAATTATACTTGAATAACATGGATTGGAACAGTTTACGCTCTTTTTATAAACCATAGAAAGTGCAAACTATTCTAACCGTGGTTAAACAATATAACTAGGGTAGATATTAAATTTATTCTTAAAATAGTTTCCCTCGACTAAGGATATATTGAAATAATTTCCCCTAACTGATAATATATTGTTTTCCTTGACTGAGGATATATTAATTGTACATGTAATTCTTCTCCTTTGACCAAGGATATATTGTAATTGTTTTCCCTGACTGAGGATATATTAATTGTACATGTAATTCTTCTCCTTTGACCAAGGATATATTGTAATTGTTTTCCTTGACTGAGGATATATTGAATGGTTTATTCTGACTGAGAATATATTGTAATAGTTTCCCCTTACTGAGGATATATTGAATAGTTTACTCTGACTGAGAATATATTGTAATAGTTTACTCTGACTGAGGATATATTGTAATAGTTTACTCTGACTGAGGATATATTGAATAGTTTACTCTGACTGAGGATATATTGTAATAGTTTACTCTGACTGAGGATATATTGTAATAGTTTACTCTGACTGAGGATATATTGTAATAGTTTACTCTGACTGAGGATATATTGTAATAGTTTACTCTGACTGAGGATATATTGTAATAGTTTACTCTGACTGAGGATATATTGTAATAGTTTACTCTGACTGAGGATATATTGTAATAGTTTCCCCTTACTGAGGATATATTGAATAGTTTACTCTGACTGAGGATATATTGAATAGTTTACTCTGACTGAGGATATATTGTAATAGTTTACTCTGACTGAGGATATATTGTAATAGTTTACTCTGACTGAGGATATATTGTAATAGTTTACTCTGACTGAGAATATATTGTAATAGTTTACTCTGACTGAGGATATATTGTAATAGTTTACTCTGACTGAGGATATATTGTAATAGTTTCCCCTTACTGAGGATATATTGTAATAGTTTACTCTGACTGAGGATATATTGTAATAGTTTACTCTGACTGAGGATATATTGTAATAGTTTACTCTGACTGAGGATATATTGTAATAGTTTACTCTGACTGAGAATATATTGTAATAGTTTCCCCTTACTGAGGATATGTTGTAATTGCTCCCCTGATTAAGGATATATTGTAATAGTTATTCCTGATTTAAGATATATGTAATAGTTTTCTCTGAGTGGACACATTTATCTAGCCCTCTTAAACAATTCATTCAATCCTATATTTGAAACATTTTTTAGTCAAAATTAAAGGATTTGATATCTCCAGATCCTGGACTTCGAAGAATATAATGCTAACTGAATGTTTAATTTACTGAAGTCTTAACTGTAGTTTCTTTTATTTATTTATATGGAAATGTTTGGGAATTTCAGAATTTGATTTAGAATTTAGAACGATACCAATTATACTGTTTGCAAAATCGTGTGCTCCACCAGCATAAAGTATGCAAACTTCTGAAATTATGCCACGGATTTCAATTCGTAATAATATAGAGCTCTAGGTAATGGAGAAACAATCAAAATAACATTTAATGGAAATGTAGCCCGGATTATTGGTATATTTGTCATCTTGAAACAAATCACCCACAACACATACAAAGCACATTAAATAATAAAATGATATTAGTAAAAAGGTGTTTTAAATGTATTAAACACAAAACAATCTACAATTACGTAATAAACCAAATTTATTTCATTGTTCAAATCTATAATTTATAATAGTGTTGGCAAAAAAGGAAGAAATTTAAACATCATAAAATTTCTTAATATTTTAAAGATTTGATATATGCAAAACATCATAAAATTCTACAATTTCTTAATATTTTAGAGATTTGATGTATGCATCATTTAAAAAACAAAATATATCAAAGAATATTTGCAAATTCATGCATCTTAATTTTTGTTTGTATCATATGTCCTTAATATGTTTTGCCATTATGTTTATGCAAGGAATTTAATTAGTTAATTGGTTGAATCCTATTTATACAACTGTTATATGTATATATATTAGGCTCTAAAAATAAAACTATTTAGTTTTACGAAGATATTCTAACACGAGGTCATACATGTAGGCTTTTGAAAGTGAGAGATAATGTGCAACCTTGAGGAATTTGATTATTATCGATCAATGTGATAAAACAACATCATTTAAGGACCCTCTATACACTAGAGGAAAATATTTTTTGGACATTAAGAAAATTATAGTGTGTAAAGGTGAAAGTATTGAGCTTATCTATCACATTTTCAAAATAGGGTGCCTTCCATTTACCCCCACGAAAAATGTTTAAAGACAATGAAGTACTGATGAACATAAATCACTGTTGTTTACTTCAGAGGGCAAAATACCTGCAAATGAAGTGTTTTATCTATTCATCTTGGCCTATTAAAGTGTTATGAATGCTTGATTTGATCACAAATTAAGTAATAAACTGTACATTTCAATTTATTTTATTCTTGATTAAAGTGCAGATCACTCTATCTGTATATAATTACCACAAAATCAGAACTCTCTAGTGTGCAGTGTATAGAGGGTTCTTAACAAAACATTTCATTAAAAAACTGTTATTGGTGTTTATTTCCAAAAACAACAACTGAACATGTGAAATGAAGTATTTTGTCCATATTCTATTGAAGGAAACGTGGAAGTTTAGCGGGATCTGATGGAAAAGGAGGAAAGAGAGGAGCAGCTGGTAAAGGTGGTGGTAAGAGAGGAAAAGACCTTACCGGTAAGGAGAAGGCGGCGTACAAAAAGGGTAAACGAAACAATGATAGCGACAGCGACTACAGCTACAGAAGTGTCGTCAGTGCTGGCGGAACTCGTCACGTGCGCAGGCGCAAAAAGAATGCAGACGGAACTTACGGTGACAGCGAATCATATCATAGTAGCCAAGACGAGGACGGAGAAGCTAGACGTCGAAAGCGCAGACGTGACCGAGAACATGGTGCTGATAGTGATCACAGCTATTATAGCGTTGTCAGTGCAGGCGGTACACGACATGTGCGCAGACGCAAGCGAAACGATGATGGTACATATGGTGAGAGCGAATCATACCACAGCGGAGACACAGATCAAGAGAGCATGAATCGTGAGGTCACCAAAACAACTAAAACAACAGAAGAATCGGATAGTGATTATAGTTACGCAAGTGAGGTTAGCGAAGGTGGTACAAGGTATGAAGTCAGACGAAAACGTATTAGAGACGCCGAAGGAAAAGTGATAGGACACGGAGACAAGGTTGTTCTTGGAGAAGCCACCAGTGATGCGGATTCTGTGCGCACGCGAAGAGGTAAAACATTACTGAATCTTACAGAAGCAAAATGTTTGCATAAACATTGCTCTAACATATACTTTAATATCACTTAAATTTTATTTCAGGCTCAATTGAAGGAGGGTACGTACAAGAAAAAGAGTTATATAAATAAAAAGACTTAATACAAGTACATTTTCTGAGATATATTTTTTGAAGCAGTCGTCTGACATGCTAAATTTTTCAACATTTGAAAATTAGGCTATTTAATACACTTTATCTTCTATCAAAAGCTTTTATTTTACTTAAAGTAACGAACCCCCATCTCACGTTAAAGATGTTCTAAATGATGGAAATGTTACTCTACAACGGCGAGGAATCGGCTCCATTGGGGATATATCAACAGCAGGGTTAGATGACCTCATCAAGAAAACAAAATGGCCGGGTAATGCAACAGACACGGTGACAGTGCATAATTATACCACAGATTAAGATCTGTAGGCAAAAAATGCAACATAATTAACTTCATTTTAGACATATTTTATAAGTATTTTTATTGTTCATTGATTAATAAATGTAAACGTCAACAAAATACTTATTTTGTATAAATAAGGAGATCGTGTAAATAAACTATTCTTTAACGTTTTGTTTTGTCGTTCTGTTAGTATCCTAGTATTTTTTCTTAAAAATCAATTTGCAATATTTTGCTTTATTATGACCACAATTAGACAAGAAAAAATAATCAATTGGAGCAGTTTACCCTCAATGCAGTCTCATTATTTTGTAATAAACCCTCTCATAACTCCAAATTTAATCGTCATTTTGTGTTCTGCTTTGAAGGAAATGCTTGACACTTGGGTCATTTTTCTTGAAGGTGAGGGACTGGAAAGGATCGCCTCCCACATGACGCAAGACGATTTTAGCGATGCTACAACAGACGATAACGTAGATTTGTCAAAAATGACAGAAGAGGAAAAAGAAGCTTATTTCAGAGAGAAGGAAAAACGACGAGCTGCCCGCGAAAAAAGACGGCGGGAAAAGTATGGGGACAAGTATGATGAAATCATGAAGAAAAGAGAGCAGTAAGTCAATTTACTCAACAGAGTTAGAGATTTTATCTTGTGATAGATGAAGGCTAAAAAAAACGATTACAAACGTAATAGTGTAGTGAGCATTTTTAATTGCAATTCTCTAACGATTTATAAAAGAATGTGTTTATTATATTTTAATAGGCGATTAACTTACGTTTATGAATGCTTAATTTTACCTTGAAATATTTTAGGAAGCGTTTAGAACAATTGCGAAAGGAGAAAGAGGCAGAGGAGAGGGAAGGCACGGATAAACTCGGTGTTGGAAGCAGGCGGTCTTCAATGAGACGAGCTAGCACGCATCTTGACAAGGATAAACCGAAAGACCGCCCAAAAAGCATGGTTACATACGAGAAAGGCCCACCACGTGATCTAGGCCATAATCAAAAGATCGACAACAGAGAAATAGGATTAAGTCATGAGTCGTAAGAATTTTTTTTATGTTTATTAGCAGAGTTTTGACATTTATGTTTATTTATCTACAGATCTATGTGATAATCCCTCTTCTTTATTGTATTTTCTTCCTTAGGTGGGCGAATAATAAACAAGACAAAAGCAGAAGAGGTACTAGTCTTCTATTCATATTATTTCTGATTGACTGTAGCGTAACTGGATATTATCTTTATACTCTCCTTACCGGGATTATTCTATTATAGGTAGTGGTGAGTCCAGCCAAGGGGACGGTCCTCGTAGAGTCCTACGTGAGCAAACCATGTTAAACAAACTTCCATCCATTCCACAGGGCAAGATGTATTCATCAGGTAATTCTTTGACACAAATGTCACCTAAGTGAAAGCATTAGAGATGAAACTGAGATCATCTTCAAAATCTAAGTTCCTATATAATATCATTACTTTTCATATGCCTATTTAAGAAAAACTTATTCATCATTATTTACTTTCTGTTCCTATCTTTTATACAATTATATATTTACACTCTGATATAATGCCAAGAAATATTTATATTACAGACAGAAAAGGGAAAAAGGTATGTAATAAAAAATATCAAAGTAAAACCTGATATCGTGTGTTTATTGTTACTTCAATTGCAGTTAATCATATAGTATAATAATAAATTCTTTACAGATGAACATCAATGATATGATTTTTTTCTTTAAGGGTGAAGGAGGAACAACCGATGGTTCAACAATAGGTAAAACAAATATACTGTTTTTCAAATAAGAATATATAAAGTATCTAAATTTAAAGTTTATTCAATGGTGTGTACGCCACATTTCAAAATTATATATCAAGACGTATCTGACTTAGAAGAGCACAAAAAGATTCTCTTTTTTCACAGGAATTGCATCATTACCAGGAATTTACTCTTACTGGGCATTGAAATTGCTTCTAAGCAGTAAAAAAAATTAATTTTTACAGGTGGAGAAAGCACATTTGTTGACGATGCGTCTGAAAATACAACTGACAAAAAGGATAAAGAGGAAGATAAAGGTTTGGAATTCTTAATACTAGTAGATGAAGATATACTGGATTGAACTGGCCTGTATCATCGGATAAATAAAAACCACTGGGAACAATTTATGCATATCTATTAGTCGTTGGAGTGCGGCTTCTATGTTTTATAAACCTTAAAAGCAAAATAAGGCAAAGTCAGACGAAACGAATCACTAACTGATAAAAACGGCTAGATGAATTTTTCAAAATGTATTATTACCATTATACCATGGTTTCTTTTTGCATTAAAGAACGAGCAAAGTCACCCGTTATGGAAAGAGGAGCAGACGGGAAGTTACGTCCTAAGAAGAAAAAGATTGATGTAAATGAGTTAGATGCAGACACGTTACGAAAACTTGGCATAGATCCTAATTTATCGAAAAAAGAGATAGCCAAAAAGCTAAAGGTATCATTCTGACACTTTTTTCTTCAGTAATAAATATTCCAAAACATTAAAGAGCTAATTTGTCTGGAAGATACGTATACCTTGTTCAATTCCATGCTTTTCAGGAACTTTTTGGAGATGACATTCAGGTGACTGATGGTGGTGAAGTGATTGGAACCAAAGGTATTAATGAATTTGATCCGGACATGACAGACGATCAGCTGGCAGATATGGAGGACCTCGATTTATCAACTAGTGTGTAACACTGCATTTGTATAGTAATATAAAGAAAATGAAATGATATGCATATTTGCCATGAAGGTCTTAGATAGCTTTCAGAACATGTTTAAATTTGTAGTGAAAACTGAATAAGTTTTATTAATTTCATTATATGGATTTGGTATTATGTAGGTTTCCTTCCGAAGAATACATTTAGATTCTGTAAAATTAATTACTCAGAGAAATATTAAACAATTGTTAAAGTGTCTTGAATGAACTTAAATTTCTCTCCAACTTTTCTGTTCAGTTTCTGGGAAGAGGCGTGTAAATATTTTGTTTAAACGTGGAGGATCAGCTCTTCGTCAGCATTTCGAGAGGATTCTGAAAGCATGTACACTCAGAGAGGATAAAGCTTTAGATTTAGATGAGAGAGGTAGTACATTTATCTTAATGTAATGAGAGCGAATTTCATTGATGATGGTCGACTTCATATCCCAATTCTATTGTTGTTGTTGGAACTATTGTATTTATTTTAAAGATTCTTCGATTGACTTCCTGAACCACTATCGTCTGGTTGATCCTATGAACCTGGACAGCTACGCTAAAGCCTTTGTTGTGGAGGACACAGACTATGACACAGTCTTAAATTCTTCAGTATGCTCATTTTCTGTTTAAGATGTCTAGTACTTCTCTTAGAAATCCCAGGGGAAAACAGAATTTTCCTGTCTTAGAAATAATTCCGAAAAGTTTTGTATAGAACAAGGAGGGTAATGACAAAATCAGACCCCTTATTTGACAAAAAATGAAACCCAGTTAAAATAAAATCCCCCAATGTGATGCATTCTTCAAAGTCAACCTTTCATTTATTTTCAAACATATTATTGCATGAAATATGTTTTATCCAAAGATAAATAAGTTTCAATCCCCCCTTTTTTTATCAAAATTAACCTTATTTGATGAAAAATGACCTTATCTGAGGAACTTTTGTAAATGAGTAACTTTGTGACTATCGTTTGTTTGTGTTTGTTTTGTGTTGTTTGTGTGTGTGTGTATGCTACCTTTTCAAGCCAAATTCAAACCTTGCAACTGCCGTTATTTATGTATTGGATTGGTTTTGAGTGTCCCCCAATAAATGGCCTAAACATATCCTTTTCTATCAGATGATTTCAATCTTGTTCTTTCCTATGCTACATTAATTTGGTTTGGAAAATTATCGAAAAACAGCTAAAAAATGTAGTTTGTTTAAATTATATATAGACAGACAATTTTTTCGATTAGCCTTTAATTATTTAGGGTTTTGCTTTTTTCTTCTACTTGCTTTGATTATTCCTTTTTGACAGATGCATGTGAAAATTTGTTTTTTTATTCTGTTCTTAGGATGCAAAGATTGCTCTAGATGGAATTGAAATGTTGCAGCATATGACAGATAAACAGCTCGATTATGTTTTTAAGGTATAAATAAGCCTTTAACAGATTTTTGAACAATATAATAAAATTAAAGTCTTTTTGTTCACCAACGATAGATGGTTTTTCACTTTTTTGTACATTTTTTTACAGGTTCTGCACATCGATGAGGCATCTCAAGTGACCTTTAAGATGTTTGCTGTTATCACTGCTCTATGTGAAAGAGTCACAAATATGGAGTAAGATAAATACCTGTCATACTTAAGAGGTCTTTAATTCTTTGTAATAATATTATGATATTCACTAAGATTTATATTATAATATGTAAAGTCTGGTGTAGACTCATCTACAAAAATAGTTAAAATCGTCATTTTTGTATTGTGTTTGCTTTAGTTGACCATTTTTTTTCCTTTCCGGGTTGTTGAAAAAGAAGATTTGACTATTTGTAGAATATGACAAGTATTCTGCAGTAATTATGGTGGCATATCCCTAGCAAAAAAAATACTATAGTTAACTATAGTTTTCTATAGTTAACTATAGTGATAACTTTGCCACTATGAAAACTATAGTTAACTACAGTGATAACTTTGATTTAGTATAGTGATAACTTTGACACTTTGATTTACTATAGTGATCACTATGACATTATAGTGATAACTGTGAAAACTTTGAAATAATATAGTGATCACTATGAAAACTTTGATTTACTATGGTGAAAACTTTGATTTACTAAAGTGTTAACTATGACACTATAGTCTTAACTTTGAAAACTTTGATTTACTATAGTGATCACTATGACACTATGACACTATAGTGATCACTTTGAAACTTTGACATACTATAGTTAACTATAGTATTTTTTGTTAGGGATATATTTTTGCCACATCTTGTCAGATGCTTATGTGAACATCTTACATGTCGACATAATTATATGACAAGTCGACATAGCATATGACAAGTCGAAATCAGAAAATTATGTGAACTTGTCAAATAACTTTGACGACTTGTCAGAAATTATGTCTAGTCGTTAGGTAAATATGACGACTTGTCAGATTACTTTGACTTGTCAGATGGTAATGTTGACGTGTAAGATATTTATGTAGGCTTGTCTTAATGTCGATTTGTTATTCTATTATGTTATGTTTACTTCATAGACATTTATATCGTTAGATATCATGATGAAAATTGAAAATCAGTAAGTGGCATTAACTCTCTTTATTTACAAGATACTGAGTTCTTAGCCCTGGTCATTATTATCTGACAAGTCGACGTGAAGATCTGACAAGTTATGGCAGAAATATGCCATCATAAATAATAGATTTTTTATACGCATTATATTTCACAATATATGACATCTTACCCCATATAAAAAAGTAGCTATTGTAACGTTGTCATATACCTAAAAGAAAAAAAAATTAATAATAATAAAAGAATAAAAAAACAGTTGCAACATTGTTTTGATTTATTTTGCTTATTGCAGTGAATTAAGCAAGCATCTGCTAGACATCTGTAATCTGGCCGATGTTGAACGGAAGTTGGAATTATACAAAGCCATGTTTTACCACAACATTCCCTCATATCGGGACACGAACTACGTCACTTCCGATTCTCTTAAAATAGAACTAATTGCCGGTGGTCTCAACTGGAAACAGCAAGAATTTGTCATGAAAAAATTGGAACCATCGAGATATGGCGAGGTAAGATTATTTTCTTTTAATTGAAGTTTTAAAAAAAATAATTGAAATGTACAATGTATTTATTTTATGCCCTTCTGCGTTTGCAGTCATGTATTTAACCATAGCAAGGAAATTTTAGAGGCTTACTTTTTTTAATTCTTTGTAAACTATATCCCATTTTTTCTTTTTACATGTACTTTATTTTCCAGATTTCATTTCTGGATTATATGTGTTACATCCCGCTATTTCTCTCGATGCACGATAATATTTGTTACAATCCTCTGGACATGTCCAACAAAAAGTATCAAATGCCACCACGTAAACGACCCCCGTCTGCCCAGAGGGACATGAATCCATTGGGTGAAAGATTGAAGAAGACTTCAGATTTCCTTATGAAACGCTTAGCAAAAGATGTTATGGAAGGAAAAATTAATGATGAATTTTTGAAGCCAGAGGAAAAGGAAAAACTGAAGAAATATGCTGTGTAAGTTCCAATCCAGCCGTAATTTTAGAGACTTACAATTATTCTAACAATTATTATTTAAATTTGACCTACTTGTGTAAATATTGAATTAATTCAAATTCTATCGAAACATGCTGCTTTACACAGCTTCATTTAATCAGTTCCTCTTTGTTTGTTTTTTCGAACAGACTTCCAGACATAAGAAATATATTGAAGACCGAAAGAGAAGAAACAGCAGACGAAAGCTCTTTCAAAGATTTGATCTATTAATGTGTTGTGGAGATTCATACATAATATTCTGTGTGAAACTTTATCTATTTTTTATATATAGATGTATCATTATACCTCGAATGAATCAATAATTTTGTAAGTTTTATTACATTGTATATTGCTTTTGTGGAATGTTTATTACAGTAAACTACTGTAATACTGATACAGTCTTATTAATAGCACAGGTTAGATCATCTAGACACATACAATATGTTCGAATTTTACCTTTGAACATACATTTTTGTTTTGTTATCCCCTACAAAAATTGGAGGGGATATAGTAACGCGTTTGTGAGTGTGTTAGTGGTTGAGTAAATTCGTGCAAGTAGAAGGAATAATTCATATCGGGATCGACGTGTTCTTTTGGGGAGGATGCTCCACTCTGCGTTGCCCTTGTTGTTTTAAATTCTTGTTACAAGACTACTATAATGACCAAAAATATTGGTTTGCATCTTGTACATTTGAAATTGCCAACGTGTTTTATATATATATATATATATATATATATATATATATATATATATATATATATATATATATATATATATATATATAATTTAATTTTGTTTGTATTATAGCCTCTGATTGGTTAATATCCAAAAAGGAACACAAATTATTTCTGTATAACCTGGTTTGGTATGGGGACACACCCCCCTGACAACCAGCTGAATCGTCTGTATCCATGCAATCCTCTCATTTCCAGTCCTCGGGATTCATGGAAAATTCCAGATTTAATAAATGTACCTTTAACTTCAAACAGTAACTCGGATCTTACCACATGTAAACAAAAAACATGGCTGCTAGGACTATGTATCAGTTTTTACCTCCCCTCGCTTCCCATCACTTCCGTTACTAGGGTTGTATTATTGAGCGGCAAATTTGAACTAATAAAAAGCAACGAAATTTTACACCCACAGTTGTTTAATGATTTTAGAATTAAATTATAAGGAATGACTCTAATTCTTGGCCAAATTATTCGAGGATAACCTGGTTTGGGTCAGTTTACGCTGTTTTATAATCCGCTTCGCGGATTATAAAGCGTAAACTGACCCAAACCAGGTTATCCTCGAATAATTTGGCCAAGAATTAGAGTTATTCCTAATATATATATATATATATATATATATATATATATATATATATATATATATATATATATATATATATTAAATTCCTTTATATTATTTCATAAATATCTTTTTATTTAATTAATATTTGCTTATATATATAATGTAACACTTTACCTTTGATTAATATCGAAATATATTTATTTTATAAGCGTGAATGAACATACAAAAATGTGCTTAAGACGCAAACTCGCTTATGATGTTAATGATATGAGTTAGATATTTACCATAACTAAAAGGTCATTTTATGCATTGAATAAAAATAGTGTAAATATGTTATACTTATTTTTTTTTTTTTACAAATAATGTTTTGTTCCTTAAATTTTATACTCAGAAAACCATAATCAGAAGAACAAATGATCAAAATTAAAAAAAAAAAACAGAAACCTTTTGTGTATCAGTTAGAAAGTTTATTAGAATACAAATGCATCTCAGAGGTAACAATTGGCTTTGTGAATTACCTTTGATAATTATAGAATAGTTTTTCCATAATTGACTTAAAACTGTATATCCTTATACTTCCATTCAATTGCAAATTCTACTTTAAATCCACCGAGTTCATCTTGGAGGCTCTGAAAATATTTGTTGGTATTGACATCCATGTCATTCCGTCATCCTCACTCATGACGTAACCCTTACCGTTGTTACTTATCCCATACAGGAACCCTGTCTCCTTATCTAGACTAAGCACTGCTGATACCACGGGAGATAAAACTAGCGGGGACAGAAAGAAACATCGATGGACGTTAATAGAATTAAATAATTATAGCTTGATACAGTGTTTATGTGTGACATGCTAGAAATAATTTCAACAGGTACTAAACAATATATAATATTAAATTGCGTACCTTGTATTTGCTTTCCCTGAATGATTTTGCTACATCCAATTGATCTCTTTTTTGAAATCCTAAAAATAATAATTCTCGTTACTCTCGACTCTGCACCAACCATCTCCACAGTTTTATTCAATCGCTTATATTATTCTTGGCAAATTCATTCCCTTATGTGTTAGACAAGGCTATCAATATATCTTAGACAATTCAAGACTCGATCCTGTCACGTTGTATTTTTTTTTAATTTACCGAGTGTTAGTTAATTTCAAAAAAATATACTGCCTCCAAGTGAATTTAAAACTTACAATATGACAGTCCAAATGAAATAAATATCAAGGATTATACCTTCCTGACGTTGGCAGGTCATTACAGACAATTGTCTCATCCCTGTATGAAACCCTCGAAATATTCTTGGTCCCTAAGGCAGAGAATTTATTACTGATTCTCAAAACCAATGCATATGAAGTTTGGGAATGAAACATTTGTGTTTTAATTATGAAATATATTCAGAAATACATACACTTAATTTCATTGGTACAGACACATGGATTTTTACAAGGTCCGCACATTTCTGGGTCTTTAGTTTTGAGACAAAGACACTGGCCTGGTTTGCAACAAGCACACTTCTGTTTGGAATTCCATGGACATTGACAGTCTAATGGTTCATCTTTGTTAGCAAAAACATATATACAAAACAGTTAGAATGCACAGTGGGGGATAACTTAAAAATAAACTAGCAAAAAAATCTATCTTCTATACCTTTCTTCGGTTCGCCCTGCACAAATGTCAGCGCATGTAAGGCTGTACTTTTGTCCCCCGTGTCATTCCAGCCTCTATACACCACTTCATATACGATACTGAAGAACCGCTGTCCCTCTAACACCGATGTGTTTACATTGTAGGAGATATTAAAAAAGATTTTGCTCGAGTGTAAAAAGGACATCCTTGGAATCTATTGAAATAAAGAGTGTTATGTTTCTCAATGCAAGGAATCTTTTGATAATGGGATAATGGAAAATATATCATACATACATGTATGAACTGCGTGAAAATTATGTAACAGCACTTCAAACTGTGTCATGAAAATTCCGGTTGGTGGTAACTGATTTCTCTAATAAAATTTCATACTTACATTGAATTTAACTGTCTTTCCGTCTTCGTCGATGGTAAGCTCGGGTTTTCTCACAACGTTTTGAAGATAATGCGAGTATCTGACGTACTGTAGTTCTGGTGGAAAGTAAAAAATGACCGTGACATCATAAGCACTTCCTGTGGAATTCACACTGTGATCCAAGCTTGTCCGCAACTTTTGAGTAACACTATGATAAAAGGAATACAAAGCCTGGTTGCATTTGAACAATGATATACTTAAATATATTTTAATATGCTAAAATAAGAATAGATCAGAATTTATATATTGTATATGAATCCTACTTACTCCCCTAATTTCTCAAAAGTCGAAAACTCTGTCATAGATATTTCTAAATCAGGGGCGTTCGGTTCCTGATCATCAGTCACAGTGATATTTGTTTTTCCTATCCAGATGAATTCATCCTTGAATTTGTATCCAATTGCTTCTTCGAGAATGTTTCCATGCTGAAAACCTGTGGATAAAGTATTCTATAATCGCATTGTATAGTAAAAATGACATATTGATATCAATTAAGATATTTAAATCATAATTTACCTCTGTAATCCAATAATTCTGAAATAGCAACAAATGTTACAGAACCAGGACTACCATCTATCTTATCGTCCTCGAACATAAATAAGGCTGCGTTATTTTCAAGTGTCCTAGTCTCGCTTAGGTAGTTGTCCTTTCCACGAAGGTTGGTTGGGGAAATCATCTTAAAACTCACAACTGACATTCGGGCTGTATATAGAAGAGATCGCTTATATTTTTTGGTGTAACAAAATTCTTACAACTAATTCGTTTTCAATTGAACCTTAATAATCCACATATTATTATTTGATTCACCATTCTTACACATTTACATATTTATCCGGTCTTATTTGTCAAAAAGGGAAATAATCAAATTAATGATAAAGCATCCTTTTCTCGGATATCTTAAATTCTTTATTCACAAGAATAATATCCATTTTACCTTCAAAATCTTCACAGTCATCACAATTTGTTGGCATGTACAGTTTGAGATATGAATCTGTGACACTCTCTGAAGGATAATCTATTTTGACATTGACTGTTGTCAGGTTTTTCAGGTGTAATACACTTGGCATAGGAAGAGATATATTATACTCGGGCCATTCTTGGACAACACTTTCAGAGTGCATGGTAAATAAACTGGTTTTCTTTGTATCTGGTGGAATTGGATTCAGTTGCAAGGAAGACCTAATTGGTCCAGATGTTCCTTCTATCAATTTGGTAAACACAATTAGCTTTATCATACCGAAATAGGTAGAAATTTCATGAATGTTTAGAAAAGTTTTTTTTTCCATAAAAGAATCAATTACATTTTTAAAAATTATATGCATAGTTACTTTTTGCTGTGATGCTGTAATTTCCTTCTACCGTAAGGAAAACGCTCTCATTTCTTTTAATGTTTACGAGTATTTTCGATTCGCTTTGTTCAGAGGAGTGAAGTTGGTGCTTAAAGAAAAAAATGCAATGATCAGAAAAAAAGAAAAAAAGGAGAATCGCCATAGACCAAAACCATAGCTTAGAAATACTCCTTTGCAAACAATATATTTCAGTGAAATATTTTTGTGTTATTTTCGGTCTTTTTTTTTTTTTAAATTTCAATCACTCTTCATTCATTATTTCTTTAAATTCAATTTATCATTTTCGAAATTATCAATATATTGTACATGTATTTTTTGGTTAGAGAAAACTCAAAACATTCAAACTAATTTTAACTGAATTAATGCATTACCTTTGTGTGATTGAGTGAGGAAAGATAAATCTGTGAGTCGTTTTCCAGCTTAAAAAAGATATCATAATTTATTCCATTTTAGCTTCAATGTTCAAGATGTAAAATTACTCGAGCTGAACATCCACACTAACTTGTGTAAAATAAATCAATTGAAAATGCTTTAATGACCAGAAACAATTCACCTTGTGACCTCCTGCTGTAATCATAAGTGTTAGATCCCGAACCTCCACGTTTTCTTGAAATGATATGTTGATATGGAAATTATACTGTATTACAGAATCCATCTCAATTTTTCTAGAGTTCAAGTATTTCAGACTACAGTTGCGCAGTGTAGGCCGCTCGGAAATGGAAGCTATCCTGATTTCTCCTGCCACGTCTAAATCGTTTGCTCTGACCAAAGCTAGAGCAATAAACCAATTTTCAGTGGAAATTTACATTTTTATATGCAATATGATTCAAAACACTTAGATTTACAAATCAGCTCAAACCAGCATGTGGAGTTTTAAGAGAGATGTATGTATATAACGTCTTATGAAAGTTAAACTTACCAGTTTTGAAAAGAATGTAAAGATACAAAAATAAGATAAACAACATCCTCGTTCACTCCTTATTCTTGCAGTTTCATTGAGAACATCACTAACATACGGACTGGATTCTACTGCGGTACAACCAATTTCACACTGAAGATGACACTTTAAAAAACAGAGAGATCGAACATCTACCATAAAAATGGACAGGTAACCAAGATTCAATAAAGAAAGTTCATTCCTGGTCCAAGATCCTCATCAAAGCATTCATAGTTCATTGAGTTACATATAAAAAGGAGAAATACATTGAATGATTCCTTTTTTCCCATGAGGAAGCATTATGGAGTATTGATGTGAATACAGTATGACTAGATGGGGACCACTGCTGCTGAATATTCAAGTTCATTTTATTGGTAGGTAACAAGATTTGATTTTAACTTAATTGCTACAAATTATTTCTTCTTTGTCTAGCTGCGAAAAAACTGACAACTGACTGAAGTGCAATATTGGGATACTGACCATCATATTACACTTTTAGAAAGAAAGACAACTCTAAGAGGTACTTAAAAGAAAAATACAAATCTGCAAAGCATTTATCATATAGAGAAAGGGGTTTTTGAATATGCATTATACATGCAAAATGAAGTCAGATTTTTAAAAATAACAAAACATTGTTTTAATTTTAATTTAACAATACCCTTTACTTGTTTAAAAAATCAAAAGGAAATTGTTTTATCTGTTTATTATACATGTTTAACAATTCAAAATATTGCCGAATCATATCAGGTTATTGTTGATATTAAATACATGCAATATACGCGGGAACAATTTATCCCGAAAATTGTATATATTAGATTATGTAGAAAAAGTCTCTGTTTCTCTCTTAACAGCACTACTGTATAACCTTGGGAAAGATGCCATAGAGCTTCGTCCCTGGCAGGGATACTGGTTGTTCCAATCACTTATGGTCTTTTTCTGTTGCCTTACAAATAAGTACAGGACAGGGAGAGTGATGAACAACATAATCACTGACACTTCCCAGAATTGTCCGCCTGAACACGCCCATTCCTCGACTTCCGGTGATGATGAGATTACAATTCTCCCTCTCTGCTACATGGACTATTGCTTCTCCGGGGTCACCTTGTCTCGTGATGAATTTCCCAGATTTCTGTTTTAAATTGTACCAATTAAATATTTATTTAAATAAAGAAAGAATTCTTGGCAAAAGGATACGATCGTTCTTTTTTACAGTCCTAATCTTAAACAAATCATTAAATAAACTCAGACTCAATTAAGCAAATTATCTTTTAAATAACACCAGAATTAACACTCCGATTCAGTAACCTGATTTACTTATGTATTTAAACAAATTTAAGGGAAATAATTTATATTAAACACAACTGCATTTGAAGAAATAATGTAAAATAAAGTAACGTGTTTCTTCAACCATAATACTTATCATTTTACTGTACAATCAAGTACAATATTAATATATATCTATATATTACTATGTCTCTAGTAATTTTTTCGTTTTTTATTATTATCAATCTTCACATATATGCTAAAATGTATTCAATTTCTATTCAGTGCATATGGCAATTTTGAAATTGTATTTCAGTAACTAAGTAATCATAGTAATATCTTTTTTACAGCAATAAAATCTTTGTACAGTGCAGTAGTAATACAGTGAATAAAAGTCCTATACTCTCTGACTTACAACTCCTTTTTCTGCCATCTTTTTCTTGTATTTTTCCTCTAACTTTTTCACTTTGACTTTAATTTCATCCAGAATTTCTTGCAGCACAGTAGCACCTGCAAAAGGAGACAGCCACTATTATTTCAGAGTGAAATTGAAGATTCCAAGAATAAATATCCTTGTTTTAGTCAAAATGCTTAATAAAAGATTTTTTTCTTTCTACTGATTCATTAGTAACATTAAAGTCATAGTTTCATTTCAATTGCAAGTAAGATAAAATGGAAAGCAAATAGTTTTTGGTATTATTTTAATACCAAATTACATATACTTCTTTTGTCAAATGTTAACTAGAGAGTTTTGCTGTTTTTGTTATTTTTTTCCTATTACATTTTTAAGTATTTAATTCAGTTAAAACTTTGATGCATTTATTATATAACGTTAAATGAAAAAGGGTTCTTTTTTAAAGTAAGTAGGTTTATTTCAAAAATTTAAGAATTGAAATTAACAATAAAATGAATACATTCATCATTGATAACAAATTAAATCAATATTAATGAATCATGTTATACATTGCTAGGAGTTATGTACTAAACGTCTGACTGTCCCGCCATTTAACTTTATGACAGTGACTTATTTTATATATTTCATGTATATAAAACAAAGATTAATGATCTTAAAACAGAACTTTTTACTTTTTCATAACCTTATATATATATATATACAGTGGCGCCTCGTTAATCCGGACGCCTCCGTCCCCAACGAAATCGTCCGGATAAATGAATCGTCCGGATAAGTGAATCACTTCTTAAAAGGCGTACCCTCTTAAATCATATACATATGAACATAGTGGTATCAAATGTGAAGGCAAAGAAAACACCTTTATTTTACCTTGACTTATTGATTTTTTTTTATACTTTTAAAAAAATAATAGATATTTAAAAAAAGAAAAAAATTAAAATGTAATTTACACGATGAAAAATGGATAGGCAGTTTTATGTTGAGACTTCCTTTTCTAACACAGGAAACTTTATTCGCCTTCTATTTGACATTTAATTACATGGGCTGACCAAATTTTGTTCTGCTACTGTTTTATTTCGGCACTTTTTAAAAATATTTATTCAAGCTCATATTAAGTAGAACTGTTCATTATCATCATTGAGAATGTTCAAATGATAAACCGCATATATTCACTACATAGGGAAGTAAGTAACTAAATACTGCAATCAGTGTACGTATTGCAAACATTCAACGTAAACACAAGCCATATTCAGGATTATCAATACTTTTTCTATAAACTCTAAGTTATATATCTTGATAAGACGTGATCGGCATTTATAACTTACGCCAGTTACGTATTTCTTAGTGCATTAATAGAAATATATTTTCTTGATTTATGTATCATAATAAATTGTCTTATGAAAAGAAAAAAAAAAGGTTTCAAATAATGTACGATGGTATTTTGATAAACTTACGTAACTCGATACCACAACGAAATCTCGTGGTTTATTATTCAATAAAAATTTTATCTACAACTCTCCAAAATTCTCATAAATTTATATACGTTAGCAATTTAATTAATACACATTATAAGCTAAATTCTTCGGGCTTTATAATATAAAAGACGTGTGTTTTAGCTGAGGTAAACACACGCTAATTATAGACGTTATTGTTTAGAGGTAACCGCCTTCAAACTGACTCCACGGACAATGTTTTTACAATAATTATCACTACTGCAAGAAAGGTGTGAAAAAATTACCGTCCGGATAAACGAGTCATTTTTCAATGAAATATTGCGTTTTGTAGTAGAAATTGACCGTCCGGATCCGGAACGCGAATTTCTGGATTAATGAGACAGAATAACGTGGAAAAATTCTACAATACAAAACTCTTCGTATTGTTTAGAAATAAACATGAACACTTTAAAAAAAATACAGGCTATAATATTACATTAAGGGAAGCTGCATCATTTATTGAATAAACGACTCGGCAGGAGAAGTGCATGCATTCTGTGATGCTGAGAATTTGCCACACATAGACATTACATAACGTTTTTATCCCAACTTACGTTTAACAGGCGTGCCAAGATCTGTAATATACATAAAGGGCAATCAGGATTCTGATGTCAACAAAAACCAATTTAGAATAAGGATTTACATTTCATGGTCATTTTATGTTAGTGACTGTTTCATCATTAAGTATTGATTTCTTCTCAGAAATATTATTGCAAAGAACATTCACGGAAGTTATAAAGGTATCAAGGAACTCCCCTCGGTGCAGATAAAACCCTACAATTGTCTTCATTTATATCAGAAAAAATCCAAAATCGATCAGGCCATCTTAAGCTTGATTATTTCTTTATATACAATTGGTGAAAAGGGCTGGGTTTATGATCAAATAACTAATTATAGAAAATCTTCTAGAAATTGAAAATTATACAAAATAACTAAAACAATATATCGTCCAAAGTCATAGCTTATAATGTAAATATTGATAAATATAAACGATAAAGTAGACTGTGTATGGATAAAGCAGCTCAAAATATTTTTTTTTTATTTTTCTTAAGCAACTCTCAACATATCTGAAGCTGAAGCTCTTACGAGACACATGTTATCTTCATGTAAAAATAACACATGATCCTTTTTTTCTTCTATATATACACCATCCTTGCGGCATTTACTGCATAAACTTAATCAAGATATATCTTTATGTAAAAATAACATATGATCTTTTTTTCTACTACATGCACCATCCTTACAGCATTTAGTGCATAAACTTAATCATGATATATTGCTGCAGGGATCATCAAGCAAGCCATGGTTCCTGACAAATGTGCTTACTGAAGGTTCACGTCCTTTCTCACAATAGATAGGTTAGTACTTACTGGCGTCCATTACGTTGTACCTCTCTGGGGTGTGAATAAGAAAGACGTAGTCATCTTCTTTTTTCACATTATCAGCATAGACTAGAAAATGATAAAAAATTATACATCGAGGAAAAAGGCAATATCTTAATTATTTACTAACCTAGTTATAGCGTGCTAGTATTGCTTTATTTTAAAAAAAATTATATGAAATCAAACTTTCAAAATTTTATTAGATGTAACAGTGCAAATGTCAAGAATTGATTTTGTCTCTTAATTTATTGTACTCTCTGTAGGAATCTTTTGTCTGACAAGGTCACTTAACTATAGACAATGAAACGAAAGATGCATCACCCAATGACAGATCTAAAATCGATCCATTGATGAGGAGAACTCCAAAAGCTCAGGGTCGAATAAGAGAATAATCATGTTATGGAGCATATGTCGTTGAAAGCAAGGCAGTTTGAACATTTTTAAAAGAATTCATTCGTGCTAACATTAGAGACAGAGATTTAAAAATCAAGTTAGAAAGAAAACCCCTCTCCCATTGTAATTCTATAGCTAGATGTTTGTTAGCTCTTTGTTATAAAAAACAAAATATACGTAGAACAAAATACCATTTATACAAAGCAGTTCTTAATTATAAATGATACATACATTTTCTTTGACGATACGCTTATCATTTTAACCATTCTGCTATTGGTTGCCTTCTAGAAAAATCTAAATAACAAAACTGTTTACAATCATAAAACTTCTTTTTAAAAAACGTGTAGATGTGTGTCAACTGAGAGAATGCATTCAACCCATACACTATAGACGACGAAGAATCAGAAAATGCTAGGTCAGTTTTGGTCTGTAGCAGTCAATAGTAAATAGATGTCGAGAAGTTCAAACTGATTCACATCTCATAAATACATTTTATCATAAATGCAATGCCCCGACAGTATTTCTTCTCAGGGAAATTATATACAGTAAATTACAAGTTCATTTACTTGTTTTGAAGTTTAATGACCTTAAAACCCATAATGGAATCTCTACACTGAAGCTTCAAATCTAAGTTGGACAAGTCCTATGAAATCAAAGATCAGTAAATAAAGAAAAGTATAGAATGGAAAAGTTTTAGCACTTACAGTCAAATGCTTGCTCGGCAAATGCACTTTCGTCGATTCCAATAGCTACCTTTCGTCCTGTCATTTTTCTGAGGTAAAACTGTCAGCCAAGTCAGATGTGACGCTTTGTGCACTTGTTCTACCTGTACACATATTTTGTGTTCTCTACCATGAAGTTTATTTAAAACAAGATGCAGCGGGAGATTTAAAAAGCTGACGCAATAATTTAATTTTAATTGTCTATAGCATTTACGGAACCTTACAACGTATGAAATTTTGATACAATTAACTAACAATTTATTATTTTAATTTGTATGTTGCCCTCCAATTTACTTTTCAAAAAGCATCAATGTTTCAATAAATTTGATGTTAATGATTAAAAATGTTAGTGCATCATGTACGATTAAAAATCATCATATTATAGTATTTATAGTTAAAAAATATTATGCTTGTTATAAAATTTTATATCCCTACATCTTGATATTTACATGTATAGTGCGTGACACTATTGCAAAACTCAACATTTACACAGAAATTTAAAAAATAAATCCAACGAAAAATGTAAAGACGACGAACAGTTATCGATCTCATAAATCCATTAAATAATATACGAATTGTGAACAGGGGTAAAAAACCGGGCCCCTGGAAACACCAGAGGTGGGATCAGGTGCCAAGCAGGAGTAAGCATCCTTTCTTGTTCGGTCACGGCCACCATAAGCCCTCTGTATTGATCCGGTAAAAAGGAGTGAATAGTAGCTTAAATAAGTATAAAAACAATGGCCTAATAATTGGTATAAATGTCAGTCAAAATACGACCAAACGATAGGTTGTATTTTCAAATGGTGTAATTATAAATAGAAGCTATAGAAGTTTAGAAATGCTGACATAAAACGAGATATTTGAAAGCCCTATAACATCAACTCATTTGAAAGTAAACTGCTTCTGTGTAAAAATTGATTGAATGAGCTGGGAGACATATCACCATATACAGCTGATAGTGGAATATTTCTGCAAAAATAAGGAAATTGAAAATGGGAAGGCTAAAAGTCATCCCGTTTGTTATATAATTTAGTCGTTACCTGATCATGACCATTAACGTCTATAATCCTTAAAACATCCCAGTAGGAAGCAGATGTGGTCGACTCTGTCACGTCTCAACAAAAAGAGTTTTTTCCTTCTTTTCATGTAGAAGATTTTAAATAAGCAGGTGGTTAGAAATATCATGTTGTAAATTTTGAATTTACCAGGGGGAGGTAAATGCAAAATTTACATGATAGTTATCATGTAAATTTTGCATTTAACCCCCCCCCTTTCCTAGTAAATTCAAAATTTACAACATTCCAAATTCCAAAGACTACATATATATTGTCAATGAGGAACTCTAGCATCCTTTTAATATCAACTTCAGAGTATTTGTGTGTGGAATCAGAATGTTTTAAAGAAGTAATTTTGAAGTAACCAGTCATAAGATATGAAAGTTTTCGAGTTCCCTTATCATTCAATTCGAAACAGTTGTTGTCTGTGGTGTCGGAAAGCGTAGTGAGTAGTTTTTTGTGAGGAATTGTTTTATAAAGTGTGGAAAATTAAAGTTTGCGTTTTTGAAAATCCAACATTGATTAACATCACTTCTTGAATAAGTATAGTAGCACAGTAGTCTGAAGTTTCTCCTTCACAGCAGTTAATATTTTCGTAAGGGGTATAGAAAGAGGCTGGTGGAACATGTACTGGACCCTGCTATGTATCTTTCAAAGAAAGATTTTTAAAAATTGACAAAATTTGAAGAAATACTGCTACGTAAAATTAAACTTAATTTTTAAATGATATTTTTCCAATCTTAATTTGTAAAAATAATTCTTATTTTATTCGAGTCATAAACTTTAATCTGCCAATAGAGACTTGCACATAGTGCTCATCCAGGACCAAGAACGTCTGAAAATGGATTAACAGTGACATTGTCGAGATCCCTATGACAGATGTATGCATTCTTTTTAAAGTTGTGGAAATAACAGGCCTTTTAATTAAGCAAATTCAGGCATAATCGTCGAAAAATAGACCGTCACTAGTTCGAAATTAGCTGCAGAACTGTAGCGTTATGGTTTTATATTTTAGTCTTCGATCATAACGCTACAAATCCCGTAATGCGAATATCGTGCAGTTTACGGCCCAAGATTTTCTGCGCACTTTGGAGATGTATTTCTCCACTTCTCAGCATTTGTCAATCAACTACCTTTCAATCCCTAATTTTAGACATATTTTATAACCAATCTGTATATTTTATCCATCTCCTTTCCCTTTCTAGTCGTCTCTACACACCAATAAACTCGCTTGACGTGATTTTTATGCCATCCGACAACAAATTAACAAGTGAGTTTATTGGTCTGTGGCGACGACTAGAAAGGGTTAGGTAGTGGATAAAATATACATGTTGGTTATAGAAATATCTAGAATTAGGGAATGAAAGGTCGCCGATTGACCAATGCTGGAAAGTGGCGAAATACATTCCTAAAGTGAGCAAAAAATCTTGCACCGTAAATTGCACCATATTTGCATTATGAGATCTGTCGTTATGGTCAAAGACTAAAATATAAAACCATAACGCTACAGTTCTGCAGCTAGTTCGGCATTTTCGTTTTTCAAGCTTACAAAGAGAAGTGGATGTAGGTTATGCTGGTCCATTTTTCTAAGGCGAATACTAAGTAGTCTTATTACTACATTACACAAGAGGACCATGGGCTACATCGCTCACCTGAGCACTTTGGTTAGGAAAAAGCAGAAATCAGTTCGGTATTGAAAAGTTAAAAGATAAATCTGTTTCCGACATTTGATCTTCTATTTTGGCCTTGTCCTACCTCCAGGGATATGACTCAACACATTTGAAACTACTCTACCTGAGGATGCTTCAGAATTAATAAGACTGGATTTGATGTTCTTGAGAAGAGAATTATTATTGATATATCCCTTATGTTCTTTTTCATTACTTTGATCCCCTGTTGTGGCCCCATCCAACCCCAAGGGGTCATGATTTGAACAAACTTGAATCTACACTACCCGATGACGCTTTCATATTCATATTAATATGACTAATCATTGCTTTGCTGTTCTTGAGAAGAAAATTTTTCAAGATTTTTTCCTATATATTCCTATGTAAAACTTTGATCCCCCATTGTGGTCCCAACTTACCCCCAGGGGTCATGCTTTGAAAAAACTTAAATCTACTCTATGTAAAAGGTTTAAATAATTTTCAACTTTTTTGGCCCAATGGTTCTTAAGAAGAAGATTTTTAAAAGATCTGTGCATTCTAGTTAAAATTCCTGAAGTTGCAATAAAGTAAACCATTGGATAAAAAAATTCAGAATCTATTAGTAAAAATTTATTTCTCTGAATTGACTGTAAAATGTCTGTAATTAGTTGATAGACATAATGTTTTGAACATCAAATAGTATCAAACATTTTTTTCAATATATATTTGTTTAGTAAAGATAGATGAAGATCATTGATAAATATAAAACAGTTTTGTTGCACTCCTGACTGCAGTTAAATTAAAACCATAGAATACAAAAATTCATAAAGTGTTGGCAACATCAAGTGGTAACGATATTGTGCAATATATAGGTCCAATACTTCATAATTAAAACACATAAAAGTATTCAAACTTGGCTTTATATCTTGAATTATTCTCTATTTTTGTCAAAAAACTAGCAAAAATATATATTTAGAAGATAAAATATAGTATTTTATTGTATTTTTTTCCTTCAGAGGACAAACACTGTAAGCAACTGAGGTCAACCAGAAACATTCTACTCATATTTTTTTTTTTTTTTATATTTCTTCATATTTGACCTGCAATAATTCTAACATATTCGTTGCACTCCTGACCAAGAGCATGGGAGTCTTAAAAGAAGAATTGTGAAGCGAAAATTACATCGGAACTTGTTCTGTTGCTTCAATGAAGTTGAGGTGGAATTACTTGAATTTTATAACAATTTTTCAGTGTGTTTATTTTCTACATTCATAAAAAAAATCAAAGAAAAGATAAAAACACATCTGAATTGATAAAATTGAAAAAGAAAAGGATTTTGATGATAAAATTGTCAATAATTTAATACTAAATTATTCAAATAGATCATTATTAATTAAAGAATATTTCTTTGCATGAATAGAAGTCTTTTCATCATATAACTTGAATTTTAAAAAAATATGTTGCACTCCTGACCATAGAAATATAGATCTAAAACACAGACAAACCCTGTAATTTATAAATCTATTTGGTAAAAATGTTCTTTGTGTCTTTCCAAAATAAAAATCAGAGAATCATATACTGATAAAAGGTTTTTTCATGTTGGGGAGCAAATCATCAAATATTGCACTTTTGATATTACTGGGTATGCACAGATACTTGATTCTCATTAGTACTGCTTGTGATTTATATAAGATTTTGAAGATTTAAATTGTATATGAGTGATTGTTTTACACTTTGAAAATTCTTTTTTATTTAATTGTCTTTCAAATTCTTGAAATCGATGTTTTTGGCAACACTACATTTTTTTCTGTTGCACTCCTGACATGATATAACATTTTTTTCAACATCAGCCAAACAAAAGTTTTAAAGCTCAATACTTTGAATATCAGTTGAAAAGTCTTTATTTCCAACATAAACCATCATTATTTATTTCAGAGATCTTCAAAAAATATTGAATTTTCAAAATGTCACAAAAAGGTGTTGCACTCCTGACAATTTTAGCATCATTTTTGGGCATAACTTTCCTGTGAATTGAGATATCAATGAGATATTTGGCAGGTATTTAGACACTATCTAAAGACATATGCTGAGACAGAAATTTATTCCTATTGCCTGTAGTTTTAGTGCAGGTTGATAAATATGTGTTTGGTCTTTTTTTTTTTTAATTCACCCAGGAGCGTAGGGAGCCGAAAGGCTTTGGCTTCAGAAGATGATGAAAACATGGGGTCGATACATACTTTACTTCATTTTTCGAAATTATTACACAAGTACATACAAAAAAGAAAAGGGAACCAAGGACATCCCGAATTTACAAGAGGTCAAACTGAAAAACACTGTATTTTCAATAAATACCTTTCAGCCAATTCAATGAGGACTGGAGTCATTCAGCAATAATTATTCTTTAATAAATATATAATCACGCTCATTTCTGAAGCGTTTAAATCGTGTTTGACAAAGTCGATATCCTGGTACGCAAGTTGATGTTGCTCAAGTCGTCCACTAGATGAATTTGCTTAACACAACATCCCAGATTTAACGCGGGACGAGATCAAAAATGTTTTTCCTAGAGATTTCTGTCCAATCACTTTCCAACTTGTACGCAGTTTTTTTAAGTCATATGGCGTATTTTTGATAAGTTCAGACTAACTTAAATTTAAAAGATCTTTTTATTTATTTTAGTACTTTATAGAAAGATAGGACTTTCATGTAAATCACACAATTTAAATCGATCACGTTTCAAAGTTATTAGAAATTTAAAACAATAACCGATTTATTTACCGACTCCACATTTAAATAACAGACACGCGTACGGTTTGAAGGCAATTTAACTATAGAAACTTTATGTTAGCCAATTTCAAAATCAGTGAAAATTTTAATTTGAACGTAAATAACATATATCTACACTCAATCTCGTATTATTATTTTTTAGCTCAGATACACCATATCTGTTCTCGCCTTAATTTGGGCCCCATTGTACAAACGGAAAAGGCCATCGTAATTCTATAAATGGGAGAGTTGAGACGTATTTATGGGAAATAATAAGAGAAGGGAGCTCTGTGAAGGGTGAATAGATAGTTTATGTTTACCAGCTTCAGAAAGACTTCAAAACTGGAATTAATGTGCGAATTTCGCCTGGTTTTAGCAGATGTCTTAAAGTACATCGACTCGCACCTCTGGATATCGAGTTAGTATATCCCAACTTAAACACTTCAAATATGAAAGAGGTTACATTTTTATTTAAGAACAAATTTTTGTAGTATGATTCTAGTTGCTATTTCATTGGCCACAAGGTATTTTTTTAAATGTATTTTTAAAACAACCCCTTTTTGTATTATAGTGATTATGTAAAATCAAGCATAGGACATGTATGTTACCGGCCCCTGTGATGGTAAAATACTTATAAAGTATTTACGACACTCAAACATAATTTACCATGTATTCGGCAGCTAATGACAGTGATATCCATTAACTTTAAACTAATTTGCAACTTTTGAATACAAAAATTACTATTTAGGAATAAGATAATAATTCGTGTATTCAGTGTTAAAAATCAATTCAACATAAGTATAAGACGTAAGGTTCATACACCTCTTCAGAATGTGTTTAGTGTCTGGAAAAATGTAACTCCCTTAAGTTTGATTGAATGACTGATTGTATGTTGTTTAATGTCCCACTCTACAATTTTCCACTCATATAGAAATGTCAGTTTTCGGTGAAGAGTCACAAATTTTGACGTATGCACGGCGCTACGGTCGTAGCAGTTATGGATTTTATTGTGCCACGGGATCTCGAATTTTAAGGTCTCATTCAAAAGACCTGTGCCTTTCACTTCTAGGGCCAGGCGTTGAATGTTTAAGGGAACCAACTGTTTTTTTGTGTGAAGATTACAATCGAAAAACTTTATTTTTATGTCATGTATAACCTTCATTGACTCATTCCTTAGGACCTTGATGTTTATCATAACGTCATATGCACACAATTATGATATCTACCTCCCTGTCAATTTAAAAAAAAATCGTTCAAAATTATTTTCTTTAAAGAATTCATTTTTTAAATATTTGATGACTTCATTCTATTAAATTTGAAAAAAAAATAATTTCTTTATTATTGTAATTAGTAAGCGTATTTACTACATACACTGTTTTTCACTAAACTGCACAAAATAATGCGCAATGAAAACCATTGTCGGTTCCCTTATTGTACAAATATATCAATTTTTCTTGTATTTAACTTTTTCCACATCTGAATGGGAGATGAAAAAATAGCCAAAAAATAATCTATAAATTGTGTATTGCTGATATAAATTATTTACAATTTTTTCATCCAATACAACAGAGAAACTGTCGCTTTAAAGTGGTCAAAAATGACCTTGCTTGTATAAGTGGAATTCCCTCTGAGAAATACAAAAATCTCCCATTCGTTGAAATTGTTTTCAAGAAAATCTCGTAGGTTCTTGCTTTCATAAAATGTTATTTTGAATTGTGCACAACATTAATACTTATATTTGTCAATTCGTTTTTACTTCCAAAGTTTGTAGATTTTTATAAATGACAACATCAAGATAGTAAAAACCGTTGTTAAACATGAAGGAAAGTAATATACACAATCAATGTCAGTTTGCTGTTGAGGCAAATCAATACTGATGTGTTTATTTTCAAATATAAGCGGGAAAAATGGCCATTCGTTGTGGACATGGAATGTACAATTTCAATTCACTTCCGGCACACCAAAACGGGGCAACTTGCATGGTGCATGACGTAGTCACTGACACTTCCCATGAAAGTGCGTCTGAGCAGGCCCATACCACGACACCCTGTGACGATCAAATTAGCATGTTCCTTCTCCGCCACATGGACAATGGCCTCCCCTGGATCGCCGTGTCTCTTGAGGAATTTAGCCGATTTCTAAGGGGAAAAACGAAAGAATTCTACTGCATATACATAAAATGTACGTATTAATTTTACTTTATCATTTATTGTTCTATTTATTAAGTTTTCATTCTATTATAACAAATATGATAATTACAAAAAAAATTTAAAAATCAGAAAAGAATTACATAAACATGCACTCATTATTGTTTATTCTATAGTCAATGGTCCCCCTGATATCGCTAAAAGCAAGAAAAATTCTGTCCATCAATCTGTCACACAGACTTTAAATTAACACTTTAATTGCCGAACGATATCTTTTTAAGTTTATCAATGAAATTTTATATCATAGCTTCTAGTGACGTAAAATGGACCCTTTTTTTTAATTTTAGGTCTAAGGGTCAAGGTCTTAAATACATATACTGCATGAAATTGAAAAAAGTTTCCAGATACATGATAACTTTAGTTCTCTTTGATTACTTTGTGTAATTTAAAGAAGACCCCTATTGATTTTGAGGTCAATATGTCAAAGGCCAAGGTAAAAAAATCACAGATTAATTATATAAAGTATTTTCAGATGATAACTCTAATTTTCTTAATTTGTACTCTTGCAAAGAAACTTAAAGGATGAAAATCTTTCTATTTGAAAAAGACCCCTATTGATTTTAATGCAAAAAGGTCAAGGTCAATCCCTCTGTTTCTTCCTTATGTGGAGTACATTAATTCCCTGACTTAACTTAATTCCCATTCATTTTTGTGGAACTTTAAGAGAAGCAACAAAAAGGCCCCAATCCTTCCAAAACCTTGTTATTAAGTTACGTCTAGTAGAGATAACGCTGAATTGAAGAGTATACGTCCGTTTTTTTATGGTTCAACTTTGACTCTCAGTGAGGTGCATGTTTTATTCATTATACAATAATTATTATTTTTCATGAGCTTAAGTTTTCAAGATTTCTATATCCTTGATGAAGAAATGAAATTTGAAACAGAAAGAGAAAGTGTAAGGAAAAAATAAGGATAATTCTACAATAGAGTATAATCGAAATTATTTTAAACTAAACTTTTTATCATCTCTAGCATCCAGAGTTCAGTTTGATATGGGTTGATCATCATATCAATTCAAACTTTATACATGCTGTAGAGAAATATAAGACGGAAAATAGAAGTATCTACTTACAATCCCCATTGTCTCTATTTTCTTGTTGTATTTTGCTTCCAGAGCCTCCACTTTATGTCTGACTTCCTCCAATAGCTCACGGTGAGGGTCTTAAAAACAATTACAACTAACAGACAACAACTCAGATATTCAGTTAATCTATTATTCCAGTTTATGTTTCTCTTAAATTCTAATTAATTGCTATTTTTCACAGTTATATATCATTTTTGTTACTTTTACTTTTGTCCTTGCCAGATACTGTGCTATAGACAACACACAGAAAGTGATAGAAAAAACACCAAGCCTTACAACACACATGAATGTTAAAATTTAAAAAAAAAAAGCCACCGAAAGCAAAAAAAAAAAAGAATAATAATAATAATAATAACAATAATAAAATAAATACATAAATAAATAAATAACATGCAATACTAAATTTTCAACGTGCATAAAATAAGAGGAATTAAAAACATCACGTCCATGATAAGTGTTTTACAAGACATAATTGCCATTATTCTTATATTTTTAATACAAGGTAAAGTTATATTAGACAAAATGACGTATTGTAAGCTTTCATTAAAATTTCGTTTATTTCCAACCTTTCATCATGTTATATTGTTTAGTGATTTTAGCAAGACAGAGAGTATGGTTAATCAAAACATTTGACAAAGAATTCAACAAAATAAATTGTCATCTTAACAGAACAGGCAACAATAGGTTTTACAGATTACCGAGAGCAGTAGGGGTGTATATCAAACTCACTAAATTTGTCATGTCAGGAAAAACACCTTCTTTATAAAACTTGTGGGTCTAAATTTTTTTTATCAAAAGTATTCAACAAAATTAAATAAAAGAAAATATCATGGTTAAAGATTTTATTTCATCTTTTCAGAACACAGGAATATATATTAACAGCTATATAACAGACAAAATAATCTAATACGATAAAAAAAAAGTTGTGATTATTTTGTGATATTGCCAAAATAGTAAGGAGGAACTTCATTTAATATTCAAGAACAATATTTCTTCTATAAATAGAAAAGATTCAATTTCCATGCTATTGTGACACTGATATTATGATAATAGACTTCTTCGGTAACATTAACAATTTATATGTATATTTATAGATATGTGAATTTCAACTGAATACACATTTGTAATCTACAGTAACGTAACAGTGGAAAGTACACGGGAAAGTAAAAATTATATTAATAAAATATAATAGGTAATAACGGAAGTGAGTATGATTGTTGGTCTGATTTTTATTGCTGTTTACTTCCGGCACACGAGAACAGGACAGTGGGAATGATGGAGGACGTAATCACTCACGCTCCCCAGTAATGTCCGCCTTACTATACCCATGCCTCGACAACCAGTCACTATCATATTGGCCTTCTCCTTGTCAGCCACAGCAACGATCGCTTCTCCGGGTCCGCCCTGTTTGGTCACAAACTTTGACGATTTCTGTGGGTTTCAAACAGTGATATTCTTTGTATAAACATTATTGCAAAGATGAGGTGAGAAAATCTCTTAAATGCTCCAATATCATTCTTCTTCTGTTGCATAAAAATTAAATTCCCAGGTACCTTTTTATTGGTTATTCTACTTTTGAAGAATTATGTTTATATCTCCATAAAATGATGAAATATTATGGAAAGAGTTGTAGTCTCGCTTTTATACATTTATATATTGAAAAAATAAAATATTTTCAATTTTGATAACATCTGGTTGTATCTTCAATAGAACGAATTTAAACCATGCCTCTTTAGATCCAGAATAGTGTATCTAAAAATACTGAGTTATTGACACACATGATAACAGCATGAATTTAAAAATGTCAAAATGTCTGGTACAGATGGATAAAAAGCAACAGCCTTGTCTCATTGTTTTAACGTTTCTCCCTGTAAATAGCCTTCAGAATAATCAAACCCAAGACAGCCACGGATTTGAGTGGTGGTAGATTTGTTCTTTCTTTATAAAGCTATTCAGTTGTAAGAAAATATAATCAGATGTAAAAACCTATCCTAAAATATCTTGGGAGAAATATCTTTACTTACGATGCCGGCCGCCTTTATTTTCTCTTGGTACTTGTTTTCCAGAGCTCTCACTTTTTTGTTAATCTCATCATACAGTTCGTGCAAGACAGCGGTGCCTTAAATACAGTGATAAAAAAACTCAAAAATACAGGGGAAAAAAGGACAAATAAACAATAATTCTGGCTGATAGAGACCATTTTTATTAAAAGGGGGATCACTGAAGGTAACAGATGGCACCCTCATGTCTGGCCCCGGGGCCATAAAACTTAGACGAGCTCATTTTTGATCTCAGTCTCACTTTTCTACTATTAAATCCTTTGGTAAAAGTAGACTAAGATCAAGAGTGAGCTCGTCTAAGTTTAATGGCCCCGGAGCCTGAACATAAAATTTGAACTTTGTTTCAACACTTCATGGTAAGTTTTCACCTAGATTATTCAAAAGATAATCTAAAAAATTATTTTTTTTAAAAAATTTAATACATGTGACAATATCTAACTTTGTTCCCATGTGCGTTCCTTTCCTTCGTCAGGAAATGTGGTCTCCTGGAGAACCTTGATACAATATTGTGAATTATTATTACAGATCGGTAATAGAAAAGACAAGTGTTCCTAAATACTGGGGACAGGACTTTGTACATCTATCAAAATTGTTGGCAATAACTGAAACATTATTTAAAAAGATTCTAAACTGGTAAGACCTCTAAAGTTTGTAAAACAAGCGATGTCTGTGATGTTTGAGCTTGTTTCCTTTGTTGACCAAAAGTAGATCCAAATTAAGAGAATGGTTTCATAAGTGTAAGCATAATAGGAAATGAATTCAACATCTATGTCCAGACATACTGCAAATTAAAAAGACATCAAAAGCTAACACAAATACATGTCACACTACATTCATATTTATATATATACTGTAGATATTCGTGCAAAAAGACATGCTACACACATGCATTCATCGTTTTATATGGCTTCGTAGACAACGTTAACTTGAAATCATTCTTTTTTTTAATTGAGTAATAGAACCTTTTTTATGCTGACAGTTCGCATCGAAGCCTTCAATTTGCAGGAATCATTCAGCATTAAAGTCTGTCCTCTAGAAGACTATTTCAGTCTTCAATGTTTTCCACTGAGGTTTTCCTAATTGATTGTCTATTCGTATGTTACATTACAGTTATTAGTTTATCATTGTTTCTCGAATTCTATAAGCTTACAGCTTTTCAACCAAATTTCTGCTTGTTCTTAATGTCATGTTTCTAGCTTGGTAAATGTCAATTTTTATGTACAGAATTTTTGTACTGTAACTTTGTTTTGTGTGTAATGTTTATATTTTAATATATCCTTATAAATCTAAACCTTTTAAATTTTGTCATGTTGTGTACAAAACTTAATATTTTATCCATTATTAATAAACCTTCTCAGTTTTGCTGTACTTCGTAAATTTATTTTTAAAGGTGTTTTCTATGGGTCTTAAAAAAGTTATTCTCCAAATAATTTAAAAAAAAAAAAAAAACTATGTAGATATGTAATAACAAAAAATATGCGCAGGTTTTTATTGATTTAAAGAACTTACGCTCTACAGGAGTACCAAGATCTGTAATTAACACAAACAACATGGCGTATACAGGCAAATCACTCACCGTGGTACTGCACGCTTACTAAATCACAATGGAGGCAAATTATATAAAGCTCAAAATCTCTAAAAGCTTGGGACATTTCATTTTTATCCTTTAACACTTCTGTTTTTGATTTAAGCCTATTTCCGAGAAATAAGTGATGCTGACATGTCTTAATGCCACGTGCACACCAATTTAATTGTTATCGTAAAGGATAGTTGATATTCTATACGTGTTGTCCGCTTTTAAAAACGTTAATTATTTTAAGGAAGTTGAACTATACGCTGTAGATGAAATGAAATCTGCCGTACAAAAGACCTTTTATGATAAAATTGGGAGAAAAAATAGGATTTTTTTAATGCACTATCTATTGAGCTGTAACATTGGATTCATCAACAGCTGGCCAGGACGGGTGGAGATTTAACATCTTTTGAGTTTACAGTGACAAGATTCTTTCTTGTTTCACAATAACACCATTATATTTAGCTGATTAAGATATACCTGAATAAACATTTTAACAATATTTTGGGTTTTTTTTCCTTGAACAATGTAAGAGCATAAGCAGATACACATCTCTGTCTTTTAAGCGCAATGAATTCAAAGAATTATTTTAACACAACCCTATAGTATTTCGCATTCCGAAAGCTGCTTTAATTTAACGTGTGCCGAGTTGAATACACATAATATGCAATAAATATATATCATATATAATGCATGAATTTACAAAATATGTTCTATCCAGGGTTAACAAAGTATATGTAGTCAATGAGTGAGAGAAAGGTAAAGACTTGTTATGAATAGGCAACGTTACATGTACCGTATTGTCTTTTCTGGCAGATTTCATTTTATCTTGTAAATTCTGCAAAATAACTACTCTAAAGTATTTTATTAAAATTTATTTGATAAATAAAAAATATGCCTCAAAGCAAATATGCTTCAGCTAATTAATGTGCTTTTTTCCATATTAGACAAAACGACCAGACAACAAAACATATTCGCTAAACCATAAGGTTCATTACTTTCTCTTTCTAATTCATCTTACTATAGTTTCAGAAGTTGTGAATGTTGTGTGACATAATGCAATCCCTTTTAGCATGTTATATAAAGATTACATTACAAAATCTATTTTTTCCTAGTCATGCAAGCGTTTATGTGGTGGTGTTGCAAAGCTTTAAGTCCACATTGAAATTGGAGTTTAATTTACAATAATATTCAAATATACTACTAAGCAATTTCTAGCTCAGAAAGTTAAAGTGTTTGGCAAATCACAAACATACATTACATGTCTTCTAGAGTGGACGCGTGTTAGTCTAAAATGAACCTTTACTCTGTCAAAGTAGTTATCATTGCCAAATGTGTTATAATTGTTAAAGTAAAAGATCTGAAATTAAATTAATTTAAACTTCTCATTAAACAGATATATAATATAATTTAATATGTTATATACTATTATAGATGTATTTTTCATCCCCTTAAACGTTTATATTGAATTTTTACTAACGTTTATGATGAATTTTTTACTTGTCTTGTTTTTTAACATCCAAGCACATTGGTTTGACTTTTTTTTAAATTTGAATCAGGTATACAATATATTCTCTCCAGAAATTTAAGTATGCAAATACAGTTCGTCTGTCAATAAAAAAAAAAAGATGGTATGATCTTGGTTGTGGTATGACCTTGATAGAAATCCACAAAAAATTATCGAATATGAAGTACTATATTCAAAGCAAAAGGCTGCAAACTGTCTATGTTGGTGGATTGGTGGGGAAAAAAATAATAGTCCATAATGGTATTTATGAAATTCACAAAACATGGAAGAAAGCAATTACATTTTCAACTAGTGATACCTAAAATGTTACTAAACAAGTACAATTCAAATTCCGACAAAGGGAATTCAAACATACAAGTCATATGAATGCTCGGTTACTCTGAAGCGCAGTTACTACTGAGGGAAAATCCTTTGGCGAATTACACGATTAGCTTAATCAATTACCATTGATTACATGTTTCTATTTTTAATAATAAAGCTGGATTCTTTAGTAATTTGCATGTATAAAGTCAAGGGAACATATCGACAATAGAAAGTTTTAAGTTACCTACGGGATTAAAAGCATTTGGGGAAATGGTAAATATGAGTACTGCTAGTATTATTATCATGGAAACGAACACTTACTTGCATCCACGAAATTGTACCGCTCTGGTGTATGAACAAGAAAGAGGGTATCATCTTCTCGGAGGAAATTCTCCACGTAAACTGAAAAATACATATATAACAACAATATTGAGTGACAATCAAAGTAAATATATTGAAATAGCTGTTTATCCATTTATTTATTTGTCTTCCTGGCAAGTAGGTTTAAGTAGATTTCTACCTGCTGTGCTCAACTAAGGCCAGATAAGATTTCTGTTTTTTGCTGTTTTGTGACATAAAACAAAAAAAAAAACAAACAAACAAACAAACAAAAAATCCCAGGCCTTGGGTGAGCAATCACAGATAACAATGATAACAATAAGAGAATAAACAGCAAGGCATTATTTCTAAAAATTGGGCTATGTTCGGTCATTAATGAATCATTAGACATTCTCACAACCAGTACGCTCATTACGATATCGACTGTGGCATTCACGACCCAAACCCAGTAACAGGAGTTCTGTACAGCGTATATTAAGCATTGTTCTACACAATAAACGATGAGTTGCATTCCCAGTGGATAAGAATTTACTGTAAGAATCGAGTAAGTTGATTGATGCTGAATTATTGATCTACGAAACGGTGGAAAATCGAAACTTTGTTACTGTTTATTCCTTTTGTAATTAAATGCTGAAATGCAGAACTCATTATTAATTCAATTAAAAGATCGTGTATTCCCTTACGAAGTCAACACATTCTGGGTTTGAAATTATTACTGTATGCCACGCATATACACTGTAGCTGACAAGATTAGGTGACAGTGAGCACAACCTTTGGTCTTCCGATAAAGAAATGTCAGATCAATAGTGTTATCTCCATGATGGTCAGCGTGACATACAAGTACTCCCACCCTCCCTTCTCCCAAAAATCTCTCTCTCTCTCTCTCTCTCTCTCTGAATGATGTTCCTCAATTCACCTCGTGAGCCATTTTCACCAACTTGGGACAAATCCAATATATTACGATTTATAGATGTATATCAACAACTGTACAGTTAGGCTAAGTACAGATTACATACTGTCAAGCTTACGGAAGATATATGCGCACTTCAGAAACAAAATGAAATTGATGTGCGGTACACATGTAAACGTTGAAACACTACAAACACACATGGAGCAAGTATACACGTCGTGTTCGCTACGTCCTAATAGAACTGTGCATAGTGAAATCCAAATGACTCTGATAAAAAGAGGAGATATTTGTTATGTTAATAACAATACTTCGACATTTGTTCAATTCGTTTATATTGACGTACTGTACACTGTACCTGTAAATAAATTCAGTATATTAAATTCCACACTTCAAGTATTTGCTGTATGAATAACTTTCAAGTTCAATGTACTACAGAATGTGCATTGACACCTTATTCTGTATAAAAAGGTTTTTTCCTGTGTGAATGTGCTTTAAATCCAAGGTCAGGATTTAAACTCTACTTGCATATGTCGTCACTTCTAACAGCTAAGTCTTCGTACAATGTATGTAAATACTTTTTATAGTGAGGATTTGAATATTTTAATGCACTTGAGTAAGTAAATAAAGTTAGTACAACACTTGTATTACTTTTTTTTTCTGGAACATTCACGAAACCGGTTGAACGATCCTAGGACATAAAAGATCAATTAGTAGGGCGGTTTTGCAGGGTTAAGCCATCTTATTTTTACACCTGCTCTGTGAAAAATCGAAAATCGTTGATTTCATCTAAATATAAGGAAATTAAAAACTTGTTTCTACCTGAGGTAGTGAACGGAGAAGTTATTCGGGGTGTTTTCATTTCTTCACATAGCCTTTCAAGATACACATAGTTGTCCATCCTCTAGCATTCGTTCAAGGGGACTGTTCATTTAACCTCGACTGCGTCCCGTTCGTACACTTAGAGACTGGACATGATGGTACATAAAGACAAAATAAGGTACTTACAGTTAAATGCTTGCTCCGAAAAAGCGCTCTCATCCACTCCGATGACAATCTTCCTTCCGCCCTGTGCCATTGTTTTCTTGCAACTGAAAATAATACCGGGTGTATGTGTATATGTGTAGTTTCAGCTAAACGAACTGCTACGATCTGCTTCACTAATCAATGAGTGAATGGCATGGTCTCATCTGCCCGAGTTGTCTCTCTTAGTGCAAGTAATAACGAAAACTCAGTGGCATAGCTACCATATAAGCATCTACATTATTTTTTCAATCAAAAAAAATTTCTTTGATGAATGAACGTATTTCAAAACATTTGATTCAATATTTGAAATAAAGTGTTTTGCATGTATTATCCTTACACTGCACAATCTAAGACTAAATCTAATACTGAGTCTTGGCAAATTCTGTGGCGCTCCAAGGGGCTTTGTTACAACCGCACTTTGAAAAATTACGCACTTTGAATTTTTTTTTTCAAAGTGCGTTAAATTTTGGACCAAGTTGACACACTTTGAGAAAAAAAATTCTTTTCAAAGTGCTTTAATATCGACCATATTAACGCACTTTGAAAAAAAAAAGCTTGGATAACTTTTCGGTGAGGACGTCAGGATCTGAGATATAGACATTATAAAGATTTTTAGGGGTTGTCTTGTTCCCAAAGTTTCTCGTAAATGTTATAAAAGGAAAATGTGTCTTTTAGAAACAATGGAGGAGTGATTTGTCTAATAGCACAATTTCGTTTCTTTTATTTTATCCAGTCTGTAATAAGTTCGGTAGATGTTTGGGTCCGTGTAAGTGACTTAAAGCATCGCATTTTTCTAAGGGAAAAGGGAGCAATTATGATTTTTCCATACCATGAAAATGTTTACAGAGAGATTACATGTATCACATATTGCGACAGGTGGACATCTGAAGACAGTTTAGCAAAAAGGTCATTAATTGATTTTTATGACAGTGAACATTTTAAAGTGGACTTTCAATTATAAAAGAATTAAATTACAATGTACTAAAGACTTCCTAATACTTTTTTCAGTATTTAGAATTTTTTGTCTTCCAAATATGACCGTTAGGGGTACAAGAAATGCGACAAAATGTTTTCGAAGATTGTATGCTCATTTAAAACAATTTTACGTACAAGACGATAGTCTTTTTTAGTTATTTGATAAGTATTTAGAAGTATAATTTAAGTTTATTCCCGCACAATATAATGTCCTTTTTACAGTTATTTGATTAGTTTTAAGAGGTAGGAAAAAATGTAGGAAAAAATGTATGCATTTTATGAAGGTTTTTTCTTCCTTTTTTTCTTTGTATTGTATTTGATTTCGGCTAAAGTATAGTCAGTTGAGTATTGTTGCTTTTAGATCAGCGATATAGCCCTTGAGCCTCTCTTAATAGGGTGCTTTATATATATATATATACATATATATATATATATATATATATATATATATATATATATATATATATATATATATATATATATATATATATATATATATATATATATATATATATATATATGCAAGTTTTCACTGCGACACACGCTCACATGATGGTGTGTACGGATGATTGTAAATTCTGCACGCTCATATAGGGAAAATAAATTCTAACTGCATTGAATTAGAGAATTTTGTTTTACTTCGATGTTTATAATTTTCATTTTCATATCCATAAACTATGTATGCTCGCATATTTCACATAGCATTAAATAGCGATTATCAAGATAAACGTACCCAAGCCACAAAACAATTAACGTGTCATCCACGCGTATGCATTAGACTAATACACACAACCTTTGGCTTGCATAATTACAATCAAGGTAAGTCATACATACACTTCGTATAATTATCGCGCTATTATCTGTTGATCATAGGAAAACACAGGTAACCCGAGCGTGACAGACAGGTGGGTGTTATCAATAGAGCATTCAGTTTACCTAACGGACTTGATCATCAGAGCGGAAAATTATCCTGACTTCGAGATAACGCATGTGATTTTAATGAATGGGTACACAAATTTACTTCGAGATAACCGGGGTATTCGACATTACCGTGTTCGACATAGAGGGGTTTATTTTAATCATTTATAAAGCAAATTTCGTCGGGACCGCGGCCTTACTTCGACATATCCCGGGTATTCGAGATATCCGTGTTCGAGATTTCGAAGTTTAGCTGTATATATATATGAAAAATATTCAAACACAGAGAACGAGTAAAACATAAGCGCTTTCATTTCTTCTTCATGATGTTTTACAAGCAAATATCACAATTGCACCTTAAACAGTATTTTTTCAAAGATGTAGGATAATTTTAGTGTATGTATTTCTTTTAAGTAAAATTCTGCCCCATAACTACGTTATGGATGCTATTACATCCAAGACTTTCACTCGAGTACGTCATTTCAAGTGTTTTTGGGGGAGGGTGCAAACTTGAATTTACACTACCTCAGGATGCTCCATATCAATATTACTAATCATGGCTTTGCTGTTCTTGAGCAGATGAATTTTAAAGTTTCTTCCCTATGTATTCCTATGTAAAACTCTGATCGCTCATATTGATCCCACCCTAAATTTGAACAAAATTAAATCTACCCTACTTGAGGATGCTTCTATATTAATATGACTAATCATGGTTTTGCTGTTCTTGAGCTGAAGTTTTTTTCAAGATGATTCTTATCTATTCTTATGTAAAACTTTGACCCTCTGTTGTGCCCCCCCCCAACCCGTGGGGGTCATAATTTGAACCAACTTGATTTTACAATACCTTATGTTGCTTCTGTATAAATATGACTAATAATCGCTAAGTTCTTCTTGAGACTTCATGATTTTTTAAGATATTTCCTATGTATCGTGTATGATCGTTCTTACAAGGGATATATATGTTTTCCTTTTACTCTGTCAGAGCTAATGATTGGACAACTCTGTCTGAGGATATATCAGACAGTACTTGAATTTTCTCTTATCTAGAGATATGGACTGGGTAAGATACTTAGTCTACTTGCACCATGCTTCTCCCCCAGCTTCCCATTGATAGATAAGAACCGGGTGTCTCAATCTTCTTCAGATTACTACACCCAGAACTTACATCAATATTCTCTAGGATACTTGCCACTGGCGCTTATAACTTTTAAACTTTTATTTTCCTCTTACCCATAGCTTTTTCATTGCTGATTCAACGGCCAACCTCTTCTCCTAACTTTTGAATGCCTGACTTTCGTAAGCTTTGCCTTATATACTCAGTACCCTAGCTATGGCTGGTCCATTCCAAGGGTTGTCAGGTCATTCCACTGTTTGAAATCTTCAATGCGTTCTACGCAAATGTTCCTCAACCATTACACCTATATATGCCTATGTAAAACTTTGACCCACTGTTGTGGCACCGCCCTACCCCCGGGGCTCATGATTTGAACAAAATTGAATTAATATTAATATGACTAATAATGGCTTAGCTGTTCTTAAGAAGGAAATTTTTAAAGATATTTCCTATATACAGCGTATTCCTACATCAATCTTTGGTCCCCTGTTGTGTTTGCGTCCAACCCCCCAGGGGTCATGATTTGAACAAACTTAAATCTACATGAGGATACTTCTCTATTAATATGACTAATAATGGCTTAGCTGCTCTTGAGAAGAAGATTTTAAAGATATTTCCTATATATTCCTATGGTAAACTTTGACCCCCTGTTGTGGCCCTGCCCTACCCCCGAGGGTCATGATTGGAGCAAACTTGAATCTATAGTACTTGAGGATACGTCTATAATAATATGACTAATCATGGCTTTGCTGTTCTTCGAGAAGAAGGTTTTGAAGACATTTCCTATATCGTCCTAATTAAAACTTTGCCCCCTCTTGTGGCCCCGTCCTACCCCTGGGGGTTATGATATGAGCAAACTTGAATCTAGAGCATGTAATGAAGCTTTCACCTAAGTTTCATCTTTTCTTGCCCAGTGGTTCTTGAGAAGAAGATTTTTAAAAAAGATGCTACCAAATTTTCACGAATTCGTAATCATTTCCCCTTGAAAGAGGGCGTGGCACTTCCTCTGAACAAACTTCAATCCCCTTCATCCAAGAATGCTTTGTGGCAAGTTTGGTTGAAACTGGCCCAGTGGTTCTTGACAGAAGAAGTCGAAAATGTGAAAAATTTACAGACGACGGGGGACGCCAGACAATCTTTGATAATTCTTCTTTTGATCCCTTAGCTTTTTAGCTCACTTGAGCCTTCGGCTCAGGTGAGCTAAAAAGCTAAGGGAACAAAAGAAGAAGCGACTTGCTAACTTATGCTGCATAGGGGTCTGTATAGCCCCAGCTGCCAAGCAAGGAAGGGGAGGAGTCACAGATATAGCCCCAGACGCTGATTGGTTAGGCTGTATAGCCCTCCTGTCAAGCAGACCCAAGAGGGGGAGGGATCACAGATATAGCCCCAGACGATGATTGGTTGGGCAGATATAGCCCCAGATGATGATTAGTAAGGGAGAGGAGAGTAAGATATTTTATGGAAAAATAGCCCCAGACGATGATTGGTTGGGCAGATATAGCCCCAGACGATGATTAGTAAGGGAGAGGAGAGTCAGATATTGTATGGAAAAAGGGAGGGTTTTTAATCATAATAGATATGGATACGTTAGACTGGCTTGCCTGCCTGATATGCGCGATTTTCGAACGATAGAGACAGGCAATACCAGTCGATGGATAAGTATAATCCAAGAGGAGGAGTCTATATTTACAAATATTTACTGTTAACAAAGAAAATGAGAATATTAAACTCTGAATATAGCGAAAGATTAAATGTCAAAGTGGTCTATAAATTGGTATTTTTCATATGACCTTTCTCCAACAACAGAAGAGAATTTACGTTATAATGATAGTATGAAGAAAATAAGTACATATTAAAACTACATGGTATGGTCGTATTCAAAATAAGATTTTCAAACATTCCACTTAGAAGGTTACATTCGTTTTAAATATCTAAAAACCTCTCGCATTTACGTTGAAAGTGTTCTTAAGTTTTAACAGTTATCGTGACCAATAACTCCTCTCCCGTTCTCTCTTTTTTTTCCTACTCTACATCACACTTTTTCCAGAGCTGTTTTGTCTGTCATGTGCAAACTAACTTCCTCCTCCCACTTTTTTTTTAGTAATACGAACTGTCATCATTTTATTCTTGGTAAATTATTCATATAGCATTATCATGTGAATGATCAAATAGAAGAAGAAAACATCATCTTGAGTTTACATAGTTACATTTTATTAATCTCGTCTTATATACAAAGGATGCAATTCATCTGACATTCTCTTCTGAAGTACTCTCTGTAGTTGTAGAAACTATCTGTCTCATTAATGTTTTTAAATATAACAACTGATTGAGATTTAAATGGATTCCTTCTACTGTTGCATTATGTCCTTTAAAACGTCGAATATCTATGGACATTTTTTGTTTTTTATCACAAATAAGCACAAAGATGTCCTCGCTCAGTGGAAATTTATTGCTGTAGGGACACGATAGTTGTACTGCTGTTGAATTTTCGCTCTTCCATTGATTGCAGTCACGGATTTCCAGTACCTTTGGTGTATTTCTTCCCCCTCGTTTCTCCTCCAGAATAACAGTGTTAACGGATAAGAGTGTCATCATTGCAATTATCGTACTATAAATGATCACTGCTCTGATTGGCCTCTTTCGAGGAACACTGTCAGACTGATTTAATTCCTTCTCACATTCCATAACCATCAAATTGCTTATCGCTGAACTAGATTCCATGTTCTTCATTCAAATCAATACAAGAATAAAACACGGTTTTTTGTATGTTCTCCTTTTATAGTTCAGAGATGTTAGCCCTCCTTTCTCATTGGTTATCCCTATTTATATACATACACTTTATATATATTTCTTTCATTGTCAGTTATAAATTTTTTTATACATGTTTTAAAAACTCCTAAAAAAATTCTCGAAATCTTTCATAGCTTAGTTCATACCATCTCCAATTTAGTTTAGACATTTACTATCACAAAGCTTTTCAAATATACTCTGTGTTCCTTTTCACCGTCGCGTTACTTAACATGCCGTTAAGGGTTCTTTTATACAAGATAACTATACTCATTCCATTTTCTATCAGTTCATTACTTTAAGATGTTTTATACAGGAACAGCCTGACTTATCATCCCCCCCCCCCCATCAGCTTAGAAATCCTTGTACAAGGAAATGTTATTTAAAAAAAGAAAAAAGGGTAATACACAATGGAAAAGTTTTCATACAGTAAGTATAATGAAAAATAAAAGAACTGAAATGATTAGTGCTATGGGTTTATTTAAAGTACAGGAGTAATTAGAAACTCGTTAGAAAGTATTTTACATAAAATACATGGAGTTAATAAGGATAAAACCATTAAAACCTAAATTGAAGTTTGGAAAACCACGAACTGAATTTAAAATTGTAATGATGAATTTGTTTTAAAAAAAGTCCCCGCATGGTATAAAACAGGAAAAAACAAGATCTAACTACTAATATTAATCATCGAGGACAACAGCCATTTAAAAGTAAGGGAATTTTTTTAAAAAACAGTTATGATTTTAAATTTAGTTCTATGTATTTTTCTTTAAGGTCCTCTTGTAAAATGCTTGATTTTTGAGATAAAAGTTTTATATCTTTTATATATCATTTTTTTAATCCTTGAATACTTTTCTTTGCTGTAAGTTTTCTGGTTAATGGTCTTGTTCTTTCTGGATGTATGTAAAAAAAATGAGAAGAAAGAAACGAAATGAAAAGATGGAGAACGTTTTATTTAAACACCCGTCATTTTTAAATAAAAAACGACGAGTAATCAGAATAAGTTATCATAAATATTTTGTTTTGTAGAAATAAAAAATAAAACAAAATAGTAAAGAATATCATACAAAGTAGTTTGATTATTAAAATAAATGAAGAGGGGCTGCAATTATTATCACGGATGTTGATGGCATCCTTAATTCATCAGGAAGACGACGAAGCAGCCGAAAGTTCTGATGAACAGCAGAAAGTAGGGAATGTCCTCGTTTTACATTGTTTTGTATATAAATTACTTCGGATGGAGGACGAACTTCATTGTCAGGTCCATTAACAAAAATGTTTATGTCACGGTGAACAAGACGTAGAGAGTTTCTTCTTAATATCAAACGTCCCGCCGATCTAGTTATAAATGGAACGAGCCATGTATCTAAGGACCCATTAATATAAGTAATTTCCCTCAGAACTGCTCGTCGGGAATTTTGAACATCTTTATTCCAAAGACAAACCATCATATAAATATGATACCGTAATTCATACGGAAGAGTGGCTGCTAGGAAAAATAAGTCTTCTACAAAACTACAAGAGATTTAAAAAAAAAAAACTTTGTTAGTCGTTGCCTATTTAAATAAAATAAAAAATAAACTAAAAAGAAGTAAAAAAAAAAATACTTGCATTGTTCTAGTAGATTTTGAATCCATTTCTGAAAACTCTCCACAAGATTCAGAGAAAAAGTGGGTTGATAAAGTTTTACAAAGACAATAAATATTTTATAAGGAGGTTAAATCTTGCTGTCAAAAGCATTGAGAATTTTTTTTTATCAAGTGTGTTTTTCGAATCTACACACATACCTCAATTAAAAGTCAAAACAAAGAATGGGGGTTAATGCGCTTCTTTTGACACTGTTATTACGTCTAATGTATAAATCAACTTTTTATAGTTTTTCCTCCAAATAAATTATAGGAATAAAATTTGTGACATCAAGAAAGGTTTCAAATTACTTCGCATGGTCAATTATGTCTTTTTGTTGCCATTAAAAGTTTAACACTGAAGCAATAAAATCATTAGAAAGTATAATGTCATTTTACTGAATTTAAAGCAGAATAGTTAAAATTATCGTATACATTCAGAAGACAGGAATTAAAAGTAGGGGTCTGTGGTGTTGATTTTTAGATATTACTAAAAAAGTGTTAATTTTAAGCTTAAATTGGGGCTTATTTTTTCTTGGACTTGCAAAACATATTGGAGATATTTGTCAAATATGATGATAGAATTCAATGCAGTTAATTTAATATATTATTTAGGACGAGCATAAAACAGTTCACTGCACAAAATAACTCTGTGTGCAGGCTGCATGGAAAATTAGGAAGCCGAACTTGACAATACTGTACTGTAAATTTTTCGAAAAGAAAATTAATCATTTTATTTTTTTAAACAAAAACCTCCCCCCAGAAAAAATAGGAACTCAATGATTTTGGCATGAAATTTAATAATGGGGTTTAAATATATCATAGTTTGATTTGCATTGTAGAATTTTAAATCTATCATAAGAACTAAAACATTATGCAGAATTTTTTAAATAGAGGTGAAAACAAAAATATGCTTAAAAGCTCAGGAACGAACCTCGTTAAAAAAAAAAACAACAAAAAACTAACACACACACAGTGAAAAAACGGGAAATTTAAGGGAGTATAAAAGTTTATACAGAATGTTTAATGTAATGACATTTTTTTCCATTCAAATTTACTGATTTTGTCAAAAAGAAAGCGGGAACAATCTGATTTACCGTTGTAATATCTCAACTATAAAATAAAGATCGATTTCAACTCTAAGACTTCACATACACACATGGTTTTGTAAATATTCACCGAAATATATGTAGTTTTAAGTTTTGATATGAACATAATGTAATGTTGAAAAATGTATTCCACTGCAAATCTTAATGTCGCTTTATTTATTTACAAAATTCGAGATGAAATTTTCAGCCGTAAAATTGTTTCGAATAGATTGCAATGAATGTTAAAAAATGTCTTTTATCCTATATAAAAAGAAATCAAACCACTTCTCGCAAAGAAATGCATGGATCTCTTTTCATGCGAAGTCATAAGCATGTCGCTTAAAATCGATCAACTTCCATAACGATTTGGTTTTAAATTTCACGCATAGAATGTAGATTTCAAAAAGAACTGAAACTTATTTATCTGAAAGTTACCACGGAACCTTATATCGTCGATTCTAGTTGCGATTCAGCTATTTTAGACGATAACATTTTCGGCATAACAAAATGAATTAGATAAAAACAGTTGTCTCTCTTAACAATTTAACTTCCGTAACGGTAATTCAGGAAAGTTTTTTGCATTAAAGGTATAGAAATTTATTTTATTTTCGGAGCGAAATGCTTCAGACTTTTGTTTAATATCCTAAAACAAACTTTGATTTTAACTACTGAAGAGAATTTTTTAACTTTTATTGCTGGGAATTAACTTCCGTAACGACATTTTCCCCGAAAATTTAATTTAAATTCGGATTTATGCGAGACTTCATGAATCATACTTTAGCGTTCTTTACTGTACATTAGAAACGAAAAATTGGTCAAATTCAGCTTTACTTAAAACTAATAAGAATTGATCAAGCATTAACTTCCGTAACATTTTCTTAAAATCAATGGTATCTTGAAATTATTGTCAAAAGTTAATGATACCAGATTTGTGGACAATTCTTTGTTTTCAAGTTCACTGATATGTCCTTAGGAGAATTATGATGTTCATTTTGGTATTTGAAACAAGAATTCTTTTTTCATGTTTTATACTCTGAATTGGTCCATTTTATCGTGGAATGACTATCCTAGTCTGGCCTTTTTTTTTTGAGACAAAGGGGGGAAGGAGCGGCAACATCAGAAGATGCAAGGCGCGCGCGCGAGCTAAACAGACAAAGAGAGAGAAAGAAAAAGAGAGAGCACATACCCACCCACTTTTTTTAAATTTTTACCCATTTGATCAAACTAACCCCCACTTTTTTCATAATTTCCATTTCCAAATGGGAGGAGGGGGGAGGGGGAAGGGGGGAGTACGGGGATCCCCCCATTTCTCTATGATTTCTCCCATTCCCAACGAAAAAGGGGGGCGGGGCGGCGGCGCGGCGGGGCGGCGATATATACAATATATTTTCTTTATTTAAAAAAAAAAACAAACACACAAAAACAAATGACTATAATACTTATATATATATATTTTTTAAATAGGATATGGTTTTTCAGTGCCCATATTGTCCGAGAAGGTTTGAAAATGAGGAAACTTTCCGATTTCATAAATATACCCACGAGAGAGTGGAAGAATTAAATATCCTCATTCCAGCTAAATTACGGAGAATCCTTGAAGAAGAAGAAGAAGAAAAAAAAGAAGAAGTTCTATTAATTCAAAAATGTAAATGGTGTGGTGCCGTATTTCACGACAATAATGAACTTTTCCGATTTCACGAAGGACTGCATCAAACAGGGGCAGGGCCTTCAACGGAAGAAGAAGAAGAAATTTCTTGTACCTTCCGTAAAGTAAACCAAAAAACGTATCAAACAAACAAAGCCATTGATCGACATTACGTCGTGAAATTAAATTCGGACCTTGTCCGGGAAAAAAAAAGAGTGATAGATGTACAAGATAAACTTTCTAAGATGTTTGGTGCCACATTAAGAGACGCTACGCAAGATCTAAGGGCTGAAAGTGACTTTATTCGTGTCATCGTACACTCAGACTCTCTGAATACACCTATTATTGTCCCTTTGCGGAAAATCGAAAATATGACACCACAGGTCATTCTGGATCATATAAACCACGTCCTGACCAGTTATGAAGACATGCCCTTAGATGAAAGTTTTTATTTAGATATTGGAACCGTGCAAGTGCCTACCGGTAAGTATTTTCTCTCACGTTACTGGGAAAAGAGAGATAACTCTAACTACTTTTTTGGGTAACCTACATTTTATTTTATATAGGCGGACGTGGACGAGCCATACAGCGACTTCATGGGCCTAATAGATCAACTAAGACAAAAAGGTCTGATATCACCATTAATAACCAGGATGAAACCTGCATGGCTCGTGCTATAACTATGGCATTTGCCAAAGCCAATCAAGTCATCACAACGGATTGGCATTTACTCATTGAGGGTGATGACGAGTGTAATTTAGAAAAGTTAATTTGGAAATATAAAAAAGTTCCTCAATGGTATTTTTCAAAATTGCGTCATCAACAGGATCCAGGACAGCGACAGACTAAACTTACTAAAGAACTTTGTAGGTTAGTCGGTGTACCTACAGATCGCCACCTAGCCGTTTCGGATATAAATACTTTTGAACAATTTCTGAATGTAGATATTTTTGTGATAAGGGCTGTAGGCGGAAATAAATTTATCAAAACCCCTCCCGAAGATAGTGTAAAACAACGCCTCTATTTATATTTATCAGATATAGAAGATAAAAAAACTGGAACCAAAAGTCCCCATTTCGATGCTATTGTTAATATTTGTGGGTTTTTTGGCAAATCAAAGTTTTGCTCACGTTGTTTAGTTCCGTATAAAAATTTACATCAATGTGAATCCTCGTGTTATGTATGTAAAAGAAAAGAAGAGTGTAGGCGTTCAAATGTGCAAATGAGTTGCAAATTATGTCATATGACTTGTCGATCACTCTCTTGTTACAAAAGCCATTTAGTTCCGCAAGGTAAACGAAAAGAATCGGCGTGTGTCAGGTGGTGGAAGTGTGTCACATGTCAGAAAGTGATAGATCGAAAGGTGCTTGACCCCGAACGACACGTGTGTGGCGACTGGTTGTGTAAGAGTTGCGGTAAATATGTCCCAGCTGACCATCTGTGTTTCATACGCCCAAATGAAAGCAAGAAATCCATCCCAAAATTTATTTTTTTTGATTTTGAGTGCACGCAAAGCGATTGCATTTTACAGTGTCCCGAAGGATATACTCACGACCCCGCGCGATGTAAAGCCTGCACCGGACCGACTTGTTTGTTGTGTTCAAATTGTCAACAGTCTCATTGCGGAAAGTTTGAACACGTTCCAAATTTAGTCATTGCTCACAAAGTTTGCGAGATGTGTATAGATGAACAACAAATCGACATTAAGTGTCAATTCTGCGGAAAGCGATGTCCTGAATGTGATCATTTTGATCATGAAAACGATTGTTTCAGTAGTGAACCCTGTGAACAGACCTGCGGTTTTCGCGAAGTCGTGTTTCGAGGAGAAAATATAAAAAAGACTTTGGTCAGTGGCTTTTTTCAGAGCAACATAAAAATTATACCGCGATAGCTCATAACATGAAAGGATATGACGGGTATTTTTTGTTAGAATATCTAGTCGAGAACAGTATCATACCGGAAGTTATCTATTCGGGATCAAAACTTATGTATATACATGTCGCGAATCAAATAAACATTCGAATTGTCGACTCCTACAATTTTTTGCCTACAAAACTATCCAATCTACCAAAAGCTTTTGGTTTAAACGAAAAGAAAAAAGGTTATTTCCCTCATTTCTTCAACACAAATAATAATCAAAGTTACGTGGGGCCGTACCCCGATCCTGCTCATTACGGATGTGATACAATGAGTAATACAGACCGCAGCGAATTTTTAACCTGGTATCAGACGAAAATTAATAACAATGAACAATTTGATTTTGCCAAAGAAATTGTAGAATATTGTCGAAGTGATGTTGATATACTTCGTCAAGCCTGTTTAAAGTTTAGAGAAATTTTAATGGAAATAACAGGTAAAGGTGACTTTGAACTAAATGACGATGGGAACATTGAATATTATCTAAAAGGTAGCGTAGATCCGTTCCAACATATAACCATTGCCAGTGTTTGCATGGCAGTTTTTAAATCTAAATTTCTGCATGAGGACTTAAAAGTTAAACTTAGACACCAGGATGAAGTCTTATGGGCAGAAGCCAGGCGATTGGATGGGGAGGTTCGCGTAAACATTCCGGGAAGGGGGTGGGTTAACACGCAGGCCTTACAAGAAGAGGATTATTTTGTAGAGGAGGAGCTATTTCTCGATAGTCCCCTTGCTCAAGTTCCGTCCTCGGGATATCATCGCGATCAGTATAGTAAAGCTTCTATCGAGTGGTTAGAATGGGTTATGGAAAAGGAAAAAAGAGAAGGAAATGTTCCGATATATATAACACATGCTTTAAACGAGGGGGAATATAAAATTCCCAATTCAAAATATAAATTAGATGGCTATTGTAGGGAAACAAACACCGCTTATGAATTTAACGGATGTCTGTGGCACGGATGTTCTATATGTTACCCAAACAAACGTAGACTCCGCGTGCCGCGCACTAACCAAACCTTAGATGAACTGCTTGCATTAACTATAAAAAAAGAAAAATATCTCAAATCTCTCGGCATGAATGTTGTGACTATTTGGGAGCACGACTTTGTGCAGTTAATGGCAGACAACACTGAGGTTTCCGACTTTGTAGCCTCTATAGACTTACAGGAAAGGCTGAACCCCCGAGATGCATTTTTTGGAGGGAGAACTAACGCTGTTAAGTTGTACAAGAAAGTTGAAGAAGATGAAAAAATTCATTATTTAGATTTTTGTTCTCTTTATCCGTCCGTCAACAAGTATTGTAAATATCCACTTAAACATCCCCAAATCATAACTAGAGATTTTCAAAGCATTGAGAATTATTTTGGGTTAGCCAAGGTAAAAGTATTACCCCCTAGAAATCTTTACTTTCCCGTTCTACCGCAACGAATAAATGAAAAACTAGTGTTTGCTTTGTGTAAAAGTTGTGCAGAACAAGAGAAACAACTGCGTTGTACTTGCTCTGATGAGGACCGGTGTATCACAGGAAAATGGTGTACACCAGAGCTCGTTCGGGCAGTTCAAGCTGGTTACAAGATTGTTAAAATGTACGAAGTGTATCATTTTGATTGCGTTTCTTTACCTGGTGACCCTGAAAATGACCTTTTCGGTGGATATATTGATTTATTTCTCAAAATTAAACAAGAGGCTAGCGGTTGGCCTGCAGACATACAAACGGAAGATGATGCTTTGAAATATATTTTTGATTATGCAGCTAGGGAAAATATTCAACTAGACCGCGATGCTATTAGCAAAAATCCCGCATTGAGATCTATTGCCAAATTACTTTTGAATTCATTTTGGGGGAAATTTGGGCAGCGCTTAAACATGCCTCAAACATCCTTTTATCACGATACTGAAGCTGACAAATTTTTTACAAGTCTTTTTGATCCGTCTAAAGAGGTCACAGACTTTCATATCATTAATGATGAAATGATCCATACTACATGGAAAAACAAAAGCGATCTCGTTAAAGAAGATTACCAGACAAATATCTTTATTGCAGCATTCACTACCTGTTGGGCTAGGTTAAAACTTTACGACGTTTTACACATGCTTGACAGACGTGTCTTATATTTCGATACAGATTCCGTAATTTTTGTCAGTAGACGAGACGATGTAGAACCAGAAATTGGACCTTACCTTGGGCAGTTGACGAACGAGTTACCTTCTTCTGGCGATTACATTGTAGAGTTCGTGTCTGGTGGTCCTAAAAACTATGCCTTTAGATCACTTCAAGGAGAGCAGATCTGTCGCATTCGCGGATTTTCACTCAATTATAAAAATTCACAAATCTTAAACTTTCATTCCATGTTAGATATTGTTACAACTGACCAGAGCAAAACTTTGACTGTTACAAATCCTGCAAAAATCACTAGGTCTAAATACTTATATAAAATTTATAACACTGTAGAAAATAAACAATATCAACTTGTTTATTCGAAGAGAGCAATACAACCGGATTCGTATGACACTTTGCCTTACGGATATTGATAAAGTTTTATAGTAATTAAATGCTCTACCTCCCCCCCCCCCTCCTCTCCCTCTGATGTCCATGTAATTAAACAAGGAGAGGGGGGGGGGTGACCAGTATATTACATAAAAAAGAAGCATATCTCCAGTTTTTTTTTTCTTAAATTTATTTATTGTGTATTTTAACAAAATAAATTATAATGTTATGATTAAAGTTTAAACCATTGCTGCTGCTTCTTCTTCTTTTTTTGTATAGTCTTGTGCACAGGAAATCCAGGTGGGGGTCCATTTGTTTTCTTTTTGACGATAAATCCAAAACCTTGTTGATTTTTCTTGTTCTTCTTCTTTTTTCTTGAAATTTCTTGTTCTTCTTCTTTAGAAGTTTGTGTTTGTTTTGATACTGATTGTTCTCGCGGTAATTCTTCTTTTTCTTCTTGACTGATCGGTGGCTCTTCTTTTGATTTTAAGAGCATGTCATACTTTTCTTTTGGTATTAAAAGTAACTCCCGAGACATTATTTAGTACACCCAATGACGGTTTAAGTAAAGTAAGTAGTATTGTATGTTCCCGTTGTAATAGTTTCCGTTTGACACTCTTCTTTACCGATTTGCTGCTCAGTTTATGAATGACGTTTTGATGAGGAGACAATCTCTTAATATAGTATTTTGTTAATGGAAATGTCCCCTTGTACACGTTTAAAATTACCTCACACAAAGCCTGTTGTTGATTTTCAGTCATCGTTTTTAATAAAGCTTTCCTTTGTTTGGGGTCCGCTGAATATAATGTTTTAAGGAATGCTGCATTTGATGTCACCAGAAGGCTCATGGTTCTCCAACTAACTCTTTTTTGTATTATTCCTTCGGTAAATATACCACGGTGTCTTCCTGTGGAAATATATGCGTGCGCAGTCTATATTGATCTTGACTGGCTGGATTCATATCAATCAGTAGGTATCCGTATGATTTTGATGTTGCTTTCTGATATGCGTCCTTGAAATACGAGGACTGACCTGGATATACTTGGGCTCCAAATGACAAGATCTGCCTCGAGTCTCTCAAGGAACGAAACAAAACCACGTAATGACAATTTAATGACAAACTTCGAAAAGTCTTTGACTGACAAAATAAATTTTGGGTTAAAAAAAACACTGTGCAGTTCTTGTGATGTGCTGTGATGCTAAAAACTGCAACGGTTTCTTCACTTTTTGATACTTGTGTCATTAAATCGTCTAAAATCAACACGGTATGTTTCATACCTTCTGTCCATTCTTCTATCTGATCTCTAGAAGGTAGCCCTTGGTATAAACTAAAATTCGGAATGTTTTGTTCCATGTCTTCGAACAAAGGTTGATACTGACTATAACAGTAAACTATTTTTTGCGGTGGAATTTCAAACATTCCGTTTGCATTTCGTAAAATGCGATAAATAAAATGGGTTTTTCCTGACATTGTTGCGCCTGATATCAAACAGGTTGTGGGTGATTGAAATGGTAAAATGGATTCGTTTTCCCACCAATGCATACTTCTTTCTTCCAGTACCAGAGCTCAACTGATCAACATTTGTACTGTGTTGAAACTATTTATAAGCAACACTTTTTGTTCTCCCTTCTACAGATATTTATTTACAAACTCTTTGACATAAGTATCAGGGTTAGCACAGCGGAGTAATATTCTTATTATTTGTGACATTAAATAATTATAACATTTCATCCATATGTAAAACAAAACATGATATCCACATGAAATACTCTCCTTGTTTTGGATCTGAACATTATTGTACAAACAATTTTCACAGTTATTTTGTAAAAACACATCAAATGCAGCGTTGTAATATCCCGGGGCATTCCCTAAACTGTCGTAAAATTCGGCATGCTTCGGGCTGTGCATCCAGAACACTACCCAGTGACTTCCTGGCAAATATGAAGGATCGGTGTTGCAAATGTATGCAGATGGGTATTTGGGTACTGTTTGTGGCAGATTGTTTGAAGAAAAGACACCTCTTATTACATCGGCGGTATGCCTGTTATTTTTTGTTCGCGTTAATAACTCACGGGCATTCATACTCGGGTGTACTTAATGTCTCTTGATTGATCAATTTCGAGTAAAGCGGGAAATTCTGCATAAGCCAAACAATTTAATGTTTCTGTTGTATTCACTGCAAATTTCACTTCTAATCTGACGCTTCCCTGGCGAACCAAATTTATATAATCTTCTCCTAGATCGCTGGGAGCGAGACTAAATGCGTAAACTGCAAATCCCTCGCTGAACATGGAGCGCGTTATGCTTAGTCCGGAGTCTTTGTTCCATTTCTCAGCCACTTCAAATAGATTCACGAATGCTGTGACGTGGTTCCCGTTCGCTCCTACGTCAATTTTCATGGGTCTTGCTGGCATGCTTTCGCCATTCACGTACAGTGCAATTTCGTCTGCCAAATTTTGAAAATTAAATATGTTTTTGGTGTAACTACCATTTACTGCAGTCTGGGAGATGAATGCAAAATATGCCTTTGTTGGGAGATTGTTAGACCAAACGTTTTGCCATATAAAACTTCCAGATCCCTTAGAGCAAGTGTTCATCTTTACTTCTGTTCGTATCAATGGGTATTTGGCTGTAGTTTCTTTCAATATTTCGGCATGATTAATCAAAACACCACTGTCCACTTTAATCATGCAGGCTTTAAAGGATACGTCCAACAGTTGTACTTTGTACGCAGGAGTTGATTCTGCACTCATTACCAGTAGGGGTGCTCTGCTTCGGAATAACTTTAGATTTACGTCGACACCATTCAATATGTATTTATCCAAACGGAAAATGTCCTCGTATAACGGTCCTTCCAAATCAAAAACTTTGCTCTCCTTTGTAAATGTATACCTTTTTGCCAAACCGCCGTTTGTTCCACCGTATGCATTTCCATCGTCCATTGTTGCATCGTCTAAGAAAAATAGTTGAGATTGTAATTGCGAGTCTGAAGCATCATTGCCACTGGACAAGATGATTTTTAAATAGGCTTTCCATGGGTAATAACTAGTGTTCAGAGACACTAACTTTCCGTTCATATAAGTGTCTATCTGGGACCACAGTGACTGTAGAGGGAGGTTTATAATGCCAGTTTTTTCTTGGGCTGCTAAAGCTGTTCCATCTGCTTTGACTATTTTACATTTTACATATAAACGGCTTCGTCGTAAATCAATATATTCGTTTCCTTGACCAGGTATGGAGATTTCTATCGGGGCATCTTCCGTGTTATATGCTGACACTGGTCGGTATTCCGCATAATATATTTTTTCTACTGCAACTTGATTAGGTGGTACGGTAAATAAAGACAATTCAGCAGGTAGACCAATTTCAGTAATTTTGTCACTAAGAAAAGCCATTTCTTCTCTTGCTCTTTTCGGATGAAAATATATTGGATGCCAAGTTTGTATCCTCTATTTTGAGTTTTTTTTTTTTAAAGTACTGTCTGATGCTCTTTCCCCTGACTTCTTCTTCCTCCTCTTGATTGAAATGGGGGATTTCGGATTGTTCTCCACTTTTATACTGCCTACGGGAACGTGTGGAATATTTTCACGCATTTCCTCTTTTAATTCTCCTTTGGCTCGTTCTTCTGCTGCTGCAATTGGAGTCACCTGTTTGCCTACTATTTCCTTCGGTTCTTCGACAGTAATATGTGGATTAACTGGTATCATGTAAGGTTTCTTAGAATACATTCCTGCAATGCCGCTGCCGGACTGCCTCCCTTTATAATTTCGTGGATTAAATTTGCCGTCTAACATGTTTTTGTAAAATGTTTTCCATATTCTAGGATCAGATACGTATGTTGGTCCACTCATTCTTCTTCTTTATAAACTTTTCAACTTCAATAACAATGTCACAGATGTTTCCTCTTTTAAAAATAAGGCGTCCTGTCCAGCTGCATCCTTTATATATATGTGTACGTCGTGAACTTGACCTAGTCTCGTGGACACTTCATAAGGATATGTAAATATTTCATTCGGTGCGGATTTTTTTAAACTTACACGCCTTAATAATGGAAGTTCTTTGTCCCCGACGATCGTATCCTCACATAGATTTGTGTAAATATAAACATCCGTTTTTCCTTTAGTTGAAGGTAAACAAGTCTCTAGTAATGCTACTGACCACTGCCCCATTAACGTTAATGGTCTTGGCAGATGAACATAAAAATCATAAGGCTTATTGTCCCTGTACAGATCAAGGCTATCTGTACATTTCAAAACCATCCGGATATCCATTTTATGTAAATTTACAGGTTAATCAATTCTGATTTTTTTATCCAGGAATTGTACTTTGAAGGCCACTGGTACCAAGATACCAATACTTCTTTTTCACCCTTTCTTGTCCGCTCTTTTAAAATTTTATCCACTTTCCATACAGTGTCTTCCTTTTTATTGACTTTCTGTAGTTCCTGTGCATAAAATGTACCGGAAATTGGTTCATCTGCATAGTCTTTCAGACGGTATACGTCAATACCTTCGTGACGATATCTATGGGTTATTATGAATATTTCTCCCGTCCATTTCTGATCGTATTCGCGTTGAAAGGTGTGTTTTAAATGAGAAATTCGAACTCGATCATTTACTTTGAATTTGTATTGCTTTCGTTTTGTCTTCCCTTTTATGGAAATCTTCTTTTTTCCGTTTACATGTTTATCTCTTTTTGTTCTGTCTAAAAATGCATTAAATCTAGCCTCTTCCTGTGTGTCTTTTGTTACGTTTACTGGAGCCATGTTTCCTAGTGATCTAGTCGGTGTTGAGTTAATGCTTTGAGTAATGTTTGCTAATTCATCTACAAATTTGTATGAATCTCTCTGTACAAACATTCGATGTAATATGTTCTCCAATTTCTGAATGCTACGCTCTGCAAAATTACTTTTTGTCTCGTTTTCTGTGTAAATTGTATGAATTCCTTCTTTCTTTAAAAATGATATCACCCATCTGTTTTTAAATTCGCTTCCTTTGTCCGTTCGGAGTATTTTAGGTTTACGCCCTTTTGCAAATATTGATCGTAGACCTTTAATCACTTCATTTGCTGTCTTTTGTTTTAGTGGGGCTGTAAAAAGAAATCTGGAAAAAATGTTTTGTAGTACCAAAATATACTGAATTCCGTCGTTGTACTTTGAAATATTTCTTACGTCTTGTAAATCTCCATCCCAGATAGAGTCAATTGAATCGGTTATGATATGACGTCGTTTAAATTTCGGTTGCACTCTTTTCTGTAGTGAGTATGCATCCGTATCGGACAAATATTGTCTGATTCTGTGCAAGCCAATTTTGTATTTTCCTTCACGTTTTACAACTTGATATAATTTGTATGGACCACTAAATGCGGCAGGGTGTTTTGTATCTGTCCATATATTATTTAAATAACGTTCCTCCTCCTTGGACAACATTTTTATTACTAATCAATACTTAAATATTTTAACTCTTTTCATATAACTAACTGCATACCTTTTTTGATACCACATAATTAAATCTTTCTTTTTTTACTTTTTTATTCTGCATACATAACAACATATTTTAGATCATCATTTAATATTTCATGTATTCGTTTGGATTACAGCTAGGACATTTTAACATTGACATTTGGTTGTTATGATCAAGATGACAATATCTAATATCGTCTAACTCTTTTTTGAAACCTCTCTCTGAGAATTGGGATAGTCTTTTTAAGTTATTTCCACATTGCCACAGGCAGAGAAATACCCTTTCTGGTTGCCACGATATTTTCTGAGTCTTCTGGCTTCCACCATTTTCTTATATCTACCAATTTGTACTCCTGCTCCACTGTAACATGTACGTTATGGCCGAGATGTTCTTTGTAAGAGACATTGCCATCTTCTTTTTGTGCATCTTGTAAGGCTTTGTCAATTTCATCGATACAATCCTCCGTCAATTTCTTCCATTTTTCTAAATGTAGAACTATACCTCTCTTTGAAGGATACTTTCTCCCAGTAGGACTGGTCTCAAAATATCGTATGTGTATGTACAGGTTGCCGTCATGTGTCTGTGCGGAAACGTGACAATCATTTCCTATGTCATATTCTTCAGTCGTATTCTTGCTGTATGGTTTAACTCGCTTAATATCTTTTTCCTCTTCGTCCTCTTCATGAGGTCTCTTTGATGACACTATTAGAAAATCGTCCATTTTTTAATGTGCTGTATGTTATTACATATTACTACAGCTGTTTATATACATATTCTGAATAACATTCTCCATTCCCCCCTTTTTTAACAACCATTCATTTGCTGGGGCTATATTACACCGGTAGCATTTACTCCTCCTACTATTCTATTATCTATTTATTTCTGAGGGCTTTATCTAACCGTTTTCTGATTTGCCAGGAGGGCTATATCTCAACCAATCATCTTTTAGGGCTATATCTGACTCTCTTCTCCCTTTACTTATCATCGTCTGGGGCTATATCTGCCCAACCAATCATCGTCTGGGGCTATATCTGTGACCCCTCCCCCCTCTTGGGTCTGCTTGACATGAGGGCTATACAGCCTAACCAATCAGCGTCTGGGGCTAGCTACTTTTGATGGAAAAAGGGGGGGGGGACAATGAAGAGGAAAGATTTATTTTAATTTTTTTTTTTATAGAAATGTTATATTAATCGATTAAAACCCCCAATCCTTTAGGTACTAGTACCTCCAGTATCATTTAGATTAATGTATTAATTGTAATCCAGCCCCTTTATCCTTCAAGAAAAACGCTCTTTGGTTTTGATTACCTGATTAGTACTGTTAAAGTATATAAAGAAAATTAATTGAGGCATATTTGTTTTAAAACTTCTTTCACACAGAGAGAGGGAAGGGGGGAGGGGCATATTAATTCTCGATCTGATTTTAGTTAGTTTCTTCATATATTTAATAGAAACAGTGATTTTTCCCCAAACTAAACCTTTGTTTTATTTATCTCCGATGGGTGTGTCAGTCTTCATTTGTTTGGTCTTTAAAAAGATCCGGATTGTAACTCTTCAGTTTGAGTTATTCAAAATATGTGAAACTATAAACATGTGGAAAAAATGTGAAATATGTAAATTAAGATTTTGCTTAAAAACACATTTTCCCCTTGAAAGACGTCGAAGAGATAAGACGTGTTTTTCAGTGCTCTTATCTACACTCAGGTGAATAGTTAAAATGATAAAGAAATGATGGATCTCAGTGCAAATGTTAGTCTTTTTACATCAATTCTGAATTCATTTAATGGATTATCACAATCGTTTATTGGTACAAACAAGGAACAGGACTTAACTCCATCAGTGAGTATACCAGACTTTCTTCATGTTAAACTTAACGCAGAAAGTGTGACCATAAACTATGATGGCCAGCAGCATGAATTTATGTCAACTGTGCTACAGAAGATGCTTCTTTTTCATGGAGATAATAATAGAAATGGTTGCATCTATAAATCGATGTGTGACTCGGTAACTGTAACAATTTACAGAAGCACAAATACAATTCTCATTCAAGGGACTTGTGCATTTGAATGGTATAGGAATGATTTTCTAGACGAAGTCAAGAGTCAAGTAGATATAAGCCAAACTGACTCTCTAACAGATTGCAAAATTATTGTCAGTCAGCCCAACTGTACATCGACCCCGAGACCCTCTAAACAGCTAAATGAATCAAATGTGGAGACAACTTGTCACCAATGTAGCAGCTCCGAAAATGTGAAACTTCTTTCTGAGACTGTAAAAATGCTGACACAAGAAGTAAATCTCCTAAAGAAGCAGCTCCTGGAAGCACAACAAACAAAAGCCTGTACCAACGCTTCCACACAAACTCCGGGAATACAATTGAAACAGAAGGGAACTTCAACTGAAGGACTTTCCATTAAAACTGGAATATCGAGACACAGCCAATATTCTTTTAGTGTCGACAAAAAAGACACCAGCACATCAACAGATATAGATGCCAGTTCTGTATGGAAAAATTTACAACCCACACAGAAAACCAAAATGGTTGCGACAAAGGACAACCCTAACTTACACCCTTCCAGAGAGAGTCAGCCTATATCAACTCCTAAAGAACGAGGCAGCTTCACAAGGATTTCTCCATCTATTTCAGCAAGAGAAGGAAAGCAAAAAACTACCCTGGTCATCGGAAGTTCTATTCTTCAACGAATCAAAACCCGAGGCTTAGATTCCAGTGTGAATGTTAGTACTAATCGTGGTGCTAGCATTTCACACATCCGCACAAAACTACAGAGATGTGATGTATCCTCCATCAAAAATGTCATCATCCAGGCTGGTGGTAATGATGTAGCTAACTTGCGCAACATCGATGCGATTCAGGATGATTTCATTGAAATAATTGCAGATCTCAAGAAGAGAAATCGTACAATTTCAGTGTTTCTATCGGAAGTGATTCCAAGATGTGATGCGGATGTTACTGAAGTAAATGAGTGCATAAAATATATTTGTGAGGAATATGGTGCTACACTTATCGAGACCAGCAAATCATTCAAGCACTGGAATTCCCCTTCCTTTTGGAGAGATGGCATTCACTTGGCCGATCGTGGTACTGCTTTGCTTCTTAAGCTTTACAACACACATGTAAAAATTCTTAAACAACAACGACCCGCATCTGTGCAGACATGCTATTATTGTGGAGAGCAAGGTCATTCCTCGCGTAACTGCCGACACGGAAACAAAGTTGTTTGTTGGTACTGTGGTGATCAAGGTCACAAGCAGAAGTTCTGTACCAAATAGGATCGCGGCAATGAAAGTTGTGCCGATAATACGAAAAATTGTCCAATTATCAATGTCAATAATTATTTTGATCCTTTAAATAATCTCTGTTTTGACTGTAATGAACCAATTTGCAGATGTCCTTTATCTAATAATTACTCAAATGATTTAAATTTTACATCTGAACATGTAGATGCATGTATAAATAAGAAAAACACTTTTTCAAATTTTAAACAAAACCCTACAATTTCTCCCCCAGTGCCAATTACTCAAAATGAAGAAAAACAAAATATATGTAAATCAAATATTGCTTTAATGAAAAAGGGTCTACATTTTGTCAATTTGAATGTGTGTCACATTTTACCAAAATTAGATGAATTGGTTTTGTATTTACAAGATCAGCATTACGTTGACATATTTTCTTTATGTGAAACCTTTCTAGATGAAAATATTAATGATTGTGTTATAAATATAAAAGGATATTCTTTTGAAAGAAAAGACAGAGTAGGAAGGGGTGGTGGTGGACTTGTTACATATATCTCAAATGATCTGAAGTATAAACGCCGTAAGGATTTAGAAATTAGCAATATTGAGACAATGTGGCTTGAAATTAATCTTAGAAATTCTAAGCCTATACTTTATTGTTCAGTTTACCGTCCACCATCTGTCCCCTCCTGCTGGGTTGATGATTTTGTAAGAGAGTTACAGTGTGCTACCTGCTGTCCAGGAAGTGATTATTGCAGGTGATTTCAATATTGATATGCTCAAAGACCCCCCGCGGAGTTGGTCATCTGCAATTGTAGATTTTGGATTAACACAATTAATTAACACCCCAACAAGAATTATCAATAACTCTAAAACTCTCATTGACCATTTCTACACTACGCACCCTGCTAACATATGTGAAATAGCAGTACCCCCTGTAGCAATGTCTGATCATTATCCAATATGTGCCACACGAAGCTCTAACAGCATGAAACGTAAAAACAAACATATTGAAATACAATATCGTGACTTTAAAAATTTTAATGAAACAGAATTTTTGCTTGATTTAAACAATGCAAATTTTGATGAATTAATCCTACTGCATGATCCAAATGACATCTTAAACTGTTTCTATGATATTTTCAATGCTATAATTAATAAGCATGCAAAAGTTAAAACAAAGCGTGTTAAATCAGAATTTCGCACTAAATGGTTAACTCCAGAAATAAATGATGCTAGGAATTTACGAGATCAATACCATAAACAGGGAGACATGGAAAATTTTAGATTTTGGAGGAACAAAGTCACAATTTTAATTAATGATGCAAAATCTACATATTATAAGAAAGTAATTGAAAATAGTTCTACGTCAAAAGAAATGTGGGGTCACTTAAATCAGCTGGCCTCAAAATCAGACAAAAACTCATCCCCTTCCAATATAACATATAACGGGTTAGATCTTGATAATTTACAGGATATTGCAAATGCTTTTAATGAACATTTTGCACAAATTCCAAGAAAATTATTAAACAATCTTTCATTTACTACTTTTGATTCAGAAAAATTGAAAAGATACACTGAGGCAAAACTTGGAGATCAAGACTTTTTTGAAATTCCTTTGATTAATGAAGAAAAGGTATTTAATATGTTAAAGAGTCTAGATGTACTTTAAACTTTCAGCTAGTATAATATCAAAACCTCTAACACATCTAATAAATTCTAGCATAATCAAGGGGTCTTTTCCTTCACAGCTAAAAGTCGCAAAAGTAACTCCTCTATTTAAAAAGGGTGATAAATCAGACCCAGGAAACTATCGCCCAATTTCAATTTTACCAACTATATCGAAAGTTTTAGAAAAGCATGTAGCAGAAAATATACGCATCTTTACTTCTCACTTCGATTTATTAATGAAAGCACAGTCAGGATTTAGAGAATTTCACTCATGCCAGACAGCTCTCACAAAACTAACTGATAATTGGCTGCATGCAATAGATCAAGGAAATTTCATTGGCATTACTTACTTGGATTTTAGCAAAGCATTCGATCTTGTTAATCATGATATACTAATTAGAAAACTTAAATGCTATCACTTTGATCCAATATCAATTAAATGGTTTGAATCATATTTATATCATCGAACTCAAAGTGTTAAAATAGGTGCATACACATCTGAATCACTGCCAGTTACAGCAGGTGTGCCACAGGGCTCTATATTAGGCCCTTTATTATTTCTATTGTACATTAATGATTTACCATTGTCTGTTGAACATTGTAATATTGATATGTTTGCTGATGACACTACAATGCATTTTCATGGTAACAATATTTCACGTATTGAAACAACTCTTAATCATGACCTCTATCAAATACAAAACTGGTGTCAACAAAATCAGATGCTTTTGAATACCGATAAAACAAAGTGTATGTTAATGGGCACACAACAAAAGAAATCAAAATTAGAAAACACTAGTCTTCATTTACAACTTTCTTGTCATCCCCTTGAAAATGTGGAGATGCAGAAATTATTAGGTGTTCACATTGATCATACTCTTCAATATACTTGTCATGTAGATGCAGTTTGCAAAACTCTTACATATAAATTATTTACTTTACGAAAAATTAAAAAGTTTCTTCCACTGCATACTAGAAAACTATTTTATAACGCTTTTATTTTACCATCAATTTTATATTGTTTATCTATTTGGGGTAACTCTCCTCAAACGCACATCGACAGAATCTACAGACTTCAAAAACGTGCAGCAAGGATTATCTTAAATGAAAAATATGATGCACCTTCAATGCCTTTATTTAACACTTTAGGCTGGTTAACGGTTCATGAACTTCTTTATTTACAGAAAAGCATTCTAATGTTCAAAACATTTCATGGTATGTCTCCCGATTATATGCATAACTTTTTTGAATTTCAAAGTTCTGGATCATATACGTTGCGCTCAGAAACAAATTCCGAACTTCGTTTACCAAAATACAAAACAAATTTATTTAAAAATTCTTTACAATATTCAGGGGTTATTATATGGAATGAGTTACCTATAAGTATCAGGAAATCCCAATCCCTTGCAATATTTAAAAGTAGTGTTGAAAATTTTTTACTTACGAAACGTACTAGTTCTACGTGAAAATATGTGATTCCCCCCCCCCCCTCCTTTTCACATTTTGAACTAAGCTTTGATGATTTTATTTATTCTGTTGTAACATAGTGTTTATATTTTATTATCTCATAATTGTGATTTGTGTTTATTGTATATATACATTGTATATGTGTTATAAAGAAGGCCCTGAGGAAGACTAGTGCTTGCACTAATCAGGTTACCTTCTATAAATAAAGTATTATTATTATTATTATTATTATTCTAATATTTCAAAATCGTTTTAAACAAGTTCATTTCATAACTCCAAATTGATGCCTCGATTATTTGCAGAGTGTGACATTTATTGCTGAAGTTATACATTGTACATTTGTACGTTTTTGAGGTCAATACGGTGATTTAGCCACCCAAGGAGTACAATATTCAGGTTAATATTGTACTTCGAGGGTGGCTAAATCATAGTATTGACCAAACAAAAAAAAACAAAAAAAAAAAAGCAATAATTATTTCATCATTAGAATTAGTGATTAAAAGATACAAACTCGTTAAGCAAACCATGATATCTTTTCAATTTTAACATTTGTTGATCAAAGTCCTATAGCTTGACGCAATAAAGATAAAGCGTGGTTAAAATAAACGAAACCAGTTGCATTAATTTGGCATTTCTTAATCTATATCTTTAAAAAAGAAAAAGAAATACCAGGTAGATGGTGGGAAGGGGGGGGGGGAGAAAATGGGGGGATGTCAATTAACTTGAACAAAAATCTTTGACAAACCAAAAAAGAGGAGAATTAACTCCAGAATCTTATTTAGGGGGTTGGGGCTAGGGTCCATGAATTTAGGAGGGGTTTGATAATACTGGATTAAAAAAATCGGGGAGGGGGCACCTTTCAATGAACATTTTAATACTGAACAGTAAAATTTACATTTAAAAAAGAAGTGCGAGCACCCCCCCCCCTACTCCTCCAATACTACTTACCCGGATGTTATGTTCACGATGGACATCTGAGTGCATGTTGAAGTCAAGTGAAGATGAAATTACTTTTCATAGCTAATTTTATCAATTTAGAAGTTCCCAATCTATTTTTAGTCCAATGTAGAAAAATAAATTTTTATATTCACCAGGAAGGTCGCGTGTATTAGTATATTTTATCGCTCTCTGGTCATTCATTTTATTTCCAGACCAGTGAGATACAGAGCTGCAGCTAACATTTAACTATCGTGGATTTATATTAAAACCATTCATGTTTATTTTATTAAAAGATAACTAGTAAGGGAGAGAGAGAAAAAAAATGAGAGAGAGAGAGAGAAGCAGATGGCTACCTAACACGAGTTATGAACAGGGGGAAAACAGAGACCACTGGAAACACCAGAGGTGGGATTAGGTGCCAAACAGGAGTAAGCATCCTTTCTTGTTCGGTCACGGCCACCATAAGCCCTATGTATTGATCAGGTAAAAAGGAGTAAATAGTAGTTAAAATAAGTATAAAAACAATGGCCTAATAACTGGTATGAAAATATCAGTCAAAATACGACCCAACGATAGGTTATATTTCCAAATGGTGTCATTATAAATAGAAACTATAGAAGAAATGCTGACTTAAAACGAGAAATTTGAAAGCCCTATAACGTCAACTCATTTGAAAGTAAACTGCTTCTGTTTAAAAAGTGATTGAATGAGCTGGGAGACATATCACCATATGCAGTTGAGGCCATTCCAAGTTTTTACTATGTTTAGCATCCGCGTGCGCCTTGGTTTTTGACACCCTATATAAGAAAAAACAAACAAATCAGGAGTTCTGAAATGGATTATTCTGGTCAAATTCTTTGAATTCTGTAATTTTCTCTAATGACCTGTCTACAATATGTCATATTAGGTATATTTTAAGCATTTAATACCTTCATTTTGCTAAAGAATAGATCTTCATGACTATGAAGTCTGTGTTTTATTTTTGGCTTGTCTGGGTTTTTTTTTTTGCGAATAAGTAGGTAGGTTTTTGAAAGATGGGTAGACGCTAAACAGAGAAAAAACTTGGAATTGTCTGATAATGGAATATTAATGCAAAAATAAGGAAATTGAAGGTGGAAAGGCTAAAAATCATTCCGTTTGTTAAATAATTTAGTTGTTACCTGATCATGACCATTAACGTCTATAATCCGTAAAACATCCAAATATGAAGCAGATGTGGTCGACTCTATCGCGTCTCTCAAATCACAAGTTCATTCATTAGGAAATATTGAGTCGAAATATGAATGAAAATAACTGTCTTTAATTGATAAAATGTCGAACTAAACGCCACAAAAAGAGTTTTTTCCTTCTTTTCATGTAGAAGATTTTAAATAAGCAGGTTACTAATAAAGGGGCACATTTAGGCTCATCTGAATTTCAACAGATTGTTAGAAATATCCTATTGTAAATTTTGAATTTACTAGGGGAGGTAAATGCAAAATTTACGTAATAGTTATCATGTTGTAAATTTTGCATTTAACCCCCCCCCCAATAAATTCAAAATTAACAACATGATAGAAACCGTGTCTCCAAAGATTACATAGATATTGTCAATGAAGAACTCTAGCACCCTTTTCATATCAACTTCAGAGTATTTGTGTGTAGAATCAGAATGTTTTAACGAATTAATTTTTAAATTACCAGTCATAAGATATGAAAGTGTTCGAGTTCCCTTATCATTCAATTCGAAACAGTTGTTGTCTGTGGTGTCGGAAAGCGTAGTGATTAGTTTTTTGTGAGGAATTGTTTTATAAAGTGTGGAAAATTAAAGTTTGCGTTTTTGAAAATCCAACATTGATTAACACCACTTCTTGAATAAGTATAGTAGCACAGTAGTCTGAAGTTTCTCCTTCACAGCAGTTAATATTTTCGTAAGGGGTATAGAAAGAGGCTGGTGGAACATTTACTGGACCCTGCAATGTATCTTTCAAAGAAAGATTTTTAAAAATTGACAAAATTTGAAGAAATACTGCTACGTAAAATTAAACTTTTTAAACGATATATTTCCAATCTTAATTTGTAAAAATAATTCTTATTTTATTCGAGTCATAAACTTTTTAATCTGCCAATAGAGATCTAGACTTGCTCATAATGCTCACCCAGGACAAAGAACATGTGAAAATGGATTAACAGTGACATTGTCGAGATCCCTGTGACAGATGTATGCATTCTTTTTAAAGTTGTGGAAATAACAGGCCTTTTACTTAAGCAAATTCAGGCATAATCGTCGAAAAATAGACCGTCGCTGGTTCGAAATTAGCTGCAGAACTGTAGCGTTATGGTTTTATATTTTAGTCTTCGACCATAACGCTACAAATCCCGTAATGCAAATATCGTGCAGTTTACGGCGCAAGATTTTCTGCGCACTTTGGGGATGCATTTCGCCACTTTCCAGCATTTTTCAATGAACTACCTTTCATTCCCTAATTTTAGACATATTTTATAACCAATCTGTATATTTTATCTATCTCCTTACCCTTTCTAGTCGTCTCTACACACCAATAAACTCGCTTGACGTGAATTTTATGCCATCCATCCGACAACAAATTAACAACAGGCGAGTTTATCGGTCTGTGGCGACGACTAGAAAGGGTTAGATAGTGGATAAAATATACATGTTGGTTATAGAAATATCTAAAATTAGGGAATGAAAGGTCGCCGATTGACTAATGCTGGAAAGTGGCGAAATACATTCCTTAAGTGCGCAAAAAATCTTGCACCGTAAATTGCACCATATTTGCATTATGAGATCTGTCGTTATGGTCAAAGACTAAAATATAAAACCATAACGCTACAGTTCTGCAGCTAGTTCGACATTTACGTTTTTCAAGCTTACAAAGAGAAGTGGATGTAGGTTATGCTGGTCCACTTTTCTAAAGCGAATACTAAGTAGTCTTATTACTACATTAAACAAGAGGACCATGGGCTACATCGCTCACCTGAGCACTTTGGTTAGGAAAAAGCAGAAATCAGTTCAGTATTGAAAAGTTAAAAGATAAATGTGTTTCCGACATTTGATCTTCTATTTTGGCCTTGTCCTACCTCCAGGGATATGACTCAACACATTTGAAACTACTCTACCTGAGGATGCTTCAGAATTGATAAGACTCGATTTGATGTTCTTGAGAAGAGAATTATTATTGATATATCCCTTATGTTCTTTTTTATTACTTTGATCCCCTGTTGTGGCCCCATCCAACCCCAAGGGGTCATGATTTGAACAAACCTGAATCTACACTACCCGATAAAGCTTTCATATTAATATGACAAATCATTGCTTTGCTGTTCTTGAGAAGAAAATTTTTCAAGATTTTTCCTATATATTCCTATGTAAAACTTTGATTCCCCATTGTGGTCCCACCTTACTCCCAGGGGTCATGCTTTGAAAAAACTTAAATCTACTCTAGGTGCATAGGGTTTTACATAAGTTTCAACTTTTTTGGCCCAATGGTTCTTAAGAAGAAGATTTTTAAAAGATCTGTGCATTCTAGTTAAAATTCCTGAAGTTACAATAGAATAGAGCATTGGATATAAAAATTCAGAATCTTTATTAGTAAAAATTTATTTCTCTGAATTGACTGTAAAATGTCTGTAATTAGTTGATAGACATGTTTTGAACATCAAATAGTATCAAACATTTTTTTTCAATATATATTTTTTAGTAAAGATAGACGAAGATCATTGATAAATATAGAACAGTTTTGTTGCACTCCTGACTGCAGTAAAATTAAAACCATAGAATATAAAACTTCATAAAGTGTTGGCAACATCAAGTGGCAACGACATTGTGCAATATTTATAGTCCTATACTTCATAATTAAAACACATAAAAGTATTCAAACTTGGCTTTATATCTTGAATTATTCTCTGTTTTTGTCAAAAAACTAGCTAAAATAATATATTTAGAAGATGAAATATATTTTATAGTATTTTTTCCTTCAGAGGACAAACACTGTAAGCAACTGACGTCAACCAGAAACGTTCCACTCATAATGTTTTTCTTTATATTACTTCATATTTGACCTGCAATAATTCTAACATATTCGTTGCACTCCTGACCAAGAGCATGGGAGTCTTAAAAGAAGAATTATGAAGCAAAAATTACATCGGAACTTGTTCTGTTGCTTCAATGAAGTTGAGGTGGAATTACTTGAATTTTATAACAATTTTTCAGTGTGTTTATTTTCTACATTCACAAAAAAATCAAAGAAAAGATAAAAACACATCTAAATTGATAAAATTGAAAAAGAGAAGGATTTTGATGATAAAACTGTCAATAATTTAATACCAAATTATTCAAATAGATCACTATTAATTAAAGAATATTTCTTAGCATGAATAGAAGTCTTTTCATCATATAACTTGAATTTAAAAAAATGTGTTGCACTCCTGACCATAGAAATATAGATCTAAAACACAGACAAACCCTGTAATTTATAAATCTATTTGGTAAAAATGTTCTTTTTGTCTTTCCAAAATAAAAATCAGAGAATCATATACTGATAAAAGGTTTTTTCATGTTGGGGAGCAAATCATTAAATATTGCACTCCTGATATTATTGGGTATGCACAGATACTTGACTCTCATTAGTGCTGCTTGTGATTTATATAAGATGTTTAAGCTTTAAATTGTATATCGGTGATTGTTTTACACTTTGAAAATTCTTTTTTATTTAATTGTCTTTCAAATTTTTAAAATCGATTTTTTTTTTTGGGCAACACTACATTTTTTTTCTGTTGCACTCCTGACATGATGTAACATTTTTTTTCAAAATCAGCCATGACCACAACTTGGTCAAACAAAAGTTGCTACAGTCTACATTTAAAGCTCAATGCTTTGAATATAATTTGAAAAGTCTTTATTTCCAACATAAACCATCATTATTTATTTCACAGATCTTCAAAAAATATTGAATTTTCAAAATGTCACAAAAAGGTGTTGCACTCCTGACATTTTTAGCATCATTTCTGGGCATAACTTTCCTGTGAATTGAGATATCAATGAGATATTTGGCAGGTATTTAGACACTATCTAAAGACATATGCTGAGACATAGAAATTTATTCCCATTGCCTGTAGTTTTAGTGCAGGTTGATAAATGTGTTTGGTCATTTTTTTTAATTCACCCAGGAGCGTAGGGAGCCGAAAGGCTTTGGCTTCAGAAGATGGTGAAAACATGGGGTCGATACATACTTTACTTGATTTTTTGAAATTATTACACAAGTACATACAAAAAAGAAAAGGGAACCAAGGACATCCCGAATTTACAAGAGGTCAAACTGAAAAACACTGTATTTTCAATAAATACCTATGAGTCAGTTCAATGAGGACTGGAGTCATTCAGCATAATTATTCTTTAATAAAAATATAATCACGCTCATTTCTGAAGCGTTCAAATCGTGTTTGACAAAGTCGATATCCTGTCACGCAAGTTGATGTTGCTCAAGTCGTCCACTAAATGAATTTGCTTAACACAACATCCCAGATTTAACGCGGGACGAGATCAAAAATGTGTTTTTCCCAGAGATTTCTGTCCAATCACTTTCCAACTTGTACGCAGTTTTTTTCAAAAGTCATATATGGCGTATTTTTGAAAAGTTCAGACCAACTAAAATTTAAAAGATCTTTTTATTTATTTTATTACTTTATAGAAAGATAGGACTTTCATGTAAATCACACAATTTAAATCGATCACGTTTCAAAGTTATTAGAAATTTAAAACAATAACCGATTTATTTACCGACTCCACATTTAAATAACAGACACGGTTAAAAGTCAATTTAACTATAGAAACGTTATGTTATCCAATTTCAAAATCAGTGAAAATTTTAATTTGAACGTAAATAACATATATCTACACTCAATCTCGTATTATTATTTTTTTAGCTCAGATATGCCATATCTGTTCTCGCCTTGGGCCTCATTGTACAACCGGAAAAGGCCATCGTAATTCTATAAATGGGAAAGTTGAGACGTATTTATGGGAAATAATAAGAGAAGGGAGCTCTTTGTGATGGGTGAATAGATAGTTTATGTTTACCAGCTTCAGAAAGACTTCAAAACTGGAATTAATGTGCGAATTTCGCCTGGTTTTAGCAGATGTCTTAAAGTACATCGACTCGCACCTCTGGATATCGAGTTAGTATATCCCAACTTAAACACTTCAAATATGAAAGAGGTTACATTTTTATTAAAGAACAAATTTTTGTAGTATGATTCTAGTTGCTATTTCATTGGCCACAAGGTATTTTTTTAAAGTATTTTTAAAACAACCCCTTTTTGTATTATAGTGATTATGTAAAATCAAGCACAGTACATGTATGTTACCGGCCCCTGTGATGGTAAAATACTTGCATCTTATAAAGTATTTACCACACTCAAACATAATTTACCATGTATTCGGCAGCTAATGACAGTAATATCCATTAACTTTAAACTAATTTGCAACTTTTGAATACAAAAATTACTGTTTAGGAATAAGATAATAATTCGTGTATTCAGTGTTGAAAATAAATTCAACATAAGTATAAGTTCATACACCTCTTTAGAATGTGTTTAGTGTCTGGAAAAATGTACCTGCCTTAAGTTTGATTGATTGACTGATTGTATGTTGTTTAATGTCCCATTCTTCTACAATTTTCCACTCACATAGAAATGTCAGCTTTCGGTGAAGAGTCACAAATTTTGACCTATGCACGGCGCTACGGTCGTAGCAGTTATGGATTTTATTGTGCCAAGGGATCTCGAATTTTAAGGTCTCATTCAAAAGACCTGTGCCTTTCACTTCTAGTGCCAGGAGTTGAATATTTAAGGGAACCAACTGGTTTTTTGTGTGAAGAATACAATCGATTATTTTTATGTCATGTATAACCTTCATTGACTCATTCCTTAGGACCTTGACGTTTATCATAACATCATATGCACACGATGATATCCACCTGCCTATCAATTTAAAAGAAATCGTTCAAAATTATTTTCTTTAAAGAATTCATTTTTTAAATATTTGATGACTTCATTCTATTAAATTTGAAAAAAATAATTTCTTTATAATTGTAAATAGTAAGCGTATTTACTACATACACTGTTTTTCACTAAACTGCGCGAAATAATGTGCAATGAAAACCATAGTCGGTTCCCTTATTGTACAAATATATCAATTTTTCTTGTATTTAACTTTTTCCACATCTGAATGGGAGATGAAAGAATAGCCAAAAAATAATCTATAAAGTGTGTATTGATGATATAAATTATTTACAATTTTTTCATCCATTACAACAGAGAAACTGTCGCTTTAAAGTGGTCAAAAATGACCTTGCTTGTATAAGTGGAATTCCCTCTGAGAAATACAAAAATCTCTCATTCATTGAAATTATTTTCAAGAAAATCTCGTAGGTTATTGCTTTCATAAAATGTTATTTTGAATTGCTCACAACATTAATACTTATATCTGTCAATTCGTTTTTACTTCCAAAGTTTGTAGATTTTTATAAATGACAACAACAAGATAGTAAAAACCGTTGTTAAACATGAAGGAAAGTAATATACACAATCAATGTCAGTTTGCTGTTGAGGCAAATCAATATTAATGTGTTTATTTTCAAATATGAGCGGGGAAAAAAATGGCCATTCGTTGTGGACATGGAATGTACAATTTCAATTCACTTCCGGCACACCAAAACGGGGCAACTTGCATGGTGCATGACGTAGTCACTGACACTTCCCATGAAAGTGCGTCTGAGCAGGCCCATACCACGACACCCTGTGATGATCAAATTAGCATGTTCCTTCTCCGCCACATGGACAATGGCCTCCCCTGGATCTCCATGTCTCTTGAGGAATTTAGCCGATTTTTAAGGGGAAAACGGAAGAACTCTACTGTATATACGTATTAATTTTACTTTAATATTTATTGTTCTATTTATTAAGTTTTCATTCTATTATAACAAATATGATAATTACAAAAAAAAATTTGAAAAATGAGAACTTCTTGGGTTTAAAAGAATTACATAAACATGTACTCATTATTGTTTATTTTATAGTTAATGGTCCCCCTGATATCACTAAAAGCAAGAGAAATTCTGTCAGTCAATCTGTCACTCAGACTTTAAAATAACACTTTAATTTCCGGACGATATCTTCTCAAGTTTTTCAATGAAATTTTATATCATAACTTCTTATGACTTAAAGAACACCCCTTTTTGATTTTTAGGTATAAAGGCCAAGGTCTTAAATACATTCGTTATACCTTTGAAAATTGTTTCCTATATAATTATATACTAAAAAAAGTCTAACTTTTCCAATGTTTTACTGAGCGGTCATAAAAAAAATCGACGTTTGACCGCAGAGCGAGATATTGGACCTGTCGATGAGATGTTGGACCGCTTACGTCACAGTATGATGCGGGGTCAGCTGTATCTTATTTGCATTCGTTAGAGTTCGACAGATTAGCTTTACGGAATTGACAAAGTTTTAACCGCAGTGCGGATCAGCAAAATTTACATCATGTTATGTCAAAATAAAAAGTAAAAGGTATAACAAAACATTTATTGACTGTGTTCTCGGGCAAAATGCGTTTTGTCGGACCCTCGAACCAAACTGTTTGCCTTCGGCCTAACGGCCTCAGGCAAACAGTTTGGTTCTTTGGTCCCACAAAACACATGTTGCCCTCGAACTCAGTCAATAAATGTTTAATACTGCATGAAATTGGAAAAGTTTCCAGATACATGATAACTTTAATTCTCTTTGATTACTTTGTGTAATTTAAAGAAGACCCCTATTGATTTTGAGGTCAATATGTCAAAGGCCAAGGTAACAAATAATCATATATTAATTATATAAAGTATTTTCAGATGATAACTCTAATTTTCTTAATTTGTACTTTTGCAAAGAAACTTAAAGGATGAAAATCTTTCTATCTTAAAAAGACTCCTATTGATTTTAAGGCAAAAAGGTCAAGGTCAATCCCTCTGTTTCTTCCTTATGTGGGGTACATTAATTCCCTGACTTATTTCCCATTCATTTTTGTGGAACTGTAAGAGAAGCAACAAAAAGGCCCCAATTCTTCCAAAACCTTGTTATTAAGTTATGTCTAAATTCCCAGTTGAAATAACGCTGAATTGAAGAGTATACGTCCGTTTTTATGGTTCAACTTTGACTCTCAGTGAGGTGCATGTTTTATTCATTATACAATAATCATTATCTTTATTAGCTTAAGTTATTAAGATCTCTATATCCTTGATGAAGAGATGAAATTTGAAGCGGAAAGAGAAAGTATAAGGAAAGTACAAGGAAAAATAAGTGTGTTGTCTATTATTATTATTGTTGTTGAAACTTACATGGTAAATCTGGTACAACTATGATTATGTATCTATTTTTGGTATGAGTTAACTCCAATGTTACTCACTTCCTGTTGACCTGCTTGACCAGCCCTGGTGTGGCTATTTCTTAATTAGAAATCCTAATGCATCAGATATTTTGAGTGCCTAAAACCACTATGTAAGTCTTTTTATATTATTTTTGAGCTATATTTTCACTTTATTTGAACGTATTTTATAAAGTTTCTATTTAGATAAAAAGTTTTTCTTAGGTAAAAACATTCTCTAAAGTATGGCATGTCATTTTGGTCACTAAATTTTGTAATACTTTTTTTAACTTGTGTTTAAATACTATATCTGTTTGAACTATTTTTTTTTGTACTTTATTTGTAAGCATTTGTTTATATTTTTTGTAGCTTTTTACCACAAACAAACTCGCGCACTCATACTGTGTACACTCATGACCCACACAACATGAAGAATAAATTTATTTCGTGTGACTTTGACTTCTCATGTGTTGTACAAAGTCGATGGTTAGCTATCTGCCTGCACCAGGCAGAATAGTAAAAAGATAGTGGTTTCGTTACTTTCACATGGCTGACGCTCTTGGTAGACGAGTACGGACATTAACAGAGAAAGGCCAAACCATGTTTCAAGAACAGTGTAAAAAACTAAAGGGAAAAGTGGACAGAGCATGGAATGAAGTAGAGGATGTCTTAGTAACTTCAGGCTCGTGTGAAAAAGACTTCAGAAAAATAAGGGAAGTAGAACGCTTACTCAATGTGAAATTTAAAGAATTTTGTATTGTCTCAGAAGATTACAAGAAATGTCTTGATTCTCAAAACACTGAAGATGCTCGCAATATGTGGAAAGAATTTGATATGTTTGTGAACAAGTGTATTTCAATAGTGAAGAAAACAAGTAATGAACTTGAAACAACAAAATTTGAATTACTGGAAACATTATCTCATGTGTCAAGTTCGAGCAGTCTTCAGAGAGCTAAAGCACAAGCTGAAAAGGCCAAACTAGAACTTATTAAAAAAGAGGGTGAACTTTTAAAACAAAAGACCGACATTGAAACAAAAATAAGCATTGTTCGACAAGAAAAAGAAATTCTCTCAGCGGAAGCAGATTTATCAGAAGAACATAAAATAGATCTTCCAGTTTCTACAAAAGAACAATTGACCAGTGCTTATATAATGAACCATCATTCTGCAAATACTGGTATTGACAACGTTCAACAAAATCAACCAAGCTTTGAACAAAACCCATCAAACACAATACACAACCCACCCATCAGTGTGTATAATCCTGCGAGTGTCTATCAACTTCCTGTCTCTCAAACTTCAGCTATGTATGTGCCTCCAAATTCTGTGCCACAAATGTTTATTCCTTCAAATCCAGCGCCGCCATTGTTTATACCTCCTAATCCTGCTCCTCAAGTGGTGTCTAATACTTCAGCAATAACCGACTTTTCTAAGTTTCTGTTGCGCAAGGATTTTCTCCTCACAAGATTCACAAACTTTGATGATCGCCCAGAAAGTTTCAATTCTTGGACTTCTTCATTCCGCAGCATTGTATCAGAACTTGGAGTCACACCATTTGAGGAAATGGATTTACTCGTGAAATGGCTGGGCCCAGAATCGTCAAAGTTTGCACGTACACTACGCTCAGCAAATACCCACGATCCACGTCTGGGATTGAAACGCATATGGGATAGACTGCATGACAGATATGGAAGACCAGAGATGGTTGAACAAACTCTTAAAAGGAAAGTACACTTGTTTCCAAACCTCACAAATAGAGATCATGCCAAATTATATGATCTAGTGGACATTCTTACAGAAATTGAATCTGCTATGGCAAATCCACAGTATAACCTTCTTCTCAGCTACTTCAACTCTTCCACTGGAGTTCTACCGATAGTAAGCAAGCTACCAACATCTCTACAAGATAAGTGGACTACTCAAGCTGCTGGATATAAGAAACGGAACTGTGTACCATTTCCCCCATTTTCATACTTTGTCAATTTCATCCGTGAAATATGTGATATGCGTAATGACCCAGGACTTATTTGTCAACAGTCCACAAACCCACAGGTAGCGTACAGCAAGCCTAGATCTACTGGCAATGTCACCTCTCGTAAAGCTGAAATTTCGTCACTAACACCGCCAACTCGTTGCCCCATACACAATGCTGGACATACACTGAATGAATGCCGTGGCTTCAAAAGAAAATCACTACAAGAACGTCAAAGGATTCTATGTGAGAAGAATTTGTGTTTCCGGTGTTGTGCTTCACAGAGTCATATGTCTAAAAACTGTACGGCAGACATAAAATGTGATATATGTGGTAATTCTCGTCATGTCACAGCAATGCATATTGATCGTCGTCCTCAAAGACCTCTGTCACACACGGCCGTAACCACAGTCAAAACTACTTCGGACAATGGCGGGGAGCCATCTCCAGAAAATGATGAAACAGTGAAATCGTGTTGTACTCAGCTGTGTGGAAATTCTGTTGGTGGACGTTCATGTGGAAAAATAGTTCTGGTGGAGGTGTTTTCTACTTTAAACCCAGAGAAAACAATTCGTACATATGCTACAATCGATGACCAAAGTAACCGTACTTTAGTGTCTCCTAACTTGATCGAACAACTTGGTGTTTCGGGAGACTGTAAGTCCTACACACTTACCTCATGCTCTGGTGTATCTACATTCAATGGACGCCGTGTGAATGGATTGTGTGTGAAATCCTTAGATGGAACATCATTTAACTTACCTGAAGTTATTGAATGTGATTCAATTCCAAGTGATTATCTTGAAATACCTACTTCAGATGTCGCTGATTCATATCCGCATCTACAACGCATTGCATCGTTCTTACCACCCTTTGATCGTACATTTAATGTTGAACTCCTTATTGGACGTGACTTACCTGATGTACATCATGTACATGACCAAATAACTGGTAGCATAGGTCAGCCTTTTGCCCAACTTCTATCATTAGGATGGGTTATTATTGGTGAAGTTTGTATTGGAAAAGTTCATCCCCCAAAGGAAGTAAATGTAAACAAAACGCATATTCTCAATGATGGACGGTGTACCACCTTCCCATTGTGTCAGAATAACATCAGTGTCAAGGACAGTGATAACAGCATATTCTTACAAACTCCATTTGACAACAAGATTGGACTTTCTGTTGATGACCGCAAATTTCTCACTCTCATGGATGAAGAGTTTCATAAGGATGCTGAAGGCTATTGGTCTGCACCACTCCCTTTTAAAGATTCTAAACCAGCGATGCCAAACAATTATTCACAGGCCTGGAAACGTGCTTTGATCCTCAACTCAAGTCTGCAGAGAGATCCTCACAGAAGAGAACACTTTTTTGCATTCATGTCAAAAGTTTTAGCAAGCGGGGCAGCCGAAGTTGCCCCATCCGACATACCCGGGGAATGCTGGTACTTACCTCTTTTTGGGGTGTACAATTCTAAAAAGCCGGATCAAATCCGAGGAGTTTTCGATTCATCTACTGTGTACAAGGACATTTCATTGAACAGTGTGTTAATGTCTGGACCAGACTTAACAAACAACCTTGTGGGAATCCTCATGCGTTTCCGTGAGAATGCAATAGCGATCAGTGGTGACATTCAGCAGATGTTTTATGCATTCCGTGTTCATGAAAAACACCGTGATTATCTCAGGTTCTTCTGGTATGAAGATAATGACTTTCAAAAACCTCTGATACAATATCGTATGAAAGCACACGTATTTGGAAATACACCATCTCCAGCTGTGTTAACTTACGGACTTCATAAAGCATCAGCTGTCGGTGATTGTGATGTTCGTAAATTTGTTTACAATAATTTTTACGTTGACGATGGACTTACCTCCCTTCCCACTGAAGCTGAAGCAGTGACCCTTATGAAGAAAACACAAGCAGCACTAAAAGAAAACGGAAATATTCGTCTTCATAAAATCATCTCAAACAGTGTAAACGTGATGAAATCATTCCCTACAGATGACTTAGGAAGTGACCTTAAAGAACTGAATCATAGTACAGACATGTGCAACTTACCTGTTCAACACAGTTTAGGAATGTTGTGGGACTTGAACAGTGATATGTTTGTGTTCAAAATCTCTAATGCAGAAAAACCTTGTACCCGAAGAGGTCTTTTATCTACACTGAACAGTGTGTTTGATCCAGTTGGATTTATTTCTCCAGCAACCATCAGTGGAAAAATTCTGCATCGTGAACTTGTACCTCCTGGATGTGACTGGGATGAACCACTCTCAGAGGAACACGTGAAAAAATGGCAAAACTGGCTTGATTCTTTACACTCTATTAACGACTATAGAGTTCCGAGAATGATCGTATCTACTTCCATATCTCAGGCACATTGTTTGGATGTCCATGTGTTCTCTGATGCATCAGAACATGCCGTTTCTGCCGTTGCATATCTCCGAGTCATTGACAGAGTGGGAGAAGTTTCTATTGGATTCCTTATGGGAAAATCAAAGCTGGCACCTCTTAAAGGTCACACCATACCAAGACTGGAATTATGTGCCGCCGTCCTGGCCACAGAGGTAGGAGAAGCAGTATGTGACTATTTGAACATTCCACAAGATCGGTTTCATTACTATAGTGATAGCAGAATTGTCTTAGGATACATTTGCAATAACACCCGCAGATTTTTTGTGTATGTTTCGAACCGTGTAGAAAAAATTCACAAAGTTACATCTCCATCTCAGTGGTCCTATGTCTCAACAGATAAAAACCCTGCAGATATAGCGACAAGATATTCACATACAGCATTGACCACATCTTTACAAAACTGGATAACGGGACCCCAATGGTTGAGAAATGTTCCAGAGGAAACCAAGACTGTTTATCCCCTCATCGAGCCAGAAAGTGACAGAGAAATTCGTCAAGAAGTTGTTTCAGGCAAAACTCAAATTTCAACTGAGATTTTGGACTCGAGTCGTTTTTGTAAATTTTCTACCTGGAAGAGTCTTGTGAAAGCCATTTCAACTCTGAGACATTTCATTAGAAGTAAAACAAAAGTGAACTGTGAAACCATTGAAGAACAACCAAAACTACACAAAGAAACAGAAAAATTCATCATTCAACTGGTTCAACAAGAGCCTTACAGTAGAGAAATTGAGAACCTAAAGAGTGAAAAACCTATACCAAGAGACAGCAAAGTGTCAAGGCTAGACCCGTTCCTTGATTCGTCAGGAGTTTTGCGTGTCGGCGGAAGGCTGAAGCGAAGTTCAGAATTATCGCTAGGAGAAAAGAATCCAGTCCTTATACCTAATCAACACCATATTGCGAAACTTCTAGTGCTTCATTATCATGAAATAATTCGTCATCAAGGACGTCATCTGACTGCTGGAGCTATCAGAGCTGCAGGATACTGGATACCGAGCTGCAAACGACTGATATATTCCATTTTATCTGGTTGTGTAAAATGTCGTAGACTTCGTGGTAACTTTGTTTATCAAAAGATGGCAGACTTACCTGAGGAACGACTGGTTTCTTGCCCACCATTTACTTATGTTGGCGTCGACTACTTCGGACCCTGGAATGTTGTCACCCGACGTACACGTGGTGGTTCTGTGAATTCCAAACGATGGGCTGTGTTGTTTACATGTTTATCATGTCGTGGTGTCCATATTGAAGTGATCGAAGAAATGAGCACATCTTCCTTTCACATCAATCAGAGGCAAGTGAAGGAATTCTATTCAGACAGAGGAACCAATTTCATTGGTGGATCTAGAGAACTTGGAATTGATGCTATTTTCGTGGAAGACCTCTCAATGAAATCCTTCCTAAAACAACAAGGAGCAGTTTGGAAGTTCAACACACCTTTCTCCTCTCATATGGGAGGCGCTTGGGAGCGCTTAATTGGTGTTATCAGACGGATCATTGATTCCATTCTACTAAATGCTAAGTACACCAAACTTACTCATGAAGTCCTATGCACATTTATGGCTGAAAAGACAGCAATAGTAAACGCACGTCCGTTGGTACCAGTATCCACAGACCCAGAAACACCTTGCATTTTGTCTCCAGCTGTTTTGCTTACGCAAAAAACCACAGATTCTACAGAGGATTTCAAACATCTATCTGTTCGTGAAATTTATACTTCCCAGTGGAAATTCGTTCAGTGCCTAGCCGAGACATTTTGGCGCCGATGGAAGAGTGAGTACCTGCAGAGTCTTCAAGTGCGCAGAAAATGGAAACATACTGTAAAGAACGTTCGTATTGGAGACATTATTCTCTTGAAGGACAATGAAGCACAGCGCAACCACTGGCCGACTGGACTGGTAGAACGCGTTTTTCCTAGTGACGATGGACTGGTGCGCAAACTTGAAGTTCGCATTATGAAAGATGGGCAATCGCGGACTTACGTTCGCCCAATCTCAGAAATTGTGTTTCTGTGCCATTCAGAGTAATTTATGAAAATGTACACTTTTGTGACGATTTAACTAGACTCTAATTTAGACTTTTTTGTCTCACTTTCATATGCACCATGTTTATTTGTTAGGTGATATATTCATATCAGACGGGGAGTGTGTTGTCTTTTATTATTATTGTTGTTGAAACTTACATGGTAAATCTGGTACAACTTAACTACTATGATTATGTATCTATTTTTGGTATGAGTTAACTCCAATGTTACTCACTTCCTGTTGACCTGCTTGACCAGCCCTGGTGTGGCTATTTCTTAATTAGAAATCCTAATGCATCAGATATTTTGAGTGCCTAAAACCACTATGTAAGTCTTTTTATATTATTTTTGAGCTATATTTTCACTTTATTTGAACGTATTTTATAAAGTTTCTATTTAGATAAAAAGTTTTTCTTAGGTAAAAACATTCTCTAAAGTATGGCATGTCATTTTGGTCACTAAATTTTGTAATACTTTTTTTTAACTTGTGTTTAAATACTATATCTGTTTGAACTATTTTTTTTTTGTACTTTATTTGTAAGCATTTGTTTATATTTTTTGTAGCTTTTTACCACAAACAAACTCGCGCACTCATACTGTGTACACTCATGACCCACACAACATGAAGAATAAATTTATTTCGTGTGACTTTGACTTCTCATGTGTTGTACAAAGTCGATGGTTAGCTATCTGCCTGCACCAGGCAGAATAATAAGGATATTTTACAATACAGTATAATCGAAATTATTTTAAACTAAACTTTTTTATAATCTCTAGCAACCAGAGTTCAGTATGACAAGGGTTGATCTGCATATCAAACTTTATACATGCTGTAGAAAAATATAAGACGGAAAATAGAAGTGTCTACTTACAATCCCCATTTTCTCTATTTTCTTGTTGTATTTGCTTCCAGAGCCTCCACTTTATGTCTGACTTCCTCCAATAGCTCACGGTGAGGGTCTTAAAAACAATTACAACTAACAGACAAACAACTCAATTATTCAATTCATTTATTATTCCAGTTTATGTTTCTCCTTTACTCTAATTTATTACTAATTTTCACAGTTATATATCATTTTTGTTACTTTTACTTTTGTCCTTGCCAGATACTGTGCTATAGACAACACACAGAAAGTGATAGAAGACCAAGCCTTACAACACACATAAATGTTAAAATTTAAAAAAAAAAGCCACCGAAAGCATAATAATAATAATAATAATAATATCAATAATAAAATAAATAAATAAATTACATGCAATACTAAATTTTCAACGTGCATAAAATAAGAGGAATTAAAAACATCACATCCATGATAAGTGTTTTACAAGACATAATTGCCATTATTCTTATAATAATAATAATAATAATAATAATAATAATAACAATAACAATAATAAAATTAATAAATAACATGCAATGCTAAATTTTCAACGTGCATAAAATAAGTGGAATTAAAAACATCACATCCATGATAAGTGTTTTACAAGACATAATTGCCATTATTCTTATATTTTTATTACAAAGTAAAGTTATATTAATTTAGACAAAATGACGCATTGCAAGCTTTTGTCAAAATTTCGTTTTCCCACCTTTCATCATGTTATATTGTTTAGTGATTTTAGCAAGACAGAGAGTATGTTTAATTAAAACATTTGACAAAGAATTCAACAAAATAAATTGTCATCTTAACAGAACAAGCAACAATAGGTTTTACAGATTACCGAGAGCAGTAGGGGTGTATATCAAACTCACAAAATTTGTCATGTCAGGAAAAACACCTTCTTTATAAAACTTGTGGGGCTTTTTTTTTTTTATCAAAAGTATTCAACAAAATTAGATAAAAGAAAATATCATGGTTAAAGATTTTATTTCATCTTAAAATTTCAGAACACAGGAATATATATGAATAGCTATAACAATCAAAAAAATCTAATAAGATAAAAAAGTTGTGATTATTTTGTGATATTGGCAAAATAGTAAGGAGGAACCTCATATAATATTCAAGAATAATAGTGTCTTCTATAAGTAGAAAAGATTCAATTTCCATGCTATTGTGACACTGATATTATCATAAGAGACTTCTTTTATCTATATATTTATAGATATGTGAATTTCAACTGAATACACATTTGTAATCTACAATAACATAACAGTGGAAAGTACACAGGAAAGTAAAAATTATATTAATAAAACCATATACATGTAATAGGTAATAACGGAAGTGAGTATGATTGTTGGTCTGATTTTTATTGTTGTTTACCTCCGGCAAACGAGAACAGGACAGTGGGAATGGTGGATGACGTAATCACTCACGCTCCCTAGTAATGTCCGCCTTATTTTACCCATGCCTCGACAACCAGTCACTATCATATTGGCCTTCTCCTTGTCAGCCACAGCAACGATCGCCTCTCCAGGTCCGCCCTGTTTGGTCACAAACTTTGACGATTTCTGTGGGTTTCAAACAGTGACAACCTTTGTATAAACATTATTGCAGAGATGAGGTGGGAAAATCTCATAAATGCTCAAATATCATTCTTCTTCTGTTGCATAAAAATTAAATTCCCAGGTACCTTTTTTATTGGTTATTCTACTTTTGAAGAATTATGTTTATGTCTCCATAAGATGATGAAATATTATGGAAAGAGTTTTAGTCTCGCTTTTATATTTCAATTTTGGGAAAAATAAAAATATTTTCAATTTTGATAACATCTGGTTGTATCTTCAATAGAACGAAATTTATACCGTGCCTCTTTAGATCCAGAATAGTGTATCTAAAAATATTGAGTTATTGACGCACATGATAACAGCATGAATTAAAAAAAATATCAAAATGCCTGGTACAGATGGAAAAATAGCAACAGCCTTGTCTCATTGTTTTAACGTTTCTCCCTGTAAATAGCCTTCAGAATAATCAAACCCAAGACAGCCACGGATTTCAGTGGTGGTAGATTTGTTCCTTCTTTATAAAGCTATTCAGTTGTAAGAAAATATAATCAGATGTAAAAACCTATCCTAAAATATCTTGGGAGAAATATCTTTACTTACGATGCCGGCCGCCTTTATTTTCTCTTGGTACTTGTTTTCCAGAGCTCTCACTTTTTTGTTAATCTCATCCAACAGTTCGTGCAAGACAGCAGGGCCTTAAATACAGTGATAAAAAACCTCAAAAATACAGGGGAAAAGGGACAAATAAACAATAATTCTGTCTAATGGGGACCATGTTTATCAAAAGGGGGACCGAAGGTAACAGCTGGCACCATTACGTTTGAACATAAAATTTGAACTTTGTTCAACACTTCTTGGTAAGTTGTCACCTAAATTATTTAAAAGATTATCTAAAAAATTATTTTTTAAAAAAATTAATACATGTGACAATATCTAACTTTGTTCCCATGTGCGTTCCTTTCCTTCGTCAAAAATGTGGTCTCTTGGAGATATCTGTGATACAATATTGTGAATCATTACTACAGGTCCGTAATAGAAAAGACAAGTATTCCTAAAGACTGGGGACATGACTTGGTACATCTATCAGAATTGTTGGCAATAACTGAAACATTATTTAAAAAGATTCTAAACTGGTAAGACCTCTAAGGCTTGTAAAACAAGCGATGTCTGGGATGTTTGAGCTTGTTTCCTTTGTTGACCAAAGTAGATCCAAATTAAGAGAATGGTTTAATAAGTGTAAGCATATAAGGAAATGAATTCAACATCTATGTCCAGGCATATTGCAAATTAAAATGACATCAAAAGCTAACACAAATACAATAATTACATGTCACAGTACATTCATATTTATATATATACGGTAGATATTCATGCAAAAAGACATGCTACACACATGCATTCATCGTTTTATATGGCTTCGTAGACAAAGTTAACTTGAAATCATTCTTTTTTTTTTAATTGAGTCACAGAGCCTTTTTTTATGCTGACAGTTCGCACCGAAGCCTTCAATTTGCAGGAATCGTTTAGCATTAAAGCCTGTCCTCTAGAAGACCAATTCAGTCTTCAATGTTTTCCACTGAGGTTTTCCTAATTGATTGTCTATTCGTACGTTACATTACAGTTATTAGTTTATCATATAATTCTTTCTCGAATTCTATAAGCTTACACCTTTTCAACCAAATTTCTGCTTGTTCTTGTTGTCATGTTTCTAGCTTGGTAAATGTCAATTTTTATGTACAGAGTTTTTGTACTGTCACTTTGTTTTGTGTTTAGTGTTTATACTTTAATATATCCTTATAAATCTAAACCTTTTAAATTTTGTCACGTTGTGTATAAAACTTAATATTTTATCCATTGTTAATAAACCTTCTCAGTTTTGCTGTATTTCGTAAATTTATTTTTAAAGGTGTTTTCTTTGGGTCTTAGAAAAGTTATTCTCCAAATAATTTTTAAAAAAAAAACTATGTAGATATGTAATAACAAAAAATATGTGCAGGTTTTTACTGATTTAAAGAACTTACGCTCTACAGGAATACCAAGATCTGTAATTAACACAAACAACATGGCGTATACAGGCAAATCACTCACCGTGGTACTGCACGCTTACTAAATCACAATGGAGGCAAATTATATAAAGCTCAAAATCTCTAAAAGCTTGGGACATTTCATTTTTATCCTTTAACACTTCTGTTTTTGATTGAAGCCAATTTCCGAGAAATAAGTGATGATGACATGTTTTGATGCCACGTGCACACAAATTTAATTGTTATCGTCAAGGATCGTTGATATTCTACGTGTTGTCCGTTTTTAAAAACGTTTAATTAAACATTTTTAGGAAGTTAAACTATACGCTGTTCATTGTAGATGAAATGAAATTTGCCGTACAAAAGAGCTTTTAGGATAAAATTGGGGGAAAAAAATAGGTTCTCTTTTCATGCACTATCTATTGAGCTGTTACATTGGATTCATCAACAACTGGCCAGGACGGGTGGAGATTTAACATCTTTTGAGTTTAAAGTGACTAGATTCTTTCTTATTTCACAATAACTCCATTATATATAGCTGATTAAGATATACCTGAATAAACAGTTCCACAAATTTTTGGGGTTTTTTTACCTTGAACAATGTAAGACCATAAGCAGATACATACCCTTGTCTTTTAATTTAACCGCAATAAATTCAAAGAATTATTTTGACACAAACCTATAGTATTTCGCATTCCTAAAGTTGCTTTAATCTAATGTGTGCCGAATTAAATATACATGATAAGTAAATAAAATAAATAAATATTTTATATAATGCATGAATTTACAAAATATGTTCTACCCAGGGTTAACAAAGTATATGTAGTCAATGAGTGAGAGAAAGGTAAAGACTTGTTATGACCAGGCAACCTTACATGTACTGTAATTGTCATTTCTGGCAGATTTTGTTTTTATCTAGTAAATTTCGCAATATAACTACTTTAAAATATTTGTAATTTTATTAAAATTTATTTGATAAATAAAAAATATGCCTCAAAGCAAATATGCTTCAATTAATTAATGTGGTTTTTTCCATATTAGACAAAACGATTAGACAACAAAACATAATCGCTGGACAATAAGGTTCATTACTTTCTCTTTCTAATTCATCTTACTGTAGCTTCAGAAGTTGTGAATGTTGTGTGACATAATGCAATCCCTTTAGCATGTTATATAATGATTACATAACAAAATCTATTTTTTCCTAGCCATGCAAGCGTTTATGTGGTAGTGTTGCAAAGCTATAAGTCCACATTAAAATTGGAGTTTTATTTACAATAATATTCAGATATACTACTAAGCAATTTCTAGCTCAGAAAGTTAAAGTGTTTGGCAAATCACAAACATACATTACATGTCTTCTAGAGTGGACATGTGTTAGTATAAAATGAACCTTTACTCTGTCAAAGTTGTTATAATTGCCAAAGTTGTTATAATTGTCAAAGTTGTTATAATTGTTAAAGTAAAGATCTGAAATGAAATTAAATTAATTTAAACTTCTCATTAAACAGATACATATATAATATAATTTAATATGTAATATACTGTTATAGATGTAATTTCCATCCTACTTAAACATTTATATTGAATTTTTTACTAACGTTTATGTTGAATTTTTTACTTGTCTTATTTTTTAACATCCAAACACATTGGTTTGACTTTTTTAAAATTTGAATCAGGAATACAATATACTCTCTCCAGAAATTTAAGTATGCAAATACAGTTCGTCTGTCAATAAAAAAAAAAAGATGGTACGACCTTGGTAGAAATCCACAAAAAATTATCGAATATGAAGTACTATATTTAAAGCAAAAGGCTGCAAAATGTCTATGTTGGTGGATTGGTGGGAAAAAAATTAATAGTCCATAATGGTATTCAATATGAAATTAACAAAACATGGAAGAAAGCAATTACATTTTCAACCAATGATACCTAAAATTTTACAAAACAAGTACAATTCAAATTCCGACAAAAGGAAATTCAAACATACAAGTCATATGAAGGCCGGGTTACTCTAAAGCGCAGTAACTACTGAATGAAAATCCTTTGGCGAATTACACGATTAGTTTAATCAATTACCATTGATTACATGTTTCCATTTTGGATAATAAAGCTGGATTCTTTAGTAATTTGCATGTATAAAGACAAGGGAACATATCGACAACAGAAAGTTTTAAGTTACCTACGGGATTAAAAGCATTTTGGGAAATGGTAAATATGAGTATTATAATCATAGAAACGAGCACTTACTTGCATCCACGAAATTGTACCGCTCTGGTGTATGCACAAGAAAGAGGGTATCATCTTCTCGGAGGAAATTCTCCACATAAACTGAAAAATACATGTATAACAACAATATTGAGTGACAATTAAAGTAAATATGTTGAAATTTATTTATTTGTCTTCCTGGCAAGTAGGTTTCAGTAGATTTCCACCTGCATCTACTTGCACATGTCGTCACTTCTAACAGCTAAGTCTTCGTACAATGTACGTAAATACTTTTTATAGTGAAGATTTGGCACTTGAGTAAGTAAATAAAGTCAGTACAACACTTTTCTTACTTTTTTTTCTGGAACATTCACTAAACCGGTTGAATGATCCTAGGACATAAAAGATCAATTAGTAGGGCGGTTTTGCAGGGTTAAGACATCTTACTTTACACTTGCCCTGTGAAAAATCGGAAATCGTTGATTTCATCTAAATATTTAAGGAAATTAAAAAATTAATTGTCTCTTGGGTAGTCAACCGAGAAGTTATTCAGGGTGATTTCTTTTCTTCACATAGCCTTTCAAGATGCACATAGTTGTCAATCCTCTAGCATTCGTCATGGTAGCAATGTCAGGCATGCGCGAGTTATGACACTTTCCCTATTCTTTATTGAGAAGTTGCTGGCTCGTTTAATACTCCCCTAAAGGGGGAGTATTAACGAGCCAGCAACATAGAGAATAGGCTATAGATAACAACAGACGTAAAGGCGGCCATGATGTGAGAAAACCCTGGTGTTACAAATAGGCATTTTATGTGCATAAGCACGTGTTATTAGGCAGTCACTTGAATGCTTAACGAAGGCTGAGAGATAGAGAGTTCTAGAAACATCGTGGGTACGTAGATCAATGTCCATATATGGAAATTCAAAGCGAAAGTAGATGACAAATCGTGTTTAATTTCGTTTCTTTCGTTATTTTGCCGTTTTGACAATACTTTGACAGCGATAAACAAACACAGAAATCAGTTTTCTTTCATTTGGTATATAGTTTCTTACAATAAAACGTTGCACACAAGTACACAATGCACTTAAACCAGGTCCGCTTGACATTTTGAACAGGGGCAGATAACTACATTCCCGCGTAATGTCAGAGAAGACGGAGTATTTCTAAGGTGTGTTTTTGTTAATCAGTGTCAATTTTCAACTGTTACTCATATTCATATTCTTACTCATATTCTCACAATGCTTAAAGATAATAAAGTAAATAAAATACATCATTTTAATGGATCAGATCTATGGACTATCACTGAAACTTTCGGATAACATTTACAGTAATTGGTATGGATAATTATAATAGATATGTTTATTTCTTTATTAATTTTTTAAACAACCTTAATAACAGAATGTCAAGTGATTCCACTGATCCAGGTGACATCATACCACCAACTCCAAAAAGTATAAAAAGGAAAAGGTAACGTTAAATAATAATTATGTTAATTGGAAACCTACAAAGCATGTCTGTTGTGTGTTTTTAGCAATTATCCTAAAATGAAAAATATTAAATGATATGATAATTCATCAAATGCATTTCTTACTCTTACTACCAGACCCCAGAACCAGAACTGAGTGATCCAGACAGTGATTTAAGTAGGCCCCCAAGTCCAAGCATTCTTAAAAGGAGAAAAGTGTATCACATTGGTAGGTAATTTTCATATTGATAGATATACTCAAATTAATCATTTTATTTTAATGAAGGGAACTTAAGTGTTCAATATATTTTTTATTTAGCCAAACGGTCTGAAATCCAGATAAAGTAAAAGTACGCAAACTTTTGTATCAGGAACTATGCTTGTGTTTTCACTCGACATTTACACTGAAAATAATCTGGTCAGAGAAGAGGAAATAGCAGGGCCTTCCAGTAGTACATGTATGACAAATGCAAAAACTCAAACAATCATTACCATTTAAAGAAATTATTAGTTTATTAAGATGGAATTTGTAAAATACATGAATGCTGACATTCTAAAACTGTATGAAGATAATGGAAATTCCATAACAGAAATAGCTAATTTTTTATTAGAAAAATCAAAAAGTGTTGAAGGCTCATCCCATTGTTTCTATCAGATCAGTGTTGAGTGGATTGATATATGGACTTGATATTTTTCACATGGAATTTCTTTTTCAGGAATTTTTTTTATCAGATAAATATATCATACAGCTAGATTAACATTACTTTTAAAATTGAATTGCTCGAAATTAGAAACAGTGAATGCTGATACTTTTGTAGTATTGCTTCAAAAACTAGAGTCATATTTGAATTAATATGAGCTATAGAAAGATAGAGAAAAACACTTAAAGAATAATAATTATCAGATTGTTTCAATAATAAAATATTCTAACAATATTATTGCAATATTAATGGGTGAATAAAAAAAAAATGACCAAACGCATATTTATCAACCCACACTAAAAATACAAAAGTGTATCACATTGGTAGGTAATTTTCATATTGATAGATATACTCAAATTAATCATTTGATTTTAATGAAGGGAACTTAAGTGTTCAATATATTTTTTATTTAGCCAAACGGTCTGAAATCCAAAAAAAGTAAAAGTACCCAAACTTTTGTATCAGGAACTATGCGTGTGTTTTCACTCGACATTTACACTGAAAATAATCTGGTCAGAGAAGAGGAAATAGCAGGGCCTTCCAGTAGTACATGTATGACAAATGCAAAAACTCAAACAATCATTACCATTTAAAAAAATTATTAGTTTATTAAGATGGAATTTGTAAAATACATGAATGCTGACATTCTAAAACTGTATGAAGATAATGGAAATTCCATAACAGAAATAGCTGATTTTTTATTAGAAAAATCAAAAAGTGTTGAAGGCTCATCCCATTGTTTCTATCAGATTAGTGTTGAGTGGATTGATATATGGACTTGATATTTTTCACATGGAATTTCTTTTTCAGGAATTTTTTTTATCAGATAAATATATCATACAGCTAGATTAACATTACTTTTAAAATTGAATTGCTCGAAATTAGAAACAGTGAATGCTGATACTTTTGTAGTATTGCTTAAAAACTAGAGTCATATTTGAATTAATATGAGCTATAGAAAGATAGAGAAAAACACTTAAAGAATAATAATTATCAGATTGTTTCAATAATAAAATATTCTAACAATATTATTGCAATATTAATACAGCATTATGATAACAATATATTTAAATATATAATAATTTAAAATCATGATTATGTAATTAACATCTAGATAATATTCTTTGCTAAAGTGTATTTCCATTAAAAGTATTCATGTATTATCTTTTAAGGTGCCTGGTTTCCCTGATTGGTACAACATTAAGTATTCCGAGGATCCTGCAATTTATACTTATAAACTGAAGAATGATCTGGAATCAGGGGACTTGAAAATTATAGTTTAATAGACTTTGCATTTGTTTCTCCTAATAAAAACAGCTGTTAATTTTTGTCATTACTTAAAATTGTTAAAAATAAATATAGATTTACTGTTTTACAAGTGTTATTATTCATTTTTTATGTAACCGAAAAATTGGCAGAAAACATGAAACGCTACTGAATTTCAAATACCTGTATCTTTATTGTACATTGACCAATCTGAATAACTTTTAAACCATTGAAATCCTTGTAAATTTACCTTTCTTTAGATGTAAAACAAGTGTGGTTTCAAAATTATTTTAAAAATTGCCTGTTATTGCTAGTCATGGGGACTGTGCATTTGACTTCGACTGCGTCAGTCCGTAGACTTGGAGACTGGACATGATGGTACATAAAGACAAAATAAGATACAAACTGTACTTACAGTTAAATGCTTGCTCCGAAAAAGTGCTCTCATCCACTCCGATGACAATCTTCCTTCCGCCCTGTGCCATTGTTTTCTTGCAACTGAAAACAATACCGGGTGTATGTGTATATGTGTAGTTTCCGCTAAACGAACTGCTACGATCTGTTTCACTAATCAATGAATGAATGGCATGGTCGCATCTGCCCGAGTTGTCTCTTTTAGTGCAAGTAATAGCAAAACTCAGTGGTGTAGCTACCATGTAAGCATCCACATAATGACATTATTTTTTCAATTAAAAAAAAATTTCTTTGATGAATGAACTTATTTCAAAACATTTGATTCAATATTTGAAATAAAGTGTTTTGCATGTATTATCCTTACACTGCACAATCTAAGACTAAATCTAATACTAAGTCTTGTCAAATTCTGTGGCGCTCCAAGGGGCTTTGTTTACAACCGCACTTTGAAAAATTACGCACTTTGAATTTTTTTTTTTCAAAGTGCGTTAAATTTTGGACCAAGTTGACACACTTTGAAAAAAAATATATTTCTCAAAGTGCTTTAATATCGACCATATTAACGCACTTTGGGGAAAAAAAAAAGCTTGGATAACTTTTCATTGAGGACGTCACTCCAGGATCTGAGATATAGACGTTTTAAAGATTTTTCGGGGTTGTCTTATTCCCAAAGTTTCTCGTAAATGTTATAAAAGGAAAATGTGTCTTTTAGAAATAATGGAGGAGTGATTTGTTTAATAGCCCAATTTTGTCTCTTTTATTTTATCCAGTCTGTAATAAGTTCGGTAGATGCTGGGGTCCATATAAGTGACTTAATGCATCGCATTTTTCTAAGGGAAAAGGGAGCAATTATGATTTTTCCATACCATGAAAATGTTTACAGAGAGATTACATGTATCACATATTGCGACAGGTGGACATCTGAAGACAGTTTAGCAAAAAGGTCATTAATTGATTTTTATGACAATGAACATTTTTTAAAAAATGGACTTTCAATTTTAAAAGAATTAAATTACAATGTACTTAGGACTTCCTAATACTTTTTCCTGTATTTAGAATTTTTTGTCTTCCAAATATAACCGTTAGGGGTACGAGAAATGCGACAAAATGTGTTCCAAGATTGTATGCTCATTTAAAATAATTTTCCGTACAAGACGATAGTCTTTTTAGTTTTTTGATAAGTATTTAGAAGTATAATTTTAAGTTTATTCCCGCACAATATAATGTCCTTTTTACAGTTATTTAATTAGTTTTAAGAGGTATTGAAAAATGTATGATACATTATATATATATTTTCCATCAGGAAAGCTTATCTCAATTTTTTCATCTATTTTACGTTAACTCAAATTTATGAGAGAAAGTATATCAATGTCATACCAGTTATGTAGATACATATTATATTTGGGTAGGAAAGATAAAGAGTTAACATTTGAAAGGGACCTTCTACTTGTCTTTTCCTTGTTATCGTTGAGGATAGATCAATTCATCAGTTTTTCGAAAGAAATAAAATGAAATAATGCTGTCTGTTATTAAAATTTAAGTCAAGAATTTTTATTTTATACATATTTTTTCACGGTGCGTTAAGTGTCTTCATATTAAAAAAAAAATTGATGTACATTCTTAACGCACTTTGAATTTTTTTTTTTCCGAAGTGCGTTGATTTTGTCCCAGTTTTAACGCACTTTGAAATTTTTTTTCAAAGTGCGCAATTTTTTTTCAAAGTGCGTTGCCGCAGGGCTTCCCTCTCTGGACCCGCTATGTGTAAGTGGGGGACTTATGCGGTCCCAGACCCCCAGCAATCATAAAAGCATCCACATCATTTTTGCCTAGCTGCGCCGCTGGAAATGGAGACATTTTGACACCGGCATACATAAAAAGATAAAGAAATCGCATTGACTTTGTATTTTATGCCAATTATGGTGGAATATCTCTGCCCACTATATGCAAATTATTTTTTAAAGATCATGTGAACATGCAAAAGATGTGTGGCAACATAGTAAATAAACATCTTGCAAGAAGTTGCATATAGGGTAAAAAAAGGGACAGAAGTATGTCACCACATAAAGTAGAATCTCGCATGATAGGCGATATTTTTAAACAATATTACCATCTAAATGATGAAACCATACCCTCTTGCTTGACGACGGGTAATATTCAAAAAATGTTGACTGCGCACAATTTATGCGCGCGCGGTTCACTGTTATAATTATTTTTATAAAACATTAAATATTGCATGAAGTTGAGGGTAAAATTGAAAATTTTTATCCCTCTAAAACCATTGTCAAATGTTTCATATATGGCTATTTTACTAGAAAAAGACGTTAATTTTCAACTTTTCCATCGTAATCTTCCCTTATGTAGCAATATACCATTATCAGCTGGATATGGAGTTTATGTCTCCGAGTTGATTCGATACGCAAGAGCATGCTTTACGTACATGTACGAACAATTTTTAAAACAAGGTAGCTACTGACAAATAAGTTGATGAAACAAGAACAGTATCGTTTAAAGTCAACATTTCGCAAATTCTATGGTCGATAAAATGACATTGTCAGCAAATACAATCTATCAATGAGTCGAATGATGACTAACGTTTTTCATAAATACTGTTAGGCCATTATTTTCACATTGAATTGTCTACGGATTTTCCGTTTGCCCGATCATGACAAGGAGCACACGGCGGGTGTGACCGGTCGACAGGGGATACTTACTCCTCCATGTCACCTGATCCCACCTCTGATGTTTTAGAGGTCCGTGTTTGCTCTGCTCGAAATTTGTATTGTTTCAATGAACTTTTGAGCTTGATTACTGATCATTATCTTCATATGTCATTACCCCTAACTACATGCAATATTAATTAATATCAGGTCATAAATTGTCCGAACCATGCGCTTGTGGTAAAATGTAAACATGTAGTAGAAATTTACATATTATCGGATAAGAATTTTTTAAAGAAAATATTTGATATCGCTTATCATGCAATCTAGTAAACTTTAATTGTTATGTCGAAGACGTGCAAATTGTTTATGTCGACATGCAATATTATGTTGACATGAAATTATTTACTTTGAAATGCAATTTTTTTTGGTGGACGTGCAATTTATTTTTCTCTCCAGGTCCACTAAATACATATCGTAACATATAAAGATCATGTAAAAAATAAAAGTGTAGTTTTTTCAGCTGCATAGAGAGGACATCAAGTTATTCTTTCCATTGAAAACTATAGATATTCTCCCATTTTGACTCAAATAAGTTGAAATCTTGCATGTTAGAAGTCTATTTAAAAATTTACATTTCCAATTCTTATGAAAGTTGCAGTACTATTGTCAAGCAATAGTGTTTTGTTCAATGCTTTAATATTTATAATTTGCAAGATTGATATAGGCTATGCATTGGCGGATCCAGAGGGGGGGTTCCGGGGGTTGGAACCCCCCCTTTATTTTTTGCCAAGTGGAAAGAGAGAGAGGGAGAGGGGATAAAACGTTTGCTGAAATAGATATTTGTTCGTCTAACTCACGTTTTAAATATGTTGTTCAAAACAATTCGAACGGTTGGTCATATTCCACTTGCTATTAAATAGAGTCTCACAAATTTTCCTTTCCCCCATTTACCTTCTGTTTACCTTCACTATTCATACATTTCACCTTTTTTATTTATGAGTGAATGGAATAAAATACTCTACTATAATTTCAATATATGATAACAGGCAAGGTTTAATTTGATATCTGATTCCGACGATCTTTGACTATATACATACCATTTTTGGATTATCTAGCTTTTGAAGGAACTAAATAAGTCAATATAGGCAATATGCATAAGGCCACAGTAAACCTTTTACTTTTTCACCGTAAAACAAAAATATTATTTACCACGACCTAAGAATTTTCCGTGTGTGTGAATCTATGTTTGAGAGTGTGCTTGCAAGGGGGGGGGGGATCACCACCCTGGAACCCCCCCTTTCAAAAGTTGCTGGATCCGCCCCTGCTATGTGTATCATATTTATTCATTGATTAGGTCTAGGCTATATTGTGTTGTTCTGGATAAGTAGAAATCAGCATGAAGCATGAATTATTACTAAAGTACGCCTGCAAACATTAAAAACAATATCATATTGGAAGATTCACACGAAATTTTACTGTAACGAGTTTAGGCCTAATGCCATCGCCACCTTCCGTCACACCTAGTCCTATATTTGGATGTAGAAAGCTTGTCACTACGAGACTGAATAATGTCAATGATGTAAAAAAAGATTTATCAATATCAGATCTGCAAAAATGAATCTGCAAACTTTAAAAAAAAGTACATGAAAAGAAAACCTTACCTCATGTTTGATGAATGACGTAATATATGTTTAGATCATGACGTCATAAGTGCTTCCTCCTTGCAAAGATATAAGAGATCTTATCAGACATAGTATGTTCCTTAAGCATCACACAAATAGTAAATGGCATCATCTGATTATCTCTAGCCTATACTAGATGCAACTCATTACTTTCTACATCTACAAGGTCCCATAATAAAGCCATTTTACGATAACTGCGGTACTAAAACTATAGCCTACTCTTTTGCAGGGCGGTTTTTGTTGACAGAAAATGAAATGAAGTATATTAAACGATTGCTTTTATGTATATTTCACCAAACTATATCTTTCTGCTTTACAAAAGAGCAGTAAGAAAGGTTATCGTAAGAAAGATAGGCCTACAAACCATAAATCATTTTAAAATCAAATCCTAAACTCTTATTTCACGTGGGAAAAAAATCAGGAAATCTTGGCACCTTAATTGTTAATTATGACACAAATGACAAGGTCGCAATCTCAATATTTTACAAAAATGATGAAACTGGTTAACAGAACGCAAAAAAATTCTCAAAAGCTGATGAAGGAAAATACAGTTACAAAAAGAAGCCTTCTAGGACGCTATTCAGAAGGCTAGTTACAAAGATTGAAAATACAGGAACAATATATGATAAAAGACATGACAGGAAGACATAGGAATTCAAGAAACAAAGATTTCACGGATGATGTGGGGACTCTTGTTTCAAAAACTCCTCAAAAAAGTGTCAGAAAGATTATTTTTTAAGAAATTGTTGCTGACAATGCGAACATTTCCAGTGTCATTGTGTACCATGAAATATTACATGAACTAAACACAAAACACCTTAAGAAAAGTGTTTTGCTTCCTCATTCATCAGATATCAACCGATTGGACGTATTTCTGTGGGGGTTCTTAAAGGATAAGGGTCTGTAATCCTACACCAAATATGCCGAATGAACTTCAAAAAGAATACAAAACTTGAATTCAAATGAGTGTTCAGCAGAAATATGTGATAATAAGAGGTGACTTTCTTATTGTTGAATGAGACGGTATTCATTTAAAACTTGTAAGCTTTTAACATTGTGAAATTCAACAAATTTGAAATTGATAAAAAAAAATTATGCTATTTAGAAATGTTACTATTTTTAATTAATGGCCGAAATTTCTTCTGAGGCTTAATATTTTGGTTGTTCCTTATATAAATCGAAACTAATGGATAATACATGTACTTTAAATTGATGAAAACACTTGTCAATAATTGTATCTATTATTTGTGTCGGTCAATATTCATAGGTTCAAAACATAACATATACATGTATTATGAAACACCCTGTACTTACAGATCATGATGCCCTTGATCTATATGGTGTGATGATGACATCATGATGCATCATAATAAATATGAAATGTCGAGAAAAAAATATGATCGTTCTTCCATACAAAATTTACTACCAACTTTTCTCTCTCTTTTTAGCAGTACTGAACGAGGTGCTTTTTTTTATCTTACAGACTCCAAATCTTAAAAAAAAAACTTTTTGTGAAATAGTAAATTGGTGAATATCTGATAAAAACAAATATTAATAAACGTATTTAAAATGAAAAACAATTAGATACAATATTAAGAAATCAGAAAATCTTTTAATCCTAACTTTTATATATACGATATCAATAAGAAATAGCTTAAATATCGAAACAATAAAAAATAAAGTCTCCTTTCCCCATGAGCACTAGGTCTTGAAGAATTGATGCATTGCTAGAAGGTCTGTAAAAGGATTAATTTTCCCAATAATTTAGACAAACATAAAAGCAGTGAATCAGATGATTATGTAAATGACAAAAACAATGGGGGTAAATAACTTTTTAAAATTTATTTATTTAGTAATATTAATTTTATACTTTATCATATACCTCCGATGTTCAGTTTCTTTTATGAGCTTGTCTCAGAGAAAATCATGCAATCTGCCCAGGCACTTTTCAGATAAATCAAAGACATTTTGCATAAATAACATACAAAAATTCCAAATACAAAATATCCTGTTGATATCTGAAGGTATGGGGTCCTACGAAGCACCACCTACTCTTTGTCAGACCTCAAATTTCACCATTTAAAAAAATCAGTTTTAGGTCATTTTTTCATGAAAAGTACCACGATTTTAGAAGAGGAGTGGAATATCTTTGCTAATATAATGAAAATATGTATATATATATATTTGTTTTACCCCAGAAATCTAACAATGAAAGAGAGTGTTGCAGAAACTCAATCATGATGCTTTCTAGAAGGACATTAAATACACACGAAGCATGAAGAGTGATTTCTAAATTTAGGTATGGCTATAAGTAGTGGTGGGCATGACCTTGTTAACATTTTACATTTCTTTTATGTATACATGTGTATATTATTTTGTCGAACATTGCTAATGCTTGGTGACCTGTTGGAATTTATTCAGCTAATAAATACTGTATACATGTACGTGTCTCTGCCTCTATATTATATATGAGACGGATGCTTTATATGTATAATGACGAACATGAACAAGCAAATAACACAATATGCACCTTAAACAGTATTTTTTCAAAGATGTAAGATAATTTTAGTGTATGTATTTCTTTTAAGTAAAATTATGCCCCATAACTACGTTATGGATGCTATTACATCCAAGACTTTCACTCGAGTACGTCATTTCAAGTTTAGGGGGGGGGGGGGTGCAAACTTGAATTTACACTACCTCAGGATGCTCCATATCAATATTACTAATCATTGCTTTGCTGTTCTTGAGCAGATGGATTTTAAAGTTTTTTCCCTATGTATTCCTATGTAAAACTCTGATCGCTCATTTTGACCCCATCCTACCCATCCTAAATTTGAACAAAATTAAATCTACACTACTTTAGGATGCTTCTATAATAATATGACTAATCATGGCTTTGCTGTTCTTGAGCTGAAGTTTTTTTTCAAGATGATTCCTATCCATTCTCATGTAAAACTTTGACCCTCTGTTGTGCCCCCCAACCCGTGGGGGTCATAATTTGAACCAACATGATTTTACAATACCTAATATTGCTTCTGTATAAATATGACTAATAATGGCTTAGTTCTTCTTGAGACTTCAGGATTTTTAAAGATATTTCCTATGTAACGTGTATGATCGTTCTTACAAGGGATATATAGGTTTTCCTTTTATTCTGTCTGAGTTAATGATTGGACAGCTATGTCTGAGCCCTGAGGGTATATCACATAGTACTTAAATTTTCTCTTTCATCTAGAGACAGGGACTGAGTAAGGTACTACTTGCACCATGTTTCTCCCCTAGGTTCCCATTGATAGATAAGAACCGAGTGTCTCAATCTTCTTCAGATCACTACACCCAGAACTTAACATCAATATTCTCTTGGATACTTGCCACTGGCGCTTATAACTTTTAAACTTTTATTTTCCTCTTACCCTTAATTTCTTTATTGCTGATTCAACGGCCAACTTCTTCTCCTAACTTTTGAATGCCTGACTTTCGGAAGTTTTGCCTTTTATACTCAGTACCCTGTGGCTGGTCCATTCCAAGGATGTCAGGTCATTCCACTGTTTGAAGTCTTCAATGCGTTTTACGCAAATGTCCCTTAACCATTACACCTATATATTCCTATGTAGAACTTTGACCCACTGTTGTGGCACCGCCCTACCCCCGGGGCTCATGATTTGAACAAAATTGAATTAATATGACTAATAATGGCTTAGCTGTTCTTAAGAAGGAAATTTTTAAAGATATTTGCTATATACAGCGTATTCCTACATCAATCTTTGGTCCCCTGTTGTGTTTACGTCCAACACCCAGGGGTCATGATTTGAACAAACTTGAATCTACATGATGATACTTCTCTATTGATATGACTAATAATGGCTTAGCTGCTCTTGAGAAGAAGATTTTAAAGATATTTCCTATATATTCCTATGGTAAACTTTGTCCCCCGGCTGTGGCCCTGCCCTACCCCGAGGGTCATGATTGGAGCAAACTTGAATCTACAATACTGAGGATACGTCTATAATAATATGATTAATCATGGCTTTGCTGTTCTTCGAGAAGATTTTGAAGACATTTCCTATATCGTCCTATGTAAAACTTTGCCCCTCTCTTGTTGCCCCGTCCTACCCCTGGGGGTTATGATATGATCAAACTTGAATCTAAGCATGTAATGAAGCTTTCACCCAAGTTTCATCTTTTTTTGCCCAGTGGTTCTTGAGAAGAAGATTTTTAAAAGATGCCACCAAATTTTCACGAATTCTTAATCATCTCCCCTTGAAAGAGGGCGTGGCACTTCCTGTGAACAAACTTCAATCCCCTTTACCAAAGAATGCTTTGTGGCAAGTTTGGTTGAAACTGACCCAGTGGTTCTGGAGAAGAAGTCGAAAATGTGAAAAATTTACAGACGCCGGACGACAGATGGACGCCGGACACTCTTTGATAAGAAAAGATCACTTGAGCCTTCGGCTCAGGTGAGAGCTAAAGAGCTTAGGGATCAAAAAGAAGAAGCGACTTGCTAACTTATCAGCAATGAAGGCGGGATATGACACATTTTGAAGTATGAACAAAGAAGGTTAACTCATGTATGTCCAGGGGAATAACTCAGGAACTAAAAATTTCAAAACGACAACGGCCTAGCTATTTTTGATGGAAAGCGGGAGGAGGGGGGACAATGAGGAGGAAAGATTTATTTTTAAAAAAACATTTATAGAAATGCTATATTAATCGATTAAAGCCCCCAATCCTGTAGGTACTAGTACCTCCAGTATCATTTAGATTAATGTATTAATTGTAACCCAGCCCCTTTATCCTTCAAGAAAAACGCTCTTTGGTTTTGATTACCTGATCAGTACTGTTAAAGTACTGTTATGTATTCTAATATTTCAAAATCGTATTAAACAAGTTCATTTCATAACTCCAAATTGATGCCTCGATCATTTGCAGAGTGTGACATTTATTGCATGCTGAAGTTATGAATTGTACATTTGTGCGTTTTTGAGGTCAATACGGTGATTTAGCCACCCAAGGAGTACAATATTCATCGAGCCCGAAGGGCGAGGTTAATATTGTACTTTGAGGGTGGCTAAATCATAGTATTGACCAGGAAAAACCCCCAGCAATAATTATTTCATCATAAGATTTAATGATTAAAAGATACAAACTCGTTATGCAAACCATGATATCTTTTCAATACGTTCTATTTCCACTATGGAAGAGTTATACTTCTTAGTGCGCTCTTTTGTGAAAAAGTCGGAAAACGTACAAATCTCGCGGGATTTCTGGGACAAACGTAACATAAACATGTAAACAATATGTTGAATGTCGATGAACACTAGAACAGTTCCTAAGAAAATGCAAATGAAATATTTTATTGTTGTGGATTTTATATACATCAAGAGCAGGAATGACAACGATATCAATTTATATCTATTGTTGATCGTATATATCTATTTATCGTATGGTACATCTAAATACAATATACATGCCTCGGAAATGTCGTATTTTTTATTAATGGATGATAAATTTAGGGTTCTCGCTCTCTTACATATGTCTTTTAGTTCTTCTGTTCTTTAATGGGAATGACAAATACATTTAACATTTAAAATTGCATTGAGATTTGCATGTTTTGTATTATCCGCCACGCAATGCTGTCCCAGTCAGACGACCAAACGCGCCTCTAATTTTGAAGAGTTCCCTAATGGAAATATAACGTATTTTAACATTTGTTGAAGTCATATAGCCAGATGCAATAAAATAAAGCGTGGTTAAAATAAACAAAACCAGTTGCAATAATTTGGCATTTCTTAATCTATTTAAAAAAAAAAGAAGAAAGAAATACCTGGTACATGGTGGGGATGGGGGGGGGGGGGGAGTAGGAGATGTCAACTAACTTGAACAAAAATCTTTGACAAGCCAAAAAAGGGGAGAATTAATTCTCCAAACTCCAGAATCTTATATAGGGGGTTGGGGTTAGGGTCCATGAATTTAGGAGGGGTTTGATAATTCTGGATCAAAAAATCGGGGAGGGGCACCTTTTAATGAACATTTTAATACTGAACAGTAAAATTTACATTTAAAAAAGAAGTGCGAGCAGGACCCCTCCTACTCCTCCAATAATATACTTACCCGGATGTTATGTTGACGGTGGACACCTGAGTGCATGTTGAGGTCAAGTGAAGATGAAATTACTTTTCATAGCTAATTTTATCAATTTAGAAGTCCCCAATCTATTTTTAGTCCAGTGGAGAAAAATAAATTTTCATATTCACCAATAAGGTCGCGTGTATTAGTATATTTTATAGCTCTCTGGTCATTCATTCCATTTTATTTCCAGACCAGTGAGATACAGAGCTGCAGCTAACATTTAACTATCGTGGACTTATATTAAAACCATTCATGTTTATTTTGTTAAAAGATAACTAGTAAGGGAGAGAAAAAAATGAGAGAGAGAAAGAGAGAGAGAAGCAGATGGTTACTTGACAGACAGACAGATAAGATGGACAGACAGTCCTTTAAATTTATTTGAACGAAATAAAAATTCTTTATGTTAACTACGATATTTCATTTTCCAAACTGATGTGGTTCCATTCAATATAGTTGTTTTTTCTAGATTATATATAACCTTTCAGTGAGCAACTTCATCCCTGGAGGAGTGATAGGTTTCCATTGCATGCATATGTCTCTCTAGTCCGAAATGTGTAATGTTTTCTAGGCTTTTTTTTCACAATTTTCATATGCTTGAAAAATTTTTCCTGGCACGTCAAATATCAAAATCGTGAAAAGTCTGGAAATAAACTATTATATAATGTATCTCTCCAATATGATTACAGTTAAATTACCTGATCGGTTTTACAATCAATAATTTTGTCTTGTAATACGTCATGAAAATATTTCTATTTTCACACATACAATGCACACACGTTAGAAATCTCAACGTCTTTAATCAATTGCAAGCTCATGGCTGCGAATATCCGCGCAGGTGCGCAGAGCTGCCTTTGAATCGTACTGTAGTATAAAAACCCGTGGTTTCCTTTCTCCGATACAGAATCTTGTTTAGATGCCTGTGGTTAAGTTGACATCGACTGATGCCATCCAAAATTTAAAATAACGCCCCTGTTTGACCTAGAATTCGTGGGAGGCGGCGAGACAGTTGGTCAACTGGACAGCGGCGTTGATTTGACCAGGTCACAATCAGGAACTAGGGAGAATGCGTGCAATCTATGTTTGTTTATGTTTGGACATAGTGATATTTACATGGGTAAGTAATCAACAATTTGAAATAAACATTATAGAACATCACTAGCCTAATGAAATGAATACTGTGCCACGATGTCATTAAAAGGTTTTGTTTTATTAATGATTTATAATGAATGATGAAACGATCGAGAGCGGTCAACTTGAGAAATGGTTATTATTAATATGACCTCTTGACCGATGGTGTTGTAAAGAAACACGTGTGTTTTTAAACAGAACAGCAAGTAAATAAAACGATATAATCTCATGTAGTTATACCAGAAGTCGAAGAAATTTTATAAAAAGGAAACCGGTTGTCACTCGTACGAGATTTTGTAATGAAAAATTATAATGATGTTAGGGGATATATAGAGTGCAAATTCTTGATCTATTTGAAAATAACAACCCAGTTGTCACCTCGACCGTACATAAAATAACTGTTCTATACATATCATATAATCATATTGAGTCAAAGGTAAAATATTTAACTAACGAAAGCAATAAATGTGTTTATTCATTTTGATGGTTATAAAATACTGAATTGCTTGTTGAACAAATCAATATATGTCTGCTGCATACTGTTCGTATTTAGTAATCAAAATAAATATATTTGTTGAAGTATGACAAATGTCAATTTTTATTGGAATGCACGGTAACCATGATAATTATATAGTGCTTAAATCTGAAGGAAGAAAAATCCTTATTTCGGTGATTACGGAGTTTTGTTGTTGTTTTTTTTTTTAAATTAATCTTAGAGATTTACGTATAGTCTAAAGGGATACAAGAATTTCTGATAAGTCTGTAAAATACTTTAAAAATACACTGCAATGTCACCTGTCACTGATTTCTTTTTTTATGTATGTCAAATATGGCAAAAGACAAGAATTATGGAATTTTTCTGTCCACTATGCCGCTGTGTTTACTTGTAAAATGCATAGGAACACGAAGAAATACACTTAACCATTTTTTTTTTCAAATATTTTTTTTTCGAACCAAAATAGAGATCTCATTTTGTTTTCACTTGCTGACAGTATATCTGTATCTAAGATATGACTATGTATTGTAGAAATGATAACTGATGAAACACATGGTAACCGGGGTGTTTTCAGCATCAGTGAGGAAAACCTAACAGTTATGAATGTAATTAAATGGTGTTTCTCTCTGATGTCAGTATCATGCAGCCAATAGGATATCATACGACTGAATTTTGGTAACTTATAGAACTAACTATTTCTGTGGATGTGTGGAATTTTTACAAAATTTCGTGGAGAGAAGTAAGGGCGGGTGGGGTGAAAATCTTATGTAAATGAGTCCCGAAATATGTTTTAATGTATACTTGGATGTCTAAAGTTCCATAAACACTTCCGTAGCCTTTCCAGTATAGCTTATTTGCTATCTAATTTTTTTCTTACGTGCTTACTAAAATTTTTTCCTACTGTGTATAATTTAGGAGTATGTCAGTTCCGTATTTATTTTCTCTAAATAAAGCATTATTGTTATTATTATAAGTTGGAATATATGTATCAGATATGAAATTAAGTTTTGTCTGGTTCCAGGATAAAGATTTTAATTATGGAATAATCAAGATTTTTATGATTTAAGAAATGTGTCAGTTTCATACCCTAGCTGTAATCCATTAATATAAGTGTGAATCAAATATCTTGGATACTAAAGTTCACAGAATAACTAAGCAGTCAATAATCTTTTTCATCAAGTAATGACATGTGCTTCACTTTTGCCGTATATCTACGTATTTTATATTTAAAGATATTAAACAAATCATTCATTTAGTGTTATTCACAAATATACATGTATAAGTTCAGTGAAAAATATACATCCGCTAAGCTTACAGATGCACATGTTTGTAATAACCACTGAACAAGTTACTGGGCAGGTGCCCAGTGATCAGGACATTACAAAGTGATCTTAACCCTTCAGTGGGTGAAAAATTGAGTCGAATACAGCAAACTTCACTTGAAACAATGAGAAGGTTTGATTTCTTCACCTGATTATTATTTCAAACCTTAACAGGTGCCACGAGGACCTAAACAAGGAAATAGTTTTGCTGTGGCTAACATCTTCAGCGGAAGGGGGATTCTGATTGGCCTATATTGATACACTGTTTTTAACCATCTGTAAAAATCATTGTATGCAGGACAAAGAAAAAATTCTGGGGCGTTCTTTTCTTCTTTTGAATTTTTGGTTCAAGTAAAGGATAACCATCGGATACGAAGACCTCTCACCGGTAGTTAATTCGTGACTTTTCATAAATAGGGCCAAGGCATGGATAAATGACATGAAAACTGGGACGTTGGTAAAGCAACCCGCAGTGGAGAGGGTGATATATGTAACTTTCTAACCATCGCGACTAACCCCCACCCCCTACAAACACAATTTCCGCATTTTTTTTTTTTTTTTTTTTTTTTTGGATAAGTCGGTCAGCATATGTACAGCAACTCCTGATTTACACGAAATTAATTTATTTAAGTGAAAAAGATAAGGTTGTGTAATTTTCTGAAAATCTGAAATAGTGAAGGAAATATGGCATATACTGTAAAATAAAAAGGGATACTCATTTGACATAATAATTTCTATCTTTAAATAAATATCGTAAATAGTGTTTTTAATGATAATTACTCTTATAAGTTATAGTGTTAAGATAATTGTCTTTTATCTAGATAGGTATACAGTATTTACACTTGAGCATAGCATACTGGACAGCCAGGATTCCCGAAAAAAGCTTTAGAGAAACCCTGTAGAAAGAATATTTAGAATTAGTAAAAAACGATATGTAAATTAACGTCTTTAATAACATCACATGCAGACAAGAATGGCGGTCAAACTGCAAGTGCTTATAAATATGGAATCAAAATTGTTTTTAACAGTCGAAGATTAACAGAGCCCAATAGTAGTACACGTAATTTATTTGATGTATCTTTGCTTATTCAAGTGCTTTGTAACTTTAGAGTTCTTTTATTCGATGCCTCATGTTAGAAGTAAAAAGAAGAAAATGGTAAGTGGGAGAAGCCTGCTTACTGTACAATGTCTTATCAGCTATTCTATCGTTGGCTTCGCTCGTTCTTTCTTCAAAATGAGTGAACACAACAGTGACTTAGATTTCATTTTCAATGCTGGAATGTAAAATGGCACCGTTAAAAACACGAAACCAGAAACAATGGAATAAGAATCAGAAAAAAAAACCCAACTATAACCTTAAAATGTCAACAAAGGGAACACAGCAAACATATATATATATATATATATATATATATATATATATATATATATATATATATATATATATATATTCATATTTATTAAAATGTAATCTATGATAAAGAAGAACTTGCATAGCAATACATTACTGACAAATGTAAGTGTAGAATTACTCAAGATTGATCTTTTTATGTAAGCCGTTAAACAAAAATATTCCTGTAATAGCGCATGATTCTTATGTAGATGTCCTTGATTGAAATATATTTATGTACCTAATATGTATAATCTGAGACTTGATAACTGACAGTATATAATTAAAGATTTCTTAGAAATGGATGACGTAAGTACTCGAACACGACGGAGGTTATAATTTGTCATATTAGTAAGCAAAATAAACATGGATCAAAAAAAAATGCCAAAGAGACGGGAGTCATCTTATACATATATCTAACACGAAGTGTTAAAACGATTTATGCAAAGCTTTTTAATTAAAGACAGTTATGTATAGATTGGTACGTTTTATATTCCTGTATTGTTTGCAGAGCAAAGCAACAAACATGGATCATTTTGTCTCTCGTCGGTCCAAAGGGGTGGGGGAAGGGAGGGATCGTTATTATTAAAAAAAAAATGTGCACCTGAACTGAACCAATCTCTTCCTGTGCTTCATATAAGTTGTGTTACCGAATACTTGGCATTCAATACTTAATATATATCCAAATACACAAATGATTTCTTAAGAAATGATATTAAATATTAACAAATTAAAAAAAGTATTTGTTTTTGTCAAAAAGTGTTAATGGTAAAATCATTTATGAGATTCCTTGCAGTCTCGCTTGATAAAAAGTTTAAACTTTTGAACTTAAAAATGTTTAACCCCTGCGCCCTTAGCCTGGCCGAAATCAGAATGTGGCCTGTCAGGAAAACCCCCACTGTTTAGCCATCTGGTTTACTGTTATTTTTGTTTTGTTTGTAATATAATAAAAACAGAAAGCCAGCGGACGACCCTTCTAACACCCCTGGGAGATGTTGTATTTTGCTTAAAAAGCGATTAAAAGCAGTCAGTGACCCTTAAAATGGCTAAAATACTGTTACGATTTGTTTCAATGGCCATGCAGAGCTCTGACAGAACTGAAAAATATCATGGGTATTTTGAGGAATTTTCTAACATTAACACCTAATTCTCGACCGAGAGCATTGCAAATTTGTTTTATTTGCATGTACTTAATATTTACAGAATGAAAATGTATAAAATGTTAAAGATGCATGTACGTAAACGAAAATTTGAAAAGTTATTAAATTTTAATACTTTTTGAAAAAAAAAGAAGAACGAAAAGAAACGAAAAGAGGGAAGAAAACTTAGGCATTAAACATTCAATTTTAATATTTTACATTTTCTTTTTTTTTTCAGGGGAGGGAACTGAAGATCACGTCAATTTTGGTAAGCCTACGTATATATCGGGATGTTGAAATAACGCACTTGTGCTTCAATTGAATTAATACATGTACATGTATAGGTTTCTTAGGATATGCATGGTTACCGATTTTATCCAACTCTCTTTATTTCTCATTGTAAAAAGTCACAGCTGTTGCAGTATCTGTCGCAGGCTATCTCGAAGTAACGCAACAATTAAAAATTTAAGGAACTTGGCATTAAAAAAAGGGTGGGAGGAAGTAATGAGCACATTAATTGCTTCCTGTACTCTAATTCTTAGGGTGCTAAATGGCATCTTTTACTGCGGATTGGGAAAAACTTGACCGTTCAGCTATAAACCCGTTGTACTTGTCTTTTGCCTTTCAACATGTTCAAGACACTAATGCACTCGATAAAATTTCGTAGGAATGACGGACAGAAAAAGAGATGCACTATATTCCGAAGTCAAAGGTAATAAAAAAATCTCTTTCACACGTTTGAGAATTTTTAAAAAATCTATGTGTGGGAGTTATGAGACATTTTTCAGTAATTTGAAAAACGTTATTTTCTTAGTTGTAAGATAAAGCACTGCTGGTTAATGTTTAAATTAATTGTGCGTTTAATAAAAACGATTGCATTAAAACACGAAAAAAATATATCGCCGAAATTTGATGCAAGCACAGAGGGCTCCAAATTCATAATTTGTTGAGTTTATTTTTTCTTACTTCTTATCACATCTATCCATTTGCAAGGATGGCACAGAGTTTTTGTGGAGAACGGTGGCCTACACGTCTCATTTCGCTAGCAATACACCTTTGTTTTATTCTATCTTGCCAACATAATGCTACACAGTGTAGGCATAAGAAACGCCTATGTTCAATAAACTGATAAAAGAGCCTATGACAAGCGCCCTTGTTTCTGTAAATTTAAACAAACGAAAATCCTATGCATGTACCGTTAAATTGTGATTAAAAGTCACCAGTGTAACCAAGGTTACGTATTGCTATCTCGTCGTATTTTTGTTTCTGTGAAATGGCTGAACCGATTTCATCCAAATTTGCTATGTAGTATCTATTGCTAAGGTTGAAAAAGGAGAGTTTCACAATCAAAGCGGCTGAAAGATGGGCCCATTGTCATTCATAAATTCATGAAATATTCAATAATCTATTTCTGCATTATTTGTATAAAGAGCAGTCAGTCCTGTACGTAGTAGAATGACTGTTCTGGCCCTGCAGTTGGACTTAGCTATTCATTGCATATTTTAAAATCTTACGAATATCTAGTAGGCAAATTGGTTGTATGTTAGCCCCCTACCACAGCTGAGTAATGCATGTCCTTGAGCACTGTATCTAGAGTTCAGATATCAGGTTGGGGCTGAGCTGGTTAATATACTAAACAATTCTTATACAATTTTTATGTAGTGTGTCTTTGAATATCTTAGTTATTCCAGTACATTTAGCATGAATACAAGCAGACTATATGACTGATGGAAGTAAGTTATGGAGGGTTAAAACCCCTTGTAAAAGTCATGTCATATGATTTAAAAGTTTCATTTAGGGCTGAGTTTATCAAAACTTAGATGTTGGTACACGCGTTAAGGTTCGCCTTATAAGTCATGGAACTTAACTTCTAGTGCTACCGCGTGTGACAGCCCCATCACACCAAACTTGTTTTCAGAACGACTTATTCCATACTTTAGAATTATTAAACGGCTTGTGTTTCGGGGGTTGAATGTGTAAGTTTTCACACAATATGTCTACAATTACGATCATAGTTTCTTCACAAACAGTCCTTAATACGCCCATTTCGTCTGTTCCCCGACCACAATCAATTCATTTCAAGTTAAGATCGAGTAAATTTGCCATTTCCAAGCAGTCGAAGCCTGTCCGTAGTCAGGTTGAGCCCGCTCTTAATTAGATCCTACTTATACTCACAGCTTACTTTCTAAGAATGAAATTCTTCAAAATCACATTTCAGTCTTTAATACTTTTAATATTCCAGTCAACAAAGGTGAGTTTGATCTACCCTACCTTCACTGGATTCCTGGATTTCATGTAAAGCTAATTACATGTACCAGATCCACCTCGTGTTGCTAACTCATTCAGAAGTTGTAATTTGGACTTGAATGTACTATTAAAGGACGAATTGTGGTCGAGTTGTGTCTGTGCTTTAAAACTTAGCTTAACACAAATTTAAGAAAAGTGAGGTCAAGGTCAAAGAAAAGATCAAGTTCAAAAACTATTAATGAGGCTGTATAGCTCTCATAAATATTTATCACCATATGAAGTTTGATAAAAATAACTAAACGCAAAGTGTGATGGAAGGACAGAAGGGCGGAGGGACGGAGGACAGACATGATAAACACTATTACATGTATATGCTCCGGCCATATTCATGGCGGGGCATAAATATCTTAAAAATCTTCTTCTCAAGTACAGAAAAGCCCTGACTAGGCATGTGAATATGGAAGCATCCTCAGGTAGTGCAGATTAAGATTTGTTAAAACCATTACCCCCACGGGTAGGTTGGGGCCACATTCGGCGATCAAAGTTTAACATGGGAATAATGAGTAGGTTGGGGCCACAACAGGTGTTCAAAGTTTTGGATAAGAATATTAAGATTTTTTTTTTTAAAAAACTTCTTTTCAAAAACAACTAAGCCATGATTTGTCATATTAATATGGGAGCATCCTCAGGTAGTTTACAAATCATGACCCTGAGGCAGGGCGGGGGGGAGGGGGGGATTCAAAATAGACGATAAAAGTTTCACATCGCAGTATTTTGGAAAAAATCTTTACTAATCTAAAATCACAACAAAGCCATGATTATTCATTACATAAGCAAGCATAATGTGGATTCAAATTTGTTCAAATCATAAGCCCCGGGGTTAGGGTTAGGACCACATTAAGCAATCAGGAAAGTATAGGAAAAATTCTTCTGTTGTGTGGATTCAACTTTATTTAAAAGTCATAGCTCCCTTCGGAGCTAGATTTTAGTCAAAATTTTTTATGATAGTAAGTAAAGGGGGAAATTAAAAAATATATCTAATGAAGAGTAGCAAGGACAAAGTCACCCGGGTGAGGATTGTGCCCCATGGACCTCTTGTTTTGGTACAAAAATGTTTTATAAAAAAAAAAACCCTGCTTTATAAGATCTGAAAAGGAAACCTCTCAAAAGTTTGTTTTGAATTAAGATTGCCTAATCAAAATTGTGCATTTTTTGGAAAGAATATATAGCAAAATTTAATACTGTAGTGCAACCTGCAACATTGAACTTACGAATAGAGCACAGCTATATTTCTTAATAAAAGACTTCGGTAACCTTTTCCTCTTAACCAAAGAAAACCATTCACCCATCTGTGAACCGAATTTCATTTAACAGTACACGTGGGTTGATTGAAATAAACAATCGAAAAATCCAACAATAATCGCCGTATTTTCAAACGCATCTGTTCAGCCACTCCCTCTTTTTAAAAAGTGTGAATCCGCTGATCAGTTAAATATTGCCTACGCCCTACTAGCTATATCTTCAATTTTGATAACTGAATGCACTGTTTTAGATTTATGGAAGTCCGTTATAATCATGTAAGGCTTGCCTAAGAGTGCATGTTGACAGGACAGTCGTTCAACTTTTAAAAACTTAAGTTTTAAGTCTTACTACGTAGTAATACTAGTATATGGCAAGACTTCCTCTGTATTCCGGCCTTAAACCCATGATGCTAAGGTAACTGTAGAGACCCAATATTATTATCTCTCTTCTTATATCACTTTAAATTGATATTACTTTTGTTCTCACTTAAAGCATACTGAGTTTTTGAGTGTGATTTATTACAGCGTCGTTTGTCGATAATAAGTCAAACAGTATAAACATTCTTTTATTTTAGAGACCCCCGTTTTTGATGGAAGTTAGCGGCTCTCCTGGGAAGTATGAGGGCTACATGGTAGATGTACTAAATGCTCTGTCAAAGTCTGAAAACTTTACATACTCAATCCAACCAGAACCAGACGGTATTTATGGGATGAAGGATGCCAAAGGGGACTGGAGTGGCATGATGGGACTTCTCGTTACTAAGGTGGGAAGTTGTTGAAGTTAATCCTTAGTATGCATGTATAGAAACTCTTACACGTACTTTCATCTATTCTCCAGGACAAGGCCAATATCAACCAAACTTGCTACAAAGCATCCCTGGGTGACGGGGCTTCAAGTTTATTCAAATGGAAGGTAACACCATTTGAAAGGGGGATAATTAAGAAATATTGAAAATAGAGTGGATGTCATGTAAAAATCTTCTCAAAAACAATGGGCAAGAAAAGATAAAACTTATATGAAAGCATCTTCACGTAGCATAGATTCAAATTTGTTCAAATCATGACCAAGGGTGTTGGATGGGGCCACAACAAAGGGCCAAATTTATGTATTTTAAGGAGGCTTGTCAGACCAAAAGTTTATTTGATGGATGTTTTAAAGCTCAAGTGAGCTTTTCTGATCACCTGTTGTCCGGCGTCTGTCTCGGTCTGTCTAACTGTCCGTCCGTCTGTAATCTTTTCACATTTTTTTTTCATTAAGTGTAGATAGAGATTTGTTATTATGGGACGAGGAATGGGCCTAAAGACTGGGTCAGAATTTTACATAGGAATGATAAGAAACATCTGCTTCAAAAAATAAAACAGACAGCAGAATTACAAGTAGTCATATTTTTAATATGTTAGTCATATTTTTAATATGTAAGCATAAGTGTAGTTTGCTGGAAGCATGGCCTCGGGAACACCATTGGCAAATAAAGTTTTATTTAGAAATTTTTACACATTTGCAACAGAAGGAATGCTATAATCTATTCAATTTATTTGAAGTCTACATTTACGGTAAGTTAAATTTGTTGAAATCATGAACGTCAACAAAGGGTTTCATTTAACGGGTATTTACAAGTACAAAAGAGAATGTTGACATGTCAGCATTGTGGCCCCCAGGCCTCTATTCATTCTGTTTTATATCTTATTTTTGCGGGTTTCATATATGCTATTTCAAAGCAATGCTAAATATCTCTTTCATGTAAACGCCTTTATGGTCTCTAGAGTAATGATGTTGAAAATATGTCTGAGAATCATAGTTTAAAACCATCAGGTGTTGAGTCATGATTATGATAATGAAAATGTAAAATTGAATTGAATTTTTCTGTGACTTCAGTTGTTTTCATGTTTAAACAGACATAATGCTCTTATGTTCTAAGAAAGCTGATTTAGTGGCAGCCGATCTGACTGTGACAGACAAGCGGAAAGAGGATGTAGCCTTTACCAGACCCATCTTTCACAGCAGCCATAGAATTCTGGTCTGGAAGCCACAAGTCCCTCCCTACAGCGGGCTAGCGGTTCTCTTTCAACCATTCAGGTAAATCCGAAGTCATGGAAATCGTACAGATATTTGTGCATTTTATAGCTGTTCATTAAAAGAGGATTTGAATACATGTAGATCAGTATTGTGACTTTGGCGTGAAATACTCATTATACTGTGCTTCGTCTGATCCTTTGCACCCTTTAATTATAACCACAACCAATGCAAAATACAAACAATTGTTACGGACAAAATTACTTCAAATGTGTTTTTTCTTCATTCATTGTTGATGTTTTTTCCTCATTTTGCGTAAGGGTTATTGATTGTTTTTATAAACATCAGCTGTAGAGTTCTGTATTGGCTTCACATTTCAAGCATTAAAGGTAATTCATACATATGATGTGAGCATTTCATTTACTGACAGAAACTCTGCTGCTGCTCTCTGCTCTCCTTGTCCTCTATATAAACAATCAGGAAGCTGCCTACGCTTTATTACCTTGCATCTGACATAACTGGCTTCAAATGTCTAACCCTGCAGACATTTCGCCCACTGTTTACACATTTCCCGTCAATATCAAGTGTTTTACTGAGAACCTATGTCCTTAACACACGGTCTGGAAAATGCTATTTTATTGATAAAGATTATTTTATCTAAGATCCAGAATACTTGTGCTTCTGTCCATAATTCACAAACACCGAGACCTTGAAATATACTTACGCTGTCTAAACAAAGCTCTGGAGCAGTCTAAGTGTAATCCGCTCTATATACTTGACATTAAATCCTTAGAATTTTGTTTTTCTTCTTGTGTGGTACATTTTTTACCAAATGACCCTCTCAAAAAACGTTTACTAGCTGTTAAAACAGTCCAATATCGCTAGCCAGCCCTCAATTCACAGAAAACATGGAATTTTATGTTAGATTTACCTGCTCAACTAAGACATAAAAATTCTTATTTGTAGTCATATTATTCAACGACTGGTTAAGTTAGATTTGAAATTACTTATGCGTTGCAGCACTTTACAACTTATTTAGTATTCTTTCACAAGTCCCAATCTCAAACGATATTCGTGGTGGACATATATGGCCTGAATATAGTCTTAATTCTGTCTCATTGTCTGTCTATATTTTATTATGATCCATCACCAATCCCAAGCGCCATCCCTCCACACTATCGTTGGTTCCCTTCGCTTCCAAAATCGCTAACACGAGCCTTAAATGAAAACTTCACACCTTTGTAATTAAAACATATTAGAAACTCATACATGTACGTGCCATAAAGATAGCTCAAGATAAGAGTGTAAAAATTATGACAACTACATAAGATAAATTAGCGAGATCAAAGTTACAACAAAAGAAATGCATATCTGGTCAAAGTATAACCGGAAGATTTGATTCATCGGCTGCTTACGTCCATTGTGCACCTGACCCTGAAGTTCATAACGACAAGATGACCTGTAAAATCTGGTCTGTAAAATGTATGCCATAATTTTGTACACGTGATAGACTTTTCAAAGGTTGCTTATATTATAGGATGTGTCATGACTGTAAATCAACGCATAAGGATATCGGAAATCTACATAATAGCTGACTTCATGCAATTTTCAATGTTTCAGTTTGCCCAGCGATTGTCCACGTAACAACAGAGCAATGCTTCGAGGCACAATTACATTTGTATGCGTTTCAGAAACGCAATTTGTTTTATAATTCTATTCATTTTTTGTATTGATTGTAGTGCCGATGTTTGGATAATGTTAATGGTGGTCTGTATGATAACGGGAATCCTTTTGACCATCATTAACAAATTCAGTCCGTCTGAATGGAGCAAAATACCGGAAGCTGAGGACAAGACTAACAGTAAAGATAGCTTTACCATCAACAACGCCCTGTTCTTTGTTCATAGTACCGTGTGCTGGCAAGGTTTGTCTTAGATACCTAGAAATAATCCATCTAGATTATATATAAACTATGCTTCAGTATAAATAAAACGTCGAAGGAAAACCTCACCTTTTAACATTGAGTTACATATTTTTGTAGGTTTCAAGGAAGTTCCCAGGTCACCAGGAGGTCGTTTTCTGACTTCCATGTGGATGAGCTTCGTGTTGTTTATGATCACTGCCTACATTGCAAATCTTGGTTCGTTTTTGATAACCAGTGCCCCAAGAAAACCCGTTCTCCCTTTTAAGACATTTCATCAAATGGAATTGCAATCTGAAGTCGCCTACGGAACAAAGTCGTGGGACAATTTTTTAAAACTTAGCAAAGATCCAGTATTAAACCGTTTATATTACATTTCAAGATCTGAGCAAGATAATTTGTTTGAAACAGACGATGAAGGCTATCAGAAAGTTAAAGCGTCAGAGGGATCCTTTGCCGCCATCATGGAAGATCACGTGGCCGAGAGATTCGCGGGACGAGACTGTAGTGTAATGGTGGTGGGAGAGAAAGTACAACCGACAGATCAAGCTATTGCTTGTAATAATGTTTCTCTTTGTGAAGAATTGTCAAAGAGCATTAGCAAACTACCACTGAAAGAATTTCGGCAAAAATGGTGGCCAAGTGACTGCAATGTAGGGTCACTCAGCGATTACTTGAATAAACCGGAAGTGACTTTGTTGACACCTGCGCGTCCTCTAAATACTATTGACTTGTCTATAGCCTTCATTTTGCTTCTTTTGGGTATCATTGTGGGGATCCTCATGCTGCTAATAGAGGTTTACAGGGCGAACAAAAAATCAAAGGTGAGAGTTTGATATTGAAAAGTGTTGTTTGTGGGTGGGTTGGGGATTAATTTATACAATAGAGTTTAGAAGAATGCAACTTTTTTGGTTTTGTTTTTTTAATTGCAGGTGAGTTCCTCATACATATTCACTTTTGCCAAGCATATTTTAAGTTGATAAATAATGTAAAAATAAAAAAATATATATCATTCATAGTGCAGCATTTGATGAAAACCGATGATTGAGGATGTTTAAGACTTAAACATGGTAAATGTGTGTATATCCAGTGTGATATAGTTCTGATCTCTTTACATTACAAAAAAGAATTGAATACTCGTCTTAAAAAATTATTAGAAAACAACTTTTTAAATTTATATAACAGGGGGAGGAACCGATTAAACTGAAAGCATCAAATGGCGACAACGCCGTGACAGAAGGAACAGATGAGGAAAAGGCTCCAATTGCGGAGGAGTGTTAGAAACTTTACCCCCGGGCTCTCAGGCACCCCTCCAAATGATCAAAAGCAGAAAACAATAGCCGCACTGATGGCTGCCGAGCTCTAGAGGTTGCACACAGCTGCCCGTAATGTTGTGTTGTGTAAATGTTACAGACATGGATTACAAAATTTATACACTGATTTGGCGAACAATGTACTTTGAAATGTTACTTGACCTAATTTTAAAAGAAAGCAAGCTGAAAAATTTTTAATATGTTAATTCAAGGTACTTGTAACAATTTCTGTTTTCAAGCATTATTCTGTATTCAGTCAATGAAAAAGTTGTCATGCAGACTTCAGACAATAACCATGGACAACCACAGAGCTTATATTTCCAGAAGTGCGTTCTGTATTTATTCCACAGAAGAGTACCAGGTGCTGTTGTAGAAGTCGTTGTTCTAAGCCGCTGTGCTTTACATTTTAATGAATTTTCCTCCTGTAATGTAGGAAGGGTATTGCTTTTCTGCGGAATGAGATTACAGACTTTGCTCAAGTCGCTAAGAACAACGAGAGTAAATAAGAAGATATAGAATCTTATAGCCTTATAATATTAATATTTTTTATAATTAGGTTGTTATCTGATAAGAACTTTTACTTGTCTGACATTTTTTTTCCTAAGAAATAAGCATCTGTATATATTTTTGGATCAAAGACAGACGATCTCCCCTCAAAGAAAGAATCGGTACCATAAAATTCTAAATTGTAATTATTTTATATAACTGATATTATTATTTAAATGAGGGATAGAAAAAAAATTAATCTGCAATTTTATCTGTTCCTACAAGTCTGTATATTTTACATTAAGCAACATTATTTAGTTTAAATATTAAAAATCTTCTCCACTTATTTTCTTATTTTTTAGAAAATTAATTCAATGCAAAAATCTTGCCAAAAATAGACAAATGAAGCTTCCGCCCACGAAAGAAGTAGTATTTTATTGTATTTTATTATATATTTGTTCAATAATACAGGATTTTTGCACCCCTGATATGAACATAGGCACGCGCCCTGTATTACACACCCTGTATCAGCACCCTTTATTTTACCCTTTATCACACCCTTTATTACACCTTTCCGGAACATCTCTGTATTTTTCATTCGGAGTACCTCGGATCTTTTTCTATTAATTGTTTATAAAGCTAATATTTAAATTGTAAATTTTCATCAGATATTTTATGCTATTCAAAATAATTATTTGTTTAATTAATAATTATTTCATTTCTTATCGCTGTATGCATTGCCTTTGGAAAAAAAATAATGAGAAAGGAAATTCAACGAAAAAAAGAACAGATTCAATTATTAAGAATTAATTAATTTACAGGTTTATATATGATTTTTTTGACACTATTTTCAAATATATAATAAAAACAACAATACAAGACAAAATCTGTATCACACCCAATATCAACCCTCGACCAATATCAGCCCTCTGGCCTTCGGCCCTCGGGCTGATATTGGAGTCTCGGGTTGATATGGGGTGTGATACAGATTTTGCCATGTATTATTCTCTATTTAATATCTGTAACTGTTCAATGAATCAGCTGTATTGATTTCATTCTTTCAGGGAAATCTGATCAGATGACTTAGTCATTTTACCTATATTTCGATTATGTTTGAAATGCGTTTCCTGTAACATTCTACCAGTATGTAAAAATGGACCCCAATACCAGGTATTACATAATTGTGTAAGCTTTCTCGTTACCTTTGTAATGTTTGCCCTAATTTAGTAACAAAAAATAAATTGTTTTTGTAATAAATTAGTGATTGTACGTGTATTGAGTAAGTCTGAGATGTATTGATGTGTATGCTACTGTCTAGTTTACAAACGGACTCTGAATCCAATGGATGTAAAACGTATGTTACACGGTAAGGCACTGTCCATACTTATTTTTGATACATTAAAGATTATCTACCTCGTCCATTTTAAAAAGTTATAAGGGGTTCATGTTTCTGATGAAGGAGAGAGTCAGCTTGTATACATTGTTTCTGGATATCATTCAATTGTCAATATATATTTTGATGAATTTAAACTTAGCAACTAGATATTTCATTTAGAAAATTGCATTGAAGAGAAAATTCGCAATTTTCAACGTACAGTCAATCCAGTATCATGTTCTCCGAGAACGCTTAAACATGTAGTAATATAATGACTTGAGAAGTACATTTATATTGTATTTTTATACATGTCGTATTGTTTTCATATTTGTATTAATATTTTCATGTGGATCAATGTTGTGAGATTATATACAAAGTATCCGTTTTACGTTATACTGTGCATGTTTTTATGTATGTTGTCCATTCAGATATGGAAAGAAATAAATAGAAGTGAATCTCTTCATTTCTCTTATTTGGATCATTTGTTTTCTTTTTGTCTGAATAGATAGTTGGACCACCTACCCCTAACCCGAAACAAATTTTCCGACCTCGAGAATGGACTTTTTTTCTGGGAGGGGGGTGTCAATGTTTTTAAGCAACTTTTACGTCACACTTGGGTTGCAATAGTAAATCCTCAACTTAGACAGAATCATCCGAACACGAGTCGGCAGCTATATCCAGACACGAGTCAGCAGCTATATCCAGACACGAGTTAGCAGCTATTTTCAAATGTATTCGTTGGTGTTCGACAGATTCCTCACAAGACAACATAGTAGTTAATTAGGTAATTGGCCGAGTTCTCGAGCCGAACGCGTTTTGCAAAGCCCTTTGGCAAATCTTTTGCATTCGACCTAAAGGCCTCAGGCAACAGTTTGGTTCTCGGGTATCACAAATCGCATGAGTAGATAAATGGATATTATAATACTTGTATAAAATGACGTTTTTCGTACCTGTAACAAAAATGGCTACATTTTCATTGATGCTTGTATTTATTTTGCGTAGACCATTACCGTAAAAATTATGATATTATCTCATATAGTATTAAATGTTCTTTCAAGATAAGTAATGATTGGTATAAGTATATATTTTAAATATTTCAATGAAACATGTGAAGTAACAGTATGGTGACTCGTAATTAAGGTTAAACATGCAAGTACTTCAGATTATTCTTTAAATTTTACCTTTTTCTGGCATTTATGTCCGAGGTACACATCGCTATTTCGGGTAATGGCAATGTTAGGAAACGATTTATTTCTGTTGGACACTTTACTTAATCACAACATATTCAGCCTAAGCTCATGAAATTGATGAAATTTCAAAAATTTCACAAAGAATGAATTTTGTTGAATTCTCTAAATTCCATTTAATTTAGACGATTGAAATTGCATCTCTTCATATTTTGTTGTTTTGCGAACAATAATCTATGTAACGTCGGTCCCTGGGTTTTTGCCATAATTATCAGTATGAATAAAGCCTTACCATAGCTAAAAAAATTGTAGATTATTAAAAAGAGAATTATAAGAATAGTCTTTAAAATACTTCAGATAATACAATTAATTATAATCTCAATTTCTAGCAAATATTGCATCTTGAAAGCGCCAGTTTCATTACGACATATGTAAACACCACAAATGGTAAATTTCAGAGATCTGTGATAGCCGCCTTGTTGCTGTTTGCATTTTAATCACTCATACATACAAATACCGAATAACTGACGATCTTATTAAGGTAATTTACTGTTTTATGACAAAAATATAAATATATAAAAAAGATTTTATATACAGAAGATTGATATGCAGTGCATGAATGCGGTACAAAAACAATAGACTTTTGTGCATAATGAAATATTTAATATAATTCAGTGCACTGTACACAAGTTATATTTTAGTTTATGTCTTGATTAAAAAAATAATTTTAAATATAACACCCCCCCCCCCAAAAGATCTTGCAAATGCAAACAAATGAAATAAATCTGCATGGCACTTTTAGAGATGTCATGGTAAATCACAACTAACAAATCACAAATAATGATTCTCAAAACCTGGTGCTTCTTGTAGAATTTAACAACCTTTTCATGGCTAGCCTATGTTTTCAACATAAAAATGCCATTATACACAAATGCCATTATACACTTCAAAGTTCATTTTAATCGAAATCACCATACTCGGCTGGAAAACTGAAGTTCTGTTTATTTTCTGTCAATCTTACGATATCTGGGCGTGGCGAAGGCGACTCATCCAATGGTATTCCAGTTGCCCATGGCAATTCATTGTTAATGCCGTGTTGTTGTATGCTATCGTAAGCATCATCCCGACTCAGAATCCCACCAAATATGAAACTCTAAAATTATTATGTTTACGCCAATATCACACAAATTACATTTGTTTGCTTAATTCCATGGTAAATAAATTATATATACATGTAATTGTGTATTTTCCCCCCTCTAGCATTATAAAATATTCCCCATGATTTACAAATGCATTAAAGCAATGAACCTACTGCGTCAGTCAAAATTACTTCTTACATTTATAATTTGTTATCAATCTGCTTAAAATCAGTTCCTTTGATCTTCTCACATAGATCGCTACACAGTGGCGATCTATGTGAGCGGATCAAAGGACCTGATTTTAATCAGATTGAATTTGTTATAATCAGTTAACATTTCATGATGTACTACTTGGTGAAAAAAATATAAAATGTCTATTTTGTTGGTGTGTATGAGGTGATAACCGATCTGGAGCACGTGATTATTTACATTCAGCTCAGCTGCGCCTCGGTTGACAATGGTTTTCTTGGGGTGAAAATTTTCAATGTTACACTCAACTACATGCAGTAATTATTACATAATGTTATATAGATAGCATACCACTGAATACTTCACATTAACAATAAATACTTTTTAGCTCACCCGAGCTGAAAGATCAAGTTAGCTTTTCTGATCACCCGTTGTCCGTCGTCCGTCTGTCCGTCCTTAAACCTTTCACATTTTCAACTTTTCAAGAACCACTGGGCCAATTTTAACCAAACTTGATACAAATCTTCCTTGGGTAAAGATGAGTTTAAATTGTTAAAATGAAGGACCAAGCCCCATTCCAAGGGGAGATAATCAAGAAATGACAAAAATAGGGTGGGGACATTAAAAAATCTTCTCCAGAACCACTGGGCCAGAAAAGATGGAACATATGTGGAAGCTTCCTGAGGTAGAGTAGATTGTAAATTGTTCAAATCATGGCCCCTGGGGGTAAGGTGGTGCCACAATAGGGAATCAAAGTTTTACATTGAAATAAATAGGAAAAATCTTTAAAAAATCTTCTTCTCAAGAACCACTGGGCCAGAAAAGATGAAACTTATATGAAAGCCTCCTGAGGTAGTGTAGATTCTAAATTGTTCAAATCATGGCCCCAGGGGGTAGGGTGGGGCAATAATAGGGAATCAAAGTTTGACATTGATATAAATAGGAAAACTCTTTTAAAAATCTTCTTTTCAAGAACCACAGGACCAAAAAAGATGAAACTTATGTGGAAGCTTTCTGAGGTAGTGTAGATTCTATAAATGCTCAAATCATGGCCCTAGGGGATAGGGTGGGGCCACAATAGGGAATCAAAGTTTTACATTGAAATATATAGGAAAAATCTTTTTCCCAACAACCACTGGGCCAGAAAAACTGAAATGTATATGGAAGCTTCCTTCAAGGTAGTGTAGATTCTAAATTGTTCAAATTATGACCCCCGAGGATAGGGTGGGGCCACAATAAGTATTACTGGGGGAAAATCTTGTGATACAGCAGGGCCAAAGTTACTCAGGTGAGTGTTGTGGCCCATGGGCCTCTTATTATTGCATTCCCCAACTCTGAACTCCATCTGTTTTCCTTATCAATATTTTACAAGCTTTGTCTTCTGGGGTGATGACAAAACACACTTCCGATGTCAAATAGGATACGTACGATGCAGTTAGGTACATATCGTACACATTTTGTTTTCATATTTCATTTATGTATTAAATGTTGCTTACCTTGTCTTTCACCATCACTTCTATTGCCATTCCTGAACCCAACATAAACTGATATGGTTTAGCCTGAAAAACACATTTAACGGTATGTTTTTTCTAAATGAAATTCACCTGAATGTTTTTGAAATAAGCATGATCCTGAAGATTTCTTTTTTTGGGGGGGGGGGGGGGGGGGCGGGGGGGGGGGATGGCTATAATTGATTAATTCGACACAACAATCCAGCTTTCCTCTACCAGGGTATTCCTAAGATTAAAATATTTTTAGAATATTTTGGTATATATTTCTTATAATTTTTCTATGCATATTTATGTAGATTTGGCTACAGGTACCATTCAATCATAAATTATTTGTCAAGTGACAAAATTTTCATGTTTGGTAATACTCTTGAAAATGGCTTGTAAACAATGAATATGGCAATTATTAATTGCTCTGAAAAGTTGTACAGTAAAAAATAATAGTAGTTTTAATGGACTTTTGCGAGGAGCGCTGACTTTTACAGTTGACGGCTTACTTTTACACTAGGACAATGTACGGAAGCTCTTCTACGATATAAATATTTAGGTCAACATTTAATTAAACGAAAATAACGGGTTATTTCAAAGCACAAATAAATTGCCCTTGAAGAAAATGACAATCACCCTACCCTTCACTTCCGGCCTTCACATGTTAGTGCCCCTAACACCATACCTATGAGCACTAGAAATATTTTCCAAACTATTATGATAATCAATTCTGTACCTCCATACATGATACAGGTTTAAATGTCAAAGTAAACAGTCAACTGTAAAAGTCAGTGCTTCTCACAAAAGTCCATTATAATAGTAATTTACATGTATATCTATTGAAATAGCAATCAACAAATTGGCAAATTGAATAAGGGACAATAATCTATATACCTTATTAATGGCCACTACATCAACAAGTGGAATAAGCAGGTTTTCTTTTGTTGGACTGCGTTTTCTTTCAAAACAAAGGAAGCTGTGGACAAAAATCCCAAAAGGTAATAATTATGACAGAGCAAATTCATACTTGTGCCCACAAATGATATAATATTTCGTTATAATTTTATGTTAAATGGTCAAATTTGATTGGTTTAAAAAATAGTCAAATTTGATTGGTTTACAAACCTATGTTAAAAAGTACTACTACCCTACCGCGTGCATAAATTACGACCTCTGGGTATAACATTACATAACAACGGTTGAAAATGCATGATGACAGGTAACAGTTAAAAACTGTTAACTGCACAGAATGTTTTCGCATACAGTTCACAATGACATTTTCTTTTAAATACATTCAGTAGAACAACAAAGGGCCCAAGGGCCTTAATGGTCACCTGAGTATAATTCAACAATTTAGAGGATCCATAGAGTATAAAATGAACTGAAAGGTGAAGCTTTGTTGCCCAAAAGCAAGAAAAATAGGGTGATCATGATCAAGAAAATAATTAGTCTAGTGTTCATTAACAGTTCATAAATTAGGTTCTAATCTATTTCCCATTTATCACTATCACCATACAGTATATTAACAAACTATCAGTGATTCTGTACTATTTTAATTCCTTGATGATATCTCTCACTTTGGCCTCTCGTGGTCTTTGAAGAACAGTTAATAAGATAAGTTATTTTTGTCTCATTTTTATTTATCTATTACTTACAAGTCTACCTGATCATTTAAACTATAAAAGTACTTTTTCTATTATACACTAAAAAATCTTGCATAATTCTCTTATTCTATTAACCTTTCAAGTACATTATTTACAGTGATTAATTATCACAAGTAAATGGCAAAGGGGAATAACTCCTCTCAGTTGAATGAATAGAGCCCTGGCTAGGATCAGAACACTTGACCAAATGGTCAAGATGTTCAAAAATCTTTATTAAAACTTTTACTCTTTTTGCCTCTGATATGCCCAAGTGCAGAGAAGATTTTCAAAGAAATAATGCATTTTTACTACAGATTCATTATATTATCAATAGAGCCCCCCCCCCCCCCAGCACCAGAACCCCTAACCTTGGGGCTATGAATTTCACAATTTTGGTAGAGTCACCCTTGCTTATCATAGCTATGTATTCAATTTGTTTCAATAATACCAAGGAGTAGAGAAGAAGATTTTCAAAGATATAATGCACTTTCACTATATGATCTATTTAGCCCCGCCCTAGCACCAGAACCCCTGACTCTGGGGCCATGAATTTCACAATTTTGGTAGAGTCACCCTTACTTATCATAACTATGTATTCAATTTGTTTCAATAATACCCAGGAGTAGAGAAGAAGATTTTTCAAAGAAATAATGCACTTTCACTATATGATCTATATAGCCCTGCCCTAGCACCAGAACCCTTGACCCTGGGGCCATGAATTTCAAAAATTTGGAAAAAGCATCCCTGTGCACCATTACTATGCACTTAGTTTGTTTAAATAATACCCAGTAGCAGAGAAGAAGATTTTCAAAGTATTAATGCATTTTCACTATGTAATCAATAGATCTCTGCCCTACCACCAGAACCCCTGACCCAGGAGCCATGAAATTCACAATTTTTGAAAAGGCATTAATGATTATCATAACTATGCACTTAGTTTGTTTATATAATATCGAGGAGCAGAGAAGAAGATTTTCAAAGAAATAATGCACTTTCACTATATAATCAATAGAGCCCCGCCCTAACACCAGAACCCTTGACCCTGGGGCCATGAATTTCACATTTTTAGAAAAATCATCCTTGTGCACCATTATCATGCACTTAGTTTGTTTAAATAATACCCAGGAGCAGAGAAGAAGATTTTCAAAGAATTAATGCATTTTCACTATATAATCAATAGAGCCCCACCCTAACTCCAGAACCCCTGACCCAGGGGCCATGAATTTCACAATTTTGGAAAAGGCATCATTGCTTGTCATAACCATGCTCTTAGTTTGTTTAAATAATACCCATGAGAAGAGAAGATGATTTTCAAAGAAATAACGCACTTTCACTATATAATCAATAGAGCCCTGTCCTACCACCAGAACCCCTAACCCAGGGGCCATTAAATTCATAATTTTTGAAAAGGCATCAATGCTTATCATAACCATGCACTTAGTTTGTTTATATAATATCCAGGAGCAGAGAAGAAGATTTTCAAAGAATTAATGCATTTTCACTATATAATCAATAGAGCCCCACCCTAACACCAGAACCCCCTGACACTGGGGCCATGAATTTCACAATTTTAGAAAAATCATCTTGTGCACCATTATCATGCACTTAGTTTGAGTGACTCAGGTGACCTAAAAATATCATGTTTATTTAGAGTAACATGAAATTGTTATTGCTTGAAAACCATTGCTGACCTTGGCTTTGCCTCGGTCAGCAACTGTTTTCCCAGGGTAACAATTTCATGTTATGCTAAAAACATGTAATATTTTTATAATATATAGACATGTATATATTATAAGCTTTCATAACTTCAGGACACATTTTAATTCTATCTCTGGGTTTATAGAAGTGTTAGCACCTTTTCGTCAGATAAAGTTTTCCATTTTTAAAAGCTCCTATTCCTCTCTTTTCCTTGTTCACCAGTGTACAACGTCTCCCTCCACGCCAACCTGTAAAGCAAGAATTGTCTTTGAAGAAATTTACAGCAACTTCAAAATTTGAATGCAAACAAGTGGCTTTTTTTTTTCTTTTTTTTTTTACAATATTTAATCTTTGCCCATTCCCTTAAAAAAAAACTCAACTAAAACTGTGAAATTAGGTATAAAGATAAATAAACAGTGAAAGAAACAACGAATAGTGAAAAGAAGCAAAATGAATTTTAACAAGAGGCCCAAGGGCATTAACGGTCACCTGAGTATAATACAATAATTTAAAGGATGCATAGAGTATAATATGAACTGAAAGGTGAAGCTTTGTTGCCCAAAAGAAAAAAAAATAGGGTGATCATGATCAACAAAATAATTGGTCTTGATATTCATTAACAGTTTATAATTTAGGTTCTAATCTGTTCCCCATTTATCACTATCGCCATACGGTATATTAACAAATTATCAATGCTTCTCTACTATTTTAATGCCTTGTTAAAATCTCTTACATTGGCCTCTCTTGGTCTTTGATGAACATTTAATAAGACAAGTTATTTTTGTCTCATTTTTATTTATCTACTACTTACAAGTCTATCTGATCATTAAAACAATGAAAGTACTTTTTGTATTATACAATAAAAGTTTTTGCATAATTCTCTTATTCTATTTACCTTTCAAGTACATTATTTACAGTGATAAATTATCAAAAGTAAATGGCAAAGGGGAATAACTCCTCACAGTAGAATACAAACTAATAGAGCCCTGGCCATGACCAGAACACTTGACCAAATGGTCAAGATGTTCAAAAATCTGGTAAAAATTCCCTTCCTTATAAAATTTTTTACTCTATTTACCTCAGATATGCCCAGGTGTGGAGAAGATTTTTAAAGAAATAATGCATTTTAACTACAGATTCACTATATTATCAATAGAGCCCCCCCCTCCCCCTCCCCCCCCCCCCCCCCAAAACACCAGACCTTCTGACCCTGGGACCATAAGTTTGCTTATCATTACTAATCACTTTGTTTATCTGCTTAACACTAAGGAGTAAACAGGATTATTTAATAGAATTAATGCATTTTCACTATATTATCAAGAGCCCCACTCTCACACCAGCACATCTGACCCAGGGGTCATGAAATTCACTACTCTGAAAGAAGCACTCTTGCTCATCATAACTATACACTTAGCTTCTTTGCTTTTTTAACGAGAAGCAGAAAAGAATATTGTCAAAGAAATTTTGCTTTTTCACTTTATAATCAATAGAAGCCCCCCCCCCCCCCCCCCTTCACCAGAACCCTTAAACCTGGGGTCATAAAATTCACAATTTTGGAAAAGGAATCCTTGCATATCATAACAATGTACTTAGTCTGTTTAAACAATACCCAGGGGCAGAGAAAAAGATTTTCAAAGAAATAATTCACCTTGACTATAGGATCTATATAGTCCCGCCCTAGCACCAGAACTCCTGTCCCTGGGGCCATGAATTTCCCAATTTTGGAAGAGACATCCTTGCTTATCATAACAATGTACTTAGTTTGTTTAAATAATACCCAGGTGCAGAGAAAAAGATTTTTAAAGAATTAAAACATTTTCACTTTATAATCAATAGAGCCCAGCCCTAACACCAGAACCCCTGACCCAGGGGCCACGAATTTCACAATTTTGGAAGAGGCGTCCTTGATTATCATTATTATGTATTTAATGTGTTTCAATAATACCCAGGAGTAGAGAAGATTTTCAAAGAATTAATGCATTTTCACTATATAATTAATAGAGCCCCACCCTAACACCAGAACCCCTGATCCAGGGGCCATGAAATTCACAATATTGGAAGAGGCACTCTTGCTCATCATAACTATGTACTTACTTAGTTTATCTAATACCCAGGAGCAGAGGAGAAGATTTTCAATGAATTAATGCATTTTCAGTATATAATCAATAGAGCCCCGCCCTAACACCAGAACCCCTGCCCCTGGGGCCATGAAATTCACAATTTTGAAAGGGGCACTCTTGCTCATCATAACTATGTACTTAGTTACTGAATTTGATACCCAGGAGCAGAGAAGAAGATTTTCAATGAATTAATGCATTTTCACTTTATAATCAATAGAGCCCCACCCTAACACCAGAACCCCTGCCCCTGGGGCCATGAAATTCACAATTTTGAAAGGGGCACTCTTGCTCATCATAACTATGTACTTAGTTACTGAATTTAATACCCAGGAGCAGAGAAGAAGATTTTCAATGAATTAATGCATTTTCACTATATAATCAATAGAGCCCCACCCTAACACCAGAACCCCTGCCCCTGGGGCCATGAAATTCACAATTTTGGAAGAGGCATTCTTGTTCATCCTAACTATTTACTTAGTTATTGAATTTAATACCCAGGAGCAGAGAAGAAGATTTTCAAAGAATTAATGCATTTTCACTATATAATCAATAAAGCCCCGCCCTTACACCAGAACCCCTGCTCCTGGGGCCATGATATTCACAATTTTGGAAGAGGCATTCTTGTTCATCCTAACTATGTACTTAGTTATTGAATTTAATACCCAGGAGCAGAGAAGAAGATTTTCAACAAGAGGCCCAAGGGCCTTAACGGTCACCTGAGTATAATACAACAATTTAGAAGTTAAATACACTGATAGATGAAGCATTGTTGCCCTAGCCCCCCCCCCCCCCCCTCCTCAAGAACCCCAAAAACTGAGGCCATATATTTAAAAATTTTGGAAGAGGCATCCTTGTCTATCATAATCATGCACTTAGTTTGTTTAAATAATCTCCAGTAGCAGAGAAGTTTTTCAAAGAATCAATGCATTTTCACTATATAATCAATAGAACCCCGCCCTAACACCAGAACCCCTGACCCTGGGGCCATGAAATTCACAATTTTTGAAAAGGCATCCTTATGCGTTTAAATAGTCTCCAGTAGCAGAGAAGAAGATTTTCAAAGAATCAATGCATTTTCACTATATAATCAATACAGCCCCACCCTAACACCAGAACCCCTGACCCTGGGGCCATGAAATTCACAATTTTTGAAAAGGCATCCTTATGCATCATAACCATGCACTTAGTTTGTTTAAATAATACCCAGGAGCAGAGAAGAAGATTTTCAAAAAATTAAAGCATTTTTACTATATAATCAATAGAGCCCCGCCCTAACACCAGAACCCCTGACCCAGGGGCCATGGCTTTCACAATTCTGGAAGAGGCCCACCTCCTCATCATAACTACATACTTAGTTACTTTATTAAATACCCAGGAGCAAAGAAGAAGATTTTCGAAGAATTAATGCATTTTCACTATATAATTTATAGAGCCCTGCCCTAACACCAGAACCCCTGACCCTGGGGCCATGAATTTCACAATTTTGGAAGAGGCACTCTTGCTCATCATAACTATGTACTTAGTTCCTTTATTTAATACCCAGGAGCAGAGAAGAAGATTTTCAATGAATTAATGCATTTTCAGTATATAATCAATAGAGCCCCGCCCTAACACCAGAACCCCTGCCCCTGGGGCCATGAAATTCACAATTTTGAAAGGGGCACTCTTGCTCATCATAACTATGTACTTAGTTACTGAATTTGATACCCAGGAGCAGAGAAGAAGATTTTCAATGAATTAATGCATTTTCACTTTATAATCAATAGAGCCCCACCCTAACACCAGAACCCCTGCCCCTGGGGCCATGAAATTCACAATTTTGAAAGGGGCACTCTTGCTCATCATAACTATGTACTTAGTTACTGAATTTAATACCCAGGAGCAGAGAAGAAGATTTTCAATGAATTAATGCATTTTCACTATATAATCAATAGAGCCCCACCCTAACACCAGAACCCCTGCCCCTGGGGCCATGAAATTCACAATTTTGGAAGAGGCATTCTTGTTCATCCTAACTATTTACTTAGTTATTGAATTTAATACCCAGGAGCAGAGAAGAAGATTTTCAAAGAATTAATGCATTTTCACTATATAATCAATAAAGCCCCGCCCTTACACCAGAACCCCTGCTCCTGGGGCCATGATATTCACAATTTTGGAAGAGGCATTCTTGTTCATCCTAACTATGTACTTAGTTATTGAATTTAATACCCAGGAGCAGAGAAGAAGATTTTCAATAAGAGGCCCAAGGGCCTTAACGGTCACCTGAGTATAATACAACAATTTAGAAGTTAAATACACTGATAGATGAAGCATTGTTGCCCTAGCCCCCCCCCCCCTCCTCAAGAACCCCAAAAACTGAGGCCATATATTTAAAAATTTTGGAAGAGGCATCCTTGTCTATCATAATCATGCACTTAGTTTGTTTAAATAATCTCCAGTAGCAGAGAAGTTTTTCAAAGAATCAATGCATTTTCACTATATAATCAATAGAACCCCGCCCTAACACCAGAACCCCTGACCCTGGGGCCATGAAATTCACAATTTTTGAAAAGGCATCCTTATGCGTTTAAATAGTCTCCAGTAGCAGAGAAGAAGATTTTCAAAGAATCAATGCATTTTCACTATATAATCAATACAGCCCCACCCTAACACCAGAACCCCTGACCCTGGGGCCATGAAATTCACAATTTTTGAAAAGGCATCCTTATGCATCATAACCATGCACTTAGTTTGTTTAAATAATACCCAGGAGCAGAGAAGAAGATTTTCAAAAAATTAAAGCATTTTTACTATATAATCAATAGAGCCCCGCCCTAACACCAGAACCCCTGACCCAGGGGCCATGGCTTTCACAATTCTGGAAGAGGCCCACCTCCTCATCATAACTACATACTTAGTTACTTTATTAAATACCCAGGAGCAAAGAAGAAGATTTTCGAAGAATTAATGCATTTTCACTATATAATTTATAGAGCCCTGCCCTAACACCAGAACCCCTGACCCTGGGGCCATGAATTTCACAATTTTGGAAGAGGCACTCTTGCTCATCATAACTATGTACTTAGTTCCTTTATTTAATACCCAGGAGCAGAGAAGAAGATTTTCAAAGAATTAATGCATTTTCACTATATAATCAATACAGCCCCACCCTAACACCAAAACCCCTGACCCTGGGGCCATGAATTTCAAAATTTTGGAAGAGGCACTCTTGCTCATCATAACTATGTACTTGGTAACTTTATTTAATACCCAGGAGCAGAGAAGAAGATTTTCAAAGAATTAATGCACTTTCACTATATGATCTATATAGCCCCACCCTGGGGCCAGAACCCCTGACCCTGGGGCAATAAATTTCACAATTTTGGAAGAGGCACTCTTGCTCATCATAACTATGTACTTAGTTCCTTTATTTAATACCCAGGAGCAGAGAAGAAGATTTTCAAAGAATTTATGCACTTTCACTATATGATCTATATAGCCCCACCCTGGGGCCAGAACCCCTAACCCTCGGGCCATGAATTTCACAATTTTGGTAGAGGGCTCAATGCTTATTACAATGATGCCAACAGTTTGACTGCTTCATGTCCGGGAGTAAAGAAGAAGATTTTTAAAGATTGCATTATTTTTGGTGGTTTTAGCCCCACCCCTCAGGCCCCGGGGGGGCAGGGACCATGAAATTCACAATTTTTGTTCCCCTTCACCCATAGATGCTATATACCAAATTTGGTTGAAATTGGTTGAGCGGTTCTAGAGAAGAAGTTAAAAATGTTCAAAAGTTAACGCACGACGGACGACGCACGACGACGGACAAAAACAGATAGCAATAGGTCACCTGAGTGACTCAGGTGACCTAAAAATTAATGCATTTTCACTATATAATCAATAAAGCCCCGCCCTTACACCAGAACCCCTGCCCCAGGGGCCATGGCTTTCACAATTCTGGAAGAGGCCCACCTCCTCATCATAACTACATACTTAGTTAGTTTATTTAATACCCAGGAGCAGAGAAGAAGATTTTCAAAGAATTAATGCATTTGCACTATATAATCAATAGAGCCCCGCCCTTACACCAGAACCCCTGACCCTGGGGCCATGAATTTCACAATTTTGGTAGAGGACTCAATGCTCATCATAACTATATACTTAGTTAGTTTATTTAATACCCAGGAGCTGAGAAGAAGATTTTCAAAGAAATAATGCACGTTCACTATATGATCTATATAGCCCCGCCCTAGCACCAGAACCCCTGACCCTGGGGCCATGAATTTCACAATTTTGGTAGAGGACTCAATGCTCATTACAATGATGCCAACAGTTTGACAGCTTGATGTCCAGGAGTAAAGAAGAAGATTTTTAAAGATTGCATTAATTTTGGTGGTTTTAGCCCCACCCATCAGGCCCCAGGGGGGCAGGGACCATGAAATTCACAATTTTTGTTCCCCTTCACCCATAGATGCTATATGCCAAATTTGGTTGAAATTGGTTGAGCAGTTTCAAAGAAGAAGCTAAAAATGTTCAAATGTTAACGCACATCGGACGACGCACGCCGACGGACAAAAACGGATAGCAATAGGTCACCTGAGTGACTCAGGTGACCTAAAAATTGAAAAAAAGAATCTTAATGATTTTTAATTTGACCAACTCTTAATAATAACAGCTTTGAAGACTCAAACCTTGTAAAGGTATTTCAGAGGAAGGTAAACAAAAGAGTTGACAGAAAGATTTGTCTTCAGTTGTTAGATCCGCCTCTGTTAAGGTTTCCGGATTTTCCTCTCCTGAAGCCGTTATATTGTCCTCATTCTCTTTACCGACATCTGACAATACATACTGAAAAAAGAAATCTCACAATCTGTAATTAAATCACAAACGATATAAATGTTGTATCATGAAGAATTGATACTGTTAAGTTAATTTTCATGAAGGCCAGTACTCTAGATTTTTATGAGATACCTATATTTTTGATATGGCAAAAAAACAAGAATTTAGAAATAATACTTTGCTAATAAATAAAACACATCATAAAAAATGCATACCTCTTTTGAGAGACTGAAACTTTTTGTCATAATTGTCTTAAAATAATGAATACATTATACCAATATACCACCAATGCTAACGAATCAGCTTAAGGTTTTAACAACCTCAAGACTTCATAGTTGTGGAGAATCATAAAAGGCAGCAAAAGCCAGATCAATTTGAATAATGATAATGACTTCATCAGTGTTTTAGCCCCTTGTCTTCTCTATCTGTGACTGAATGTGTGTTTATCAGTGTTTTAGCCCCTTGCCTTCTCTATCAGTGACTGAATGTCTGTTTATCAGTCTTTTAGCCCCTTGTCTTCTCTATCTGTGACTGGATGTGTGTTTATCAGTATTTTAGCCCCTTGTCTTGTCTATCTGTGACTGAATGTGTGTTTATCAGTGTTTTAGTCCCTTGCCTTGTCTATCAGTGACTGAATGTGTGTTTATCAGTCTTTTAGCCCCTTGTCTTCTCCATCTGTGACTGGATGTGTGTTTATCAGTATTTTAGCCCCTTGTCTTGTCTATCTGTGACTGAATGTGTGTTTATCAGTGTTTTAGCACCTTGTCTTCTCTATCTGTGACTGAATGTGTGTTTATCAGTCTTTTAGCCCCTTGCCTTGTCTGTCTGTGACTGGATGTGTGTTTATCAGTCTTTTAGCCCCTTGCCTTGTCTGTCTGTGACTGGATGGGTGTTTATCAGTCTTTTAGCCCCTTGTCTTCTCTATCTGTGACTGGATGGGTGTTTATTAGTGTTTTAGCCCCTTGTCTTGTCTATCTGTGACTGGATGTGTGTTTATCAGTGTTTTAGCCCCTTGCCTTGTCTGTCTGTAACTGGATGTGTGTTTATCAGTGTTTTAGCCCCTTGCCTTGTCTATTTGTGACTTGATGTGTGTTTATCAGTGTTTTAGCCCCTTACTTTGTCTATCTGTGACTTGATGTGTGTCTTCTGCCATTCCTCTTTTGTTGGAAGAGCCTTCCATAGTTTATAAACTGAATCATACTTTTTCTGTACTCTTGGGAATTTATAGTAAATAAAGTCAATTAAAAAGAGCTTTATTCCGATATTGAGACCTGAAAAATATGAAATAGATATATATTCTACCATAAATAGTAACTATGGTAACAAGAAGCAGAACTTCTTATCACATCGATTTGTTTTCTAGCTTTTAAACTACAAGTAACTTGTCAAAGAATATTAACGACATTTTTTATATACATGTATAAGAGGCCCAATGGCCTTAACGGTCACCTGAGTATAATACAACACTGTAAAGGATCCATAGAAGTATAAAACAAAATTAACTGATAGACGAAGCAATGTTGCCCAAGAATTTCAAAAATCTGGTAAAAATACCCTTGCTTATTGTAGCGTGCTAGACCTGAGTGATCTCCTTGGGATCATACTTGGTTTTCCCAAGCCTCAAAGAGATGATAATGAATGCAAAATATACAAATACAATGAATACTTGCCTATTGTGTAGGGTATTCAATTTATGTCACTTTCATAGTGCTACAATTCAGTACATAGAGACTTGGCTATATAACATTGCTATTTGCCACTAATTACAAGTCACCCTGGCTCTCTTTGATTCTTTGTTCACTTTGATAAAGTATAAAACAACTTTATCCAGTCTCTTGTCAACCTTGATTTTACCTGATAATAACTCATCCACTGTAAAACAGATCACCTCAGTGTAAACACACTCTGTACAATTACAACTTTTGCTAAATATATAATTAATCTTTATGCCCATCTTTTATATTGCTTTCCAGACAAGAATCTGACTTTGAGCATGCTTTGCTCATTTAAACCAAGCAATTTTGTTTTATATATAACATTCTTTCTTGTATTCTCATTCAATCAAATAACCTGTTAATTAAATTATATACAAGGATTTCTTGATTAACAAAATCTAGCAAAGGGGAGAAACTCTCATTTTCTTCACTCATTACAATTGTGTACCCTGTTTGCCTCCTAGATACCTAGGAGCAAAGAAAAGGCACATTTACTTATAATTATATTTAATAAATTTACACTGATATTATTGCATTTAGTTTGTTCGCTAAGTACTCAGTAGGCAGAGGAGGAGATTTTCAAAGCATTAATGCATTTTTGCTAATTAATCAATAGAGCCCCAGGAAAGCACCAGAACCCCTGACCCTGGGGCCATGAAATTCACAATTTTTGAAGGGGCACTATTTTTCATCATAACTATGTACTTAGTTTATCGGCTTAATACCCAGGAGCAGAGAAGATTTTCACAGAGTTAATGCATTTTCACTATATAATCATTAGAGCCCCCCTAACACCAGAACCCCTGACCCAGGGGCCATAAAATTCACAATTTTGGAAGAGGCACTCTTCCTCATCATAAATATGTATTTAGTTAATTGGTTTAATACCCAGGAGCAGAGGAGAAGATTTTTAAAGCATTAATGCATTTTGACTGTATAATCATTAGAGCCCCACCTTAACACCAGAACCTCTGACCCAGGGGCCACAAAATTCAAGATTTTGGAAGAGGCACCTTTCCTCATCAGAAATATGCATATTGTTTGTTTCCTTAATACCCAAGAGCAGAGGAGAAAATTTTTTTAAGAAATAATGCATTTTCACCATATATTCAACAGAGCCCTGCCCTAGCACCAGAATCCTTGACCCTGGGGCTATAAATTTCACAATTTTGGTAGAGGGCTCAATGATTATTACAATCATGCCAACAATTTGACTGCTTGATGTCCAGGAGTAAAGAAGAAGATTTTTAAAGATTGCATTAATTTTAGTGGTCTCAGCCCCCCCCCCCCTCCCAGGGGAGGTTGTTCCCCTTCACCCATAGATAATATATGCCAAAATTGGTTGAAACTGGTCAAGCAGTTTCAGAGAAGAAGCTGAAAATTTTCAAATGTTAAAGCGTGAGGACGGACGAAAACAGGTAGCAATAGGTCACCTGAGTAAACTCAAGTGACCTAAAAATGATTAAAAAGATACATGTAATGACAGATCCTTGAAAATTTTCTTAAGTTGATAGCTGATAGAAATCTCACCCATAACACAGAGCAACAAGTCAAAGTCCATCACTGCAGACATAACAAGACAAACACAGAGACCAAGGAAGATTCGCTGGGCGGCAGGTCTGTATCGCCATGTCAGTACACTGTGTCAATCAAAAATTAAATAAGATGTATATTAAGTAAACGTTGCTGGTCTTGAATATTACAGATCAGTTGATCACTACGGTAACAGTTTTATATAACTCTCATAATTTTTACTTGTAATAGTTAACTTATGTTTAAGTCATTCTAATGTTTAAGTCATTCTGATGTTTAAGTCATTCTGATGTTCTGCATACCTCTCAATCTTCTCTAGACTGTCCGCAGCTTTACCGAGAAAATCCTACATTTGGACACAGGAAGACATATTAGTTCTGTTTTACAAGTTAACTTCATGATGTGTCTTTGAGTCGTTAAAATATTGAGATAATTTCAATAATTCTAATATCCTTATGACTATTTGAACAACTAACCTGTACTTTTTTGGCTACCTGTACAACCACATTAATTTTGTCTGATAGCCCTAAAGATGACTCTTCTTTCTGAATGTAAACAAGAAAACCAGAAAAATGACGCCTGCTCCAAAAACTTATTTTAGTTAAAAGGCAGTAAAAATGTACAGTTGAACTTCAGTATCTCAAACACTGACATCTCGAATACCATGGATATGTCAAAGTTTTGGAAGTCCCAACCCCTTATTCTTTAAGTATTTTACCCTGGATATCTCGAATCCTCTGATATCTCCAAGTTTTTTCTTGGTTCCATTGAGTTCAAGATAATGAGATTTGACTGTACATTGAGGATGATAAGAAGGATAATCAAAAGTGCTCTACACTACAATCTCAGTGTCTTATGGTTATTAAATTCAAAAGTTTGAGTAAGATTCGTAGCTTACTTTTATTTTGTTTTCTTCTTCTCTGTCCAAAAAATTAAACTTGATTTTGATTCCTCTAAAAATACAATAACATAATGTTAAAAGGTAATCAACAATTGAATATATGATTAAAAATCCTTGTCATCTTTATTAAATACATTCATGTAGTCATCTTTTAGTCTTGTAAAACAGATGATCACATATTCTTATGAGTCAATGGCAAAACAATGCTCAAACAATGAAGAAAGCAATGTATAACAATGATGCTGATGTTAACTTCACAGAGGCCTGTGAACTTACAAGCTCTGTAGATAACTGATGAACTTACAAGCTCTGTAGATAACTGATGAACTTACAGCTCTGTAGGTAACTGAAGAACTTGCATATATGTTTAAGCTCTGTAGATAACTGATGAACTTGCAAGCTCTATAGATAACTGATGAACTTAAAAGCTCTGTAGATAACTGATGAACTTACAAGTTCATTAGATAACTGATAAACTACAAGTTCTACAGATAACTGAGGAACTTACAAGCTCTCTAGATAACTGATGAACTTACAAGCTCTGTAGATAACTGATGAACTTACAAGTTCATTAGATAACTGATAAACTACAATTTCTACAGATAACTGAGGAACTTACAAGCTCTCTAGATAACTGAAGAACTTACAAGCTCTGTAGATGACTGATGAACTTACAAATTCTATGGATGACTGATGAACTTATAAGCTCTGTAGATAACTGAGGAACTTACAAGCTTTGTAGATAACTGATAAACTACAAGTTCTATAGATAACTGATGAACTTACAAGCTTTGTAGATAACTGATAAACTACAAGTTCTATAGATAACTGATGAACTTACAAGCTCTGAAGAAAAATGATCAACTTACAAGCTTTGTAGAAATCTAATGAACTTACAAGCTTTGTGGGTAACTGATGAACTTACAAGCTCTGTAGATAACTAATGAACTTAAAAGCTTCATATATAACCAATGAACTTACAAGCTCTGTAAGATAACTGATGAATTTACAAGCATTTTAGATAACTGATGAACTTGAAAGCTTTTTAGATAACTGATGAACTTACAAGCTTTATAGATAATTGATGAACTTACAAGCTTAGTAGAACTTACAAGCTTTGTAGATAACTGATGAAGTGTCTGAAGATGAGACATAATAAGAAAAGTTGTACAGCCCTTCCTTGCCAGACAGCATACATGTAAACCTGCAGTAATGAGAACAACTTAATACTCTCACACAACTGTCTGTCAGGTAGAAATTAATACCTTTTGCTCAATTAACACTCTAAATTCTATACGTTTACTTATATTATGAAAACTTTATCAGGTAAACAGACATGGCAAAAATGACTTTTATGCGTACATGTGTTTTTATATTTAACATGTTATGATAACCTTTCAGAGTCTGCTGAGGAATCAAGTTTAAAAAAATTTATTGTTTTTCTTTTTCTTTCTTTTTGCTTTTTTAAGTACATGTAAGTGAAAGGCCATGATGAGTTTAAAACTTGGTCTCTTCAGACCTTGATTTTTATTAAAAGTGATGTCTATACCCTTTCTTTGGTATTGTTATTAGTTCTGCACTAAGACCACAAACTCTGGGTTTCAAAGTCTTACAGGGATTAGAAACAAAACTCCAATACATTTGCCAAAGTCCATATCAAAGATCTCATTCTGTCATATCATGTAAATCTGATGACTGCTGGGATGGAAAACTCCATACAATCAAACAATCAAAAACTATCATCCATTCAACCAACAGTTACAAAACAAACAGTTTGGATCTATATTACACATGGACCTGAGTCTCAGAGAGGGAATATCTTACCAAGAAAATACATAAACAGATGATGTGTAGGGATGTATAAGGATGAGTCACAGCTACATTATAATATACATGATTCTGAATCTAAAGCATGTCAAAATTTGACATTCATAATTCCTGAATCAAGAGGCATGAATGATGACAATTTGTAGCTTATGATTGTTGACATGTTGACATCCTTTTGTTCACTTTAAAATATGAAGACTTTTAAGTACATTTTAGACTAGAATTATACCATGAAGACCACCAGTGTATAAGCTGATGACTCCCAGTGGAAGAGTCCCTGTATTCCTTTTATTGTGTTGATGTATGGTTTTAATGCTGTGCCTGTGAAATTGCAAAACAATCGTGCAATCAACACTTTGTATAAACCTTAGGAAAATGAAAAGATACAGTGATTTTGTCCTTGCATTTTTATAATTGATCAAGTTTTTTTGTTTACATTTGAACTACAAGTGATATTTGTTAGTTAATTTCTTTTAAATACTTACTAAACCTTTTGACGTTCTCTTTTAGACTAAAAGGAAGCAAAATTTTCACTGTGAGATATATTGCATATTAAACAACTTTATCAACTGGCTAATTTTTTGTCACAATTATTTTTAAGCAGATCAAAATACAAGTATTGAAAACTTTAATGGAGTCAATATTCTCAACTCCATACATATTTTGGGTTTAAACAAGAGTTCCTTGAAGCAGAACATTTACCTGATCTTGTTGCTGCATACCTTTCTCACAAAAGAGATTTGCAAATCTGTTATATATCCTAAACATATATTGGGATGTTTGTGTGTCCCACAACTACACTGTGATGTTGACTTGTGACCTACACCTACACTGCAATGTTGAATAGTGTCCTACACTTACATTGTGATGTTGTCTTGTGTCATACACTTACATTGTGATGTTGACTTATTTGTGTGCTACGCTTACAATTGTGATGCTGACTTTTGTCCTTCACTTACACTGTGATGTTGACTTGTGTCCTACACTTATATTGTGATGTTGACTTGTGTCCTACACTTACATTGTGATGTTGACTTGTGTCATACACTTACATTGTGATGTTGACTTGTGTCATACACTTACATTGTGATGTTGACTTGTGTCATACATGTACACTTACATTGTGATGTTGACTTGTGTCCTACACTTACACTGTGATGTTGATTTGTGTCATACATGTACACTTACATTGTGATGTTGACTTGTGTCCTACACTTACATTGTGATGTTGACTTGTATCCTACACTTACATTGTGATATTGACTTGTGTCCTACACTTACATTGTGATGTTGACTTAATTGTGTCCTACACTTACATTGTGATGTTGACTTAATTGTGTCCTACACTTACATTGTGATGTTGACTTGTGTCCTACACTTACATTGTGATGTTGATTTGTGTCATACATATACACTTACCTTGTAATGTTGACTTGTGTCCTTCACTATATTGTGATGTTGACTTGTGTCCTACACTTACATTGTGATGTTGACTTGGGTGTCCTTTTCTTCCTCTGCTGATTCCTCTGAAGTGTCGGGGGAGAAATCATCTGCAATGTCGTACAAAGAGCAGACCACTCTCTCCATAATTCTTGTTGGAAGATTCCCTTTCTTCTCTAAAGAATATATATGTTAATCATTCAATATTGAATAACAATTACATGTAGATGATATTGAAATACACTATTTTGATTGGCTGAAATTCTTTTTGGTTTTGTTTATTTCTTTTACTTTTATTTTCTCTTTAACATTTATAGGGTAATTCATTGTATATAATGATATGGCACAATATGATGATAATTCACAGTGTATAACACCTGTTTTGTTTGAGCTGTGTTCTTCCTTCCCTTTTTTCTTACTTTCGGATCCTACTCTCTTAAGATCAGTTGTAGAGGTAGCCTCGGTGGAAGAGTGAAGTAAGAAATTGCTGTGTCTGAAATGATTTTAATTTTTTTTCAGCTCATGTTTTTTTTTCTTTATGTAAAAACAAGAAGGTCCATCTTATAGAACATACACTATCAAAAAGCTGAATTTGAAAAATTATATAATATGGTCAATTTAGCATTTTCTTTTTTTTTTCATTTTATAAGATTAACAAATTAAAAACAAACAGCCATATAATCTAAGGATTGCTTAGGATTTTATCTTTAGTTTATAGTGTATTTTAATAATGTTTGACAATGCATCTAGTTTTGGAGAAAACAAGGTGTTTGAAATACCAAGACATGAGTGAGCGTTTTACCTTTTTGAAGTTATCATCAGTTGAAGATCCTTGTTTTTTCACTTTTCTGCTTCAAGGTCATCTTGGAGTTTCCTAAATGAGGCTTCAGAAAATTTCTTCAGCTTTTTTGCTGGTGTTCAATTTTTTACAGGGAAAAAAGAAATAAACAAAGTAAAGTTGAAAATGTAAGGAAAATTGATTTCTGACACCTGTTATCTTTAAAGCATAGTTTGATACTGAAGAGGGATGTGCAATTTTATCAATATGCCGGTACATGTATATATTGTGATTTTTTACTGCTCAATAGGTATTGTGATATGGAGACTAAACTATGTATGTAATAATAAATTCCAGAAATTTTTTTTTCTTCAAAGTTTTAAATTACAATAACTGGAATTCTAATAAATGTTGTAAAACATCCAAACATGCTCTATCAATATAATATATGAATAAAAAATAAAAAAATGAAATTATGTTTTCACAATATATTTGTAAAAAAGAAATTAATTTGAAATTATAGTAAAAATTGCTTGTAAAAATATATCATGATATTATTGGGAAATTTTTGGAAAAAATTGTGATATATAAAATTTATAAATACAAAATTTTTGGCAAAGCCGGCCCATTCCTAATATTGACATACCAAGTTGTTCTTTCTCAATCATTGCAGCTTCTAACTGTTCTTGAAGTTGAAGTAGCTGCATTTCATAAATTTCTTTTTCACAGTCCGAAGTAAACCCTGTGTTTCTGTTTTTTCCATCATCTTCCACAATATCATAGGTCTAGATAAACAAAGCATTTTAAATACATCTTTAAAAATGGAATGCATGTACTTCTGACATCTTGTTTAAACATAGATAGTCAGAGATTAAAGAGCTCACATCAACAAATGTTGTCTTTAAGTAAGGCAAAGTCCAACACTAATCTAATAATCTAGTAGTGTGCATCCCTAGATGCATCATCCATGCAAGTTTGGTTCCGGTACGTCTTTAAGTTACTTGGGAATGGACCTGCTCTAAAAATTTTATTCTGGTCATTCATTAGAAAAATGTAGGTCAGATCCAGCCTCTGAAGACGTTCTGATATTGTTCATCCCTAGATGCATCATCCATGCAAGTTTGGTGGTAGGTCTTATAGTTGCTTGGGAATGGACCTGCTCCAAAAACTTTAACCTGGTTCACTTTTCTGGAAAATGTAGGTCAGATCCAGCATCTGAAGCAACTCTGGTAGTGTGATTCAATAAATGTATCTTCAGTGCAAAAATGGTTAGCATAGGGCTTATAGTCACTTTAGAAAGAAACTGCTCCAAACACTTAAACCTGGTCACTTTTCTGGATAATGTTGGTCAAATTCAACATCCAAAGCAAATCCAATAGTGTGCATCCTTAGATGTATCATCCTTGCAAGTTTGGTCTAATATAGGGCAAATAATTACTTTAGAATGAACCTGCTCCAAAAACTTTAACCTAGTCAGTCATCTGGAAAATATAGGTCAGATCCAGCATCCGAAGCAAGCCTGGTAGTGTGCATCCTTAGATGTATCATCCATGCAAGCTTGGTCAATATAGGGCTTATAGTTACTTGGAAATGAGACCTACTCCAAAAACTTTAACCTGCTCCAGAAACATTAACCTGGTCTTTCTTTAGCTGAAATTGCAGTATCTGAAACTTTTGACTGGTACAATGAAACATACTAGAAGCATCTTCCATGCATCTCTGATTAATGTAGAGCATATAAGTACTTGAAAAGAAATCTGCTCCAAAAACTTTAACCTGGGACGCTGACGACAAGGGTATTATATAACCTCCCCCCACCTTCGTTGAGGTGAGCTAAAAACAAATGTGGAAAAAGTTGTGTTAATTAAGGGCCTTATATTGCAATATAAAAGTTATACCCTTGCTGGGAGTGGTTGGATTGATTCAATAACTTATGTACCGATTACCTGGATGGAATGCTAAGACAGAGGAATGATTGGTGATTTGTGGAATTTTTTTCAAATCTCTTCAACAATAATATCCTTTCTCAAGAAAAGACTTGATCATCAAACTTCATACAAAAGAAATTCAACTGCTCAATACGAATATTACTCAAGCTTCATAAAATCATAGAGGTTTGTCTTCCGGATTGTTAAATGTAAAATAAATTAATGAAATTTTAAATCTAATTTAAATACACATAAAAAGTTGTTAAAATAAAAATTCTGACACTTTCAGACAAGAAATACCAAGTTTAAAAAAGCATACCACACCTATATACATAAACTCTACAAGGGACGATGCTCTGATCTTGGAAAAAATACCCCCACCCACTTCAGCACCTGTTTATGGACTCTAAGCATTAATTTATTTCATTGTTGTGGTTCTATTCCCTACAGTGATGATTTTCCTAAATGTTGATGTGTATGTCAGTCATCAACACGCTTTCAATCACAAGAAAATGGATACAATTTCTTTGATTTGGAGGCTCATCTCACCAAATCGATCTGGAAGGAACGGAAGTTTACAAAATCACAAAGGCAGATAATCAATGTATAGGGAAAACTCATAGGGTAATCAAAAGTGAATAGTAACACCCAAGGACTTCCAGCTTCGAAGAAAAAATGTTCACAGACAAGAAAAGGCAGTGAAAATAATAAGAACTGGCTAAAGTTTGGTTTTCAGAAGTTAAGGTGGCACTGGGAAGACTCATTTCATTTAATGTTTAACTAAATAGTTACATAATATACCAGACACTTGCTATACAAGCGCGCTATATGATATACCACGATTATTGCCCTTTCGTCGTTTAATTTATGCTTTAGAGTCCATAAACAGGTGCTAAAGTGGGTGGGGGTATTTTTTCCAAGATCAGAGCTTTTGTCCGTTGTAGAGTTTATGTATATAGGTGTGGTATGTTTTTTTAAAACATGGCATTTCTTGTCTGAAAGTGTCAGAATCTTTATTTCAACAACTTTTTAAGGGTATTAATTTAAAAGAGATTAAAAATTTTATTAATTTATTTTACATTTAACAATCCGGAAGACAAGCCCTATGCATAAAATATCAATTCATGTGCATACTTACTAGGAAAAAAGGATTTCTCAATAATCTTTTCAGGTATTTCTGAACGTAAATATTTCCTGTACATAGGCTACATTTGTTGTCTTAGTTCGTTATGATAAATTCAGTTCAAAGTATGAATATCTAATAAAGCGTTCGCATCAGTTTTATTTGTAATCTGGAAATTCATCCAAAATATATATAAGTGTGTAAATTATCCTTCATAATTGCATAAGAACAGCTGAAGAATTATGCAGATATTTTATTTTTCTTACGTCAGAAATGAACGTTTCTTCCTGTTGTGGTCTAGAGTATGTGTTCGTGCTGACACTTCGCTGGCGGACTTCCCCATGTTTACTTTCAAACATTGCTCTATTTTATTACACAATTAATTGCGACATCACATATTTGATATAATTATTACAAAAATGTGTTTCATCGTAATCATGTGATCAGGATAAACATCGGATGTTTTGCTTTGGTCCGTAAATAGAAAAATCCATATCGAAGTTCGCAGACCCGGAAAAATGGATTTATTACCGTAGTACTATCATATTGCAGCACAATTTATTTTTTATAAGTGAATTCTAGAATTTTACCAAATAAATTTGATTAAAAAAATCTAAGAAAATCGGATGAGGGAAAGCATTATTTTGGGTTCATAAATATTGTAGAGAAGGGGCTATAACTCTTGTCAACTTAGTTTGGCAATCTCCTTTGCAGAGTTGTCGTTCGTTCCTCCCTAGTGAAATTCTAACTTCAAGAAAGAGAAGGTGAATTAAACTGTGCATAATAAAATTTATAGCTTCAGTAAAACCTTTACACTTAAATAATGCTCACTTCAGAGAGTATGTTGCATTTCCTCGCCTCATATGATAAAATTTTAGGGCAGAGGTCTAAATCTAATTCTTATCATATGATTGCATAATTCCTTTCTCTGTGACTGGCTGAGATCCAGCATTGTGAAAAAAATAATACTACGCTATGTTCACCTGCACGTGACCTTCCAGATGAACATAAGGATTTATTTTTTACCACATTGGACTATGAATAGATCGGGAAAATCCAAATTGATACAAATTACAAATAGTTTAAAAGCTATTTCATTTGCATCCGACTTCCACTCAGGTGAACATAACATTCAGCCACAAAGAAACCAGGGTGAGGGTTGGGTAAGGGGGGGGGGGGTCCCTACCCTTACACTTTTTTTCTGCTTTTAATTTCATTTTTACTTAAACATTGTATGGATTTGCAGAGCTATGCCCCTTTTCTATAGTAATTCCCATAGCTAATTAATCATGCCAACATTTTGCGTTCGGCTCATTAGATCTTCTTAGATTTTTTCATTGCAAATATTTTATACATGCTAGATTTAAATTATGACAAAATAATTCATGTTGCAATAACTTTGACGTTGGGTCCATATTTTCGCTAAATTGACTGGACTAACAGCTGTATACTGGAAATTGGGTAGAAGTTTAGAGGTGGAACCCCTACCTTTGGTGTATTTTGGTGTAAATAATTCAGTGTCGAATTTTTCATCAAAGGTCGTAGACCCCCCACCCCCAGTCCCCCACCCATCCCCATCTCCCACTCCAACGTTATTGTACCAAAATGTTGAGCAGATTAACAAAGTGCATAGTTATGATAAACAAGGGTGCTTCTTACAGAATTTTTAAAACATGTGGTACCAGGGTAAGTGTTTCTGGTGTTTCTCAAAGGGGGAGTCTATCGATAATGTACTGAAGATGTGTTAATTCTTTGAAAATCTTCAACTAAGTGCAAAAAAATAGTTACGATGATGAGGGTACCTTTTCCAAATTTGTGAATTTCATGACCCTGGGTCATGGGTTTTGGTGTTAGGGTAGGACTGTGACGAATCTGTAGTGAAAATGCATTATTTCTTTGAAAATCTTCTCTGCTCCTGGGCATTTCAGAGGCAAACAGATCTAGAGTAAAAGTTTTAATAAGCAAGGGTATTTTTACCAGATTTTTTGAACATTTGCACCATTTGGTCAAGTGTTCTGGTCCTGGCCAGGGATCTATTAATTTGTATTCTACTGCAAGAAGTCATTCCCCTTTGCCATTCATTTTTGATAATTAATCACTGTAAAAATGTATTTGGAAGGTTGAATAAGAGATTTATGCAAGAATTTTTATTGTGTAATACTAAAAGTACTTTCGTAGTTTTACTGATCAGGTAGACTTGTAAATAATACATAAATGGAAACGAGACAAAAATACCTTATCTTATTAAATGCTCTTCAAAGATCAAGATTTAGGAGAGGCCAATGTGAGCAGGTATATGGGGTTAGAAGCACTAATAGTTTGTTAATAGTCTGTATGGTGATAGTGATAAACTGGGGACAGATTAGGACTTAATTTATGAGTTGTTATTGAATACTAGACTATTTCATCAATCCTGATCATCCTATTTCTCTTACTTTTGGGCAACAAAGCTTCATCTATCAGTTTATTTTATACTCTATGGATCCTCTGAATTGTTGTATTATACTCTGGTGACCATTAAGGCCCTTGGGCCTCTTATATCAATTTACAATGTTATGGATTTTATTCCCTGTACTTCTTTCTCTAAAGAGAGACATAGATAACAACAAATCTGTTTGACAGTGTCTTTTTCTTCGTTCCTCATTTTAAGCCATCCTGTGTGAAGATATATCTGAGCTGTAGTCAATGCGGAAGGTGCAATATGAAAAATAAAAAATTTAAAAAAAGTGGTTATTGATGTTTTAAAAAGCATAGACAGTCGCCCGCATGGCGCAGTGGTTAGAGCATCTGCTCTAGAGTCGCGGAGTGAGGAGTTGATCCTTATGTCGCGGGTTCGAATCCCGCTGTGGGACGTGGAGACCGGTCCTTTGCATGAGACCGTATAAACCGAGGTCTCATGTCGCAGTAGATGCTGGCACGAAAAAGATCCCTCACTGCTCAATGGCCCTGAGTGCCGACTATAGGTCAAAATTTGCAGCTCTCCCCCAGTAAGTGGTGGCGTCTCCAAATGAGTGAAAAATTCTCGAGAGGGACATTAAACAACAAACAAAAAGCATAGACAAATGAATACGCTCGCAGAACAGCCTACATTTATCAGTTACGCACAGATCTAGTGAGACCTCCCACTTACAAATTGTTGGATCTGCCATTGGTTAGCTTCAAACCATTTTTGCTTATCCGTTTCTGAAGTGTATACTTAGCTCTGCCAGCTATGTCTGAAACTTCGTGGAGCAGCTTACATTATCAAATTCACCTGTAATAAATTAATCATCACTTATGTAAATGAGGCCATATAAAACTAAAATCTACGTCAAAGTAGACATATAGAAAAACCCTCCGTATGTGTGAAAGTTTAGGTGCATAATGTCTACTCTTTTAAGCTGCATCTTCAGTTAATGACTTGCAGATACAAAAACAAAAACAAAGACATGATGTTCAAATATTTATTGCTTTTTCCTGAAGGATAAAGTTTGGTCATAATATTTGGCAGTGAATTTTAAGAACAAATTTCAAAGCAAATATTTAAGATATAAATATATTATATATATATAGTTACAGTATAAATATTTCAAAGTTGTTTACATGTACTAAGTTTTTATTTTAACCAACAAATTTTACACTCATGGAAAAATGTCACAATTCATAAAGTTTCTGACACATCCTGAAAATTAAATATCTTAAACAGCTGGTATACATATAAAATATTATAAATAAAATTAGGATATTAGATGTTGTTTTATAGAAAAAAAAGACAAAAATGTAATTAAGAGCTTTTTTTATCAAAATACCATCACCACTTATGAAGAGTAAAATTTAACGAAAACTAAATTGCCCACTAATTTGAATTTAATATATAATAAAATAAAAAGCTTAAATTACTACATTAAATATATTAAGTTAGTTTTAAATTAAGTTAACAATAACCATAATTTATTTCTCCAAATAAACACCTGAGCTGACTAAAATTCATACTAGATGTGTATCCTTGAGAGTTAAAAAAAAAAAGAAGGGAGCATGTAATTCACAATTCAAAATACTTCAGGGGTGTCCAAAAGGGGAATAATTAAACAGGAAGAACATGACTGATATATTTCATCATAAAGACAGAATACAACAACAATCTATAACTTAGAGATCTTTGTCTATAAATATAACAAATCAAATCTTGTTTTCCAAGCCTTTGATATTAACAGATACAATGGAGGTATACATAGATTGTATATCATTCATCATCGACTAATGTACGTATTAAAATCATGTCCAGTGATACAAATGCCTACATATAATAGCTTTAAGTATATGATGAGATTCCTCTCAGAAAAAAAATTTATCAAATAACTGCATCATCCCAATGAAGTCACACATTTTGGAATACTACAGTGCTGTAATAAGCTATGCTAGCTAGTTTTCTAAAAAATACCTATAGGAACTTAAAATTTATACTAAAACCTATTTTTGCAAGATATACTTCATTAAAAGTGAAGGCTACAAAATTATACAACCAACACAAAGCTACAAAGTCTGACTTTAAGATAATTTACAGGTTCAGTTTAGAGATACTTTTTTCTTAATCAGGACAAAACTTGTAACTTTTTCTTCAGATAAACAATAAAAAAAATAATTATCTCTCACTACTAGTATAAAAATAAAATAACTGTCACATCTCTCTCAAAAAAAAAAAAAAAATTATAAGACTTATTTAATAACAACATTTTGTCATTATTTAGATATTTCCCCCATATATATTTTTTAATAACATTTTCCCATTTTCCTTTTTTTATTGATTTTTTAATGTTTTTTCCAACTGTTTCCTTGAGTTGCCTCCCTTTAAGCAAAGGCGATGTTTTCCTGGAGTGAGGCATATGTACAGTTGGAGCGTCCACACACTTTCTCCACGGCCTGTAAGATCTGGATATCCAGTGGTTTCTGACAGACCTCGCATTCCTCAGGACAAACTGACCGCTCTCTGTTTAGCTCCAGACCATTCTCCTTCCATACACTGACCACTGATGCTACAAAGTAGTCCATCATGGCCTTGGTGTGGTGAGGGGTGGGGGCTACACGGAGGCGCTCCTGCCCCCGGGCCACAGTTGGGTAATTAATAGCCTGGACATAGATGTCATGTTTATTCATGAGCTCAGCTGATAGATGTGTGCACAATGCAGCCTCTCCAACCTAGGAATGAGAAAAATGTCTGATCTTAAGATTGGATTACTGGACAATTTTGTTCTTTTTTACATTTAATTTCTTTATTTTCAAATGTATAGATTATTTGAAGAAATGAACCTCATAATTGTATTCCAGTATGTTAAATTATTTTGCCATCATAAGGTAAGAGATTTTGTGAAATTTTATCATGTTACTCCAAAACTACAGGAATTCTCACATCAAAGTGAGGCTGAGATACATAGAAACTGCTAAATCCTTACATGGATAGGAATAATGTGACTGGGGCAGTGAAGAGCGGGTATACCAGCCTCCATCAAGTTACTTCTCAGATATTTAACGTTACTCTGCTGGCGTTCCCTCAGCTGTCTGCCTTCTTCACTCCGCAAAACCTGTTTATCAATTAACATACATAAATTTAAACTTTGTTATGTTTGAAATCTTAACATGCTTTATAACATTACCATAAAAGGATTATTAGTGAGAATTCCAAAAGACTTGATTCTACAAACTGATCTTTACGATGTAGAAATGAGGAATTACCCTAATGGAGGCCAGTGCCCCTGCCAGAGTGGTGGGAGGGAGACTTGTAGTGAAGATGAAGCCTGCCCCGTAACTTCTAATCATATCTACAGTACGAGCAGAGGAGGCAATGTATCCACCAACATTACCAAAGGCTTTCCCTGTAACATAAAATTGCCCAGTAATACAACTTCCTGATGGCATGAAACAAATGGATACCTCTAGTAAGAATATGAACTATAAATGTTTAAGCAAAAAAGGAAAAAAAATTGCAAAATTTGTATAAAATCAAAGAATTAAGAATTGTGACCTTATATAAATATATGGGCATAAGCTGCTTAAACATTACATGTATCCAAAACTGAGAATCAGAAAGAAATCTTGTATAGCAAACCCACCTAATTAAGAAATTAACAACTTTTACCCATATAATTAAGAAATTAACAATTTTTTCCACTTATCAAATTGTGACTTTTTTAACTGCTCTTTGGTTACATACCAAGAGTTCCTGATATAATGTCAATCTTGTGCATACATCCATCTCGCTCCCCAATTCCTGCCCCATGGTCACCGTAAAGGCCCACAGCATGGACCTCATCAACAAGCGTAATAGCCCCATACTTGTGGGCCACATCACACATCTCATTCAGGGGGGACACATCACCTGTAGATAAAATAAATCCATGAAATGGAACCCTTACTCCCTTCCCTTTATCAAAAAAATCATTATTTACAGATATATGTAATTTCCTGAATTTTATTTTGTATGCATCAAGGATATCTATAAAAGCTAAAAAAGTATAAGTCACCTGTCATGGAATGCACAGTTTCAAACACCACTATCTTTGGGACACTCTTGTCCACTTTCCTCAGTAGTTCCTCAAGATGCAGTGGATCATTATGTCGGAATATATGCTTAGGGACACCACTGTTCCGTATACCTTGAATCAAGGAGGCATGGTTTCCAGCATCAGAAAACATATGGACACCTGATGAAGAGAAATTAGAAGAGATGGAGGATTGGTTAGTTCCTTATTATATCTTGTGACATCAAAATGGCTGAAGCAAATTGTATTGAAATGAAAATGGAACTATTCTAGTGGGTAAAATATTGCTGCTGCATTATCATATATAGTTTTAATCTGTCCTATTCCCTTTTATTTTCTGCTTGTACTTTTAAAATATGGTTTTGAACTATGGAATTCCCTTTAAAATACAGAAAGTAATGTAAGTATAATTATATAAATCATTATTTTTCTACATTTACAATACTACCATTACATGTATAAATTACACAAGTGATTACACATGATTTTTACTTTTGATATTGTATAATTAGACAAAATATTTTCAAAATCCCTGTGTATCTTCTCTGTCATACCTGGTATAGCTTTTCCTAGAGTGTACAGAGAAGTGTCATTGGCTACGTAACAGGAAGTGAATACTAGGGCAGCCTCTTTCTGGTGAAGTGAAGCTAGCTCCGCCTCCAGTCCTTCATGGAGAGGGGAATTCCCAGAAATATTTCGAGTTCCTCCTGCACCAGCTCCATGCTTCTTCAGAGCTTCACTGAAACCAAGAAAACTAAGCTTTTTTAAAATTACTGTACATTTTCGTTACATTTACAAATCAAACATTTACAAACTGTGTATCATATTTTGTTTATGCACAACATTCCCTTAAAGAATCTGTTTATTTCAGTGTATACAATGATAACATTTGTAAACAAGGTTCTCGAGATTCTAAAGAAAAACTAAAAGCATACATGTTCAAGAGTTACAGTGAACTTGTCACAACACTGATTTTAGAATTCAAAATCCCTCCTTCCACACACACTGACACTTTGAATTTTGACCTCACCTGACAGCGTTGATGACCTTGGGGTGCCAGCTCATCCCCAGGTAATCATTGCTACACCAGACAGTAATGTCCTTCTTCTTTCCTGTGGAGTGGTCCTCAGCAAAAGGGAATTCCCTCCCCCGCCGCTGGACATTCTTAAACACACGGTAGGTATGGTCATTCTTCTTCTTGTTTATCTCCCCCTCAAAGAATTCCTCATAGTTGAACAGCTTTTGTTGACCTGAGAATAGAAGAAAACTGAATTGATTAGCAGCTGCACTTCTTCTTTAATCAATATTACTGTTAATTTATAAAATATTATTGTAAATGTATTATATTAGGCTGTGTATTCTATTCAGTGCTTTTTTTTTCAGAAAGCAACTTTTGCTAAATCAGGTAAATTAATCACTAAATGTCTTGTATATATGTATAGAAATAAATAAAATACATTCAGAGATGTACTCAATCAAATCTAGGCTAACTCGTTGAAAAGTAAATTTCCACAAATATTGTACTCAATCACTAAATACATTTACAGTATACCTACAAGATTACAAAGCCAAACTCCACAAATGCCAATAATAATTGAGGCAATATATGTCAAAATGAATCTTCATCATTTTTAGAAAAAGCATTATTGATTCTCTTAGTTTAAGTTTGCCAAACCTTTCAAAGCATAATACTTTTTTAAGAAATAATTTTATTGCAAAATGAAGGATTTATTCATCTAATACTTAACTGTTACATTTCAAGTATTTCACTGTAATATACTTTTACAATACACGTATTCATATTTTCATAACTATTATTAGCTGTCAAGTGTTATCAAAAATTTCAACATAATTAAGAACACAGGATATTACTACATGCACAAAGCACTTCTAGTCCAAATGCACAAGCATTCTAAACATTAAGTGTACAGATGCTTTCATGTATATTTCATCTCTACTTGACTTTCTTTTAACCATAGCAAATGGTTGCAACAAAATGTTGAAATCCAAAATGGAAGGATTTATATTTAACAGCACTTTTTAAACACAACTATCATGTTTTATGTATATCCTGCCCCCCCCCCCCCCCCCCCCATTTCTATAAATTTATTGCAAGACAACTTTTTGTTTAGATAAGAAATTTCATACCAGATCATGATTTATATTTCTCTCAAAATTTTCTTTGCTTGTTGATGCTCAGCATATCGTAGTAGTTATTAGACATTATATAAGTGGATTTTTTTGTAAGAAGCAAATTCAACAAATTGTAATAAAAAAAATGTTATATTCTGTTAGCAAGAAGTAATTTTAGCAATTTATAATGCCATGAAAGATCTCAAGTCTTATCTCTGCCGTGCGATACAGAATGAATTATTAAAGATATTCATTTTTAGTGACTTCAATACACTGGCTTATAATGTCAAAATTGAATCCTCGTTAAAAATTCTGCTTATACAATGTATTGTTTATAGTTAATCATGTAGAGATGATGATTTGTGAAGCATGTACCCGAAAAAAAAAATTAGATCTAGTTTCTTGTAACAAAATTAATTTGGAAAACTTTTGGGAACAAAAAAAGTTGAATCAACTAAAAATTAGACAGAGAGAGAGAGAGAGCAACTGTAAACAAAACCAAGCAAAATAACAAAGGTAAACTCCAGCAATCCAGTAATACCCTCAGTTGTCTCCTCCTGGCTCTCCTCTTCAGTTTTCAACTCTTAACAAGTCAAAATAAACAAGTGACTGTCAACGCACTTTCATGTTTTCATTTTGGTTACAAAAAATTTGTAAAATCAAAACAAATGTACTCGGTATTTAAGAAGACAATTCATCCCTTTTGGTCCAAAGGTAATTTATTTCCAATCTTAACCCCTCTCCCCTTTAAGTATTATTCTCTTCTGAAATCCCTCCCTCACCTTTTTTGTTGCCTTTCCCCCACTGCTTCATGTATTCCAGAGTTTTCTCCACGGTGATGCCTGATGGGTATTTAGGGGCAGCAATCTCAGCCTCCGCAGCTGTTGCCTTGGTAACGGTCATATCTGGCTGGGCCACTGCTTCTGAAAAATAATGCAAACTTTCACATTCCCTAACAATTTTATTCCAAAATATGAATTTAAGATCATTTTTCAAAATTTCAAACCTTATATACATATTTGTTTGAAATTTATAACTTAAGTGAAATAAGGACATATCTGCATGTACCCATACATCTAACATCTAGTTTTTATTGGTTGCCTACCTTTCTTAGTAATAGCATCCTTCATTGAGGAGACATGGTTCTTAACATCCTTAATGGCCAGCCCTTCCTTAGCAAAGAATGGACACTGCTTCTCCAAGGGCTCATCTGAAAAAGATACATGTAATCCTTCTTAGATCCATGGGAGTCATAAGAAATGCTCCACACATAAGTGTACAAATAATGTTTACATACAAAAATAATGAAATAATCAAAGATAATGAATCTCACCTCGATGAATGTTTTGTACAAGTAAGGCAAACACTAAAATGAAAATGTTCCAGTAGTTTGCATCTGTAAATGCATCATCCATGCAAGTTAAGTCACAATTATGGCTTAAAGTTATTTGGGAATAGACCAGTTCCAAAAACTTTAACCTAGTCTCTTATTCAGGTCAGATTAAGCATCTGTAGGAAGCCTAGTGGTGTGCATCCCTAGATGCATCATCCAGCAAGTTTGATTCAGGCAATGCTTCATATAGTTACTTGGCTCAAAAAACTTACACTAGAATGTGCTGTGTAGCGCAGTACACTCATCTTGACTTTGTTGATGTGAGCTAAACACCCCTCTCAATCAGATTGATTTCAATGTTAAATCTTTACATCTGAATTAATGTTTCTGCTTAGTTTATCAAATGTGAAATATTAGTACTTTAAGTGAGATTTTCCCTTTTTACTGTAAGTACTTGTATTCTTGACAGTTAGTCATGTGAAGTGACTTTGATTGATATCTTGTATATTTACAAGCAATATGTGTAGACGGAATTTAAGGATTACTAAAAATTCACAAATTATCAATTTTTTTCCCAATGTATTTTGATATTTTCTATAAGAGCGGAATTTCCACATGTTTCATACCAGGATATACCTGACGACCATCAATTTTTCGAAACTAATTGTCATGAAATACAGAAATTTCCATTCATGTAGGCAGGATACAAAGATCATCTGTTAATTGAGTTTGTTTACTGTAGAACTTTTCTTATATACAGTGCATGTTTTGACCCTCATTAATTTTTGACTAATCACAATCTTATCATGAATCCTGTAATATACATGCATCAATTACTTAAGACTCTCCTTTGAGGACTACAGTGTTTTATTTTTAGACTCTCCTTTGTTTTTGTATTGAGGACTAAGGTGTTTTATTTTATGTTTTTGTACGAGGACTGTTTTATTTACCTGTCACCGTCATCATGTCTGGAGTGGACATGTAGTTCATGGCATGTACCATTACTGGACATCTCTCTGCATAGGTCATCAACTGATTGGCCGTCTTTCTGACCTGGTTGACCGGAATTCGGGACAGAAAGGGACATCTCAAGGCAGTGGACATTGTGCTTCTACAAGTACATGGAAACTAAACTGAATACGATTTATTACATAAAAATGTTTAGTAGAGCATAAAAAAAGATGCCTACAGATGCATTTTTAAGCACATGAATCAACTGAAATATATGCAAAGTATTTGAATTTCCAATATCTATATTTATAAAACAGATATTCAGGGAATTTCTTTTTAAATAATAAAACATCTCATTCACAGAAACAACTTTTTTTTGCTTGACAAAATTTACTTACAAGTCTTAAAACAACCTTAAATGTGTTGAATCTACACCAAGAATTATATCCTGTACGTTCTTCTTACAACAGGTAATACAAGATTGTAATTGTGTAAAACATGGAACAAACTGAACACGTGACAAGGCATTTGTACATGTATTTTTGTGACTCAGGTCTTGTGATTTTTGATCAAGGCCAGCAGAGACCATGACAACCCATCTGCCTTTAATACTTTCTTATCACGTTGAAAATGAATGTATATAATGGATATTAACACCACAGTGATATATCAAACCTTGTCAATTTTTCATTACTTCTGGCAGATTTTTCATGTTAGGTCAACAGGACATTAATTTTTACTTTCTTATAAATCATATTGCCTGTTTCATTTATTTCTATTTGAAAAGATATGTTTATCATTTTAGAGATAACTATTAAATTTTCGAAACAAAAAGAAAATGAATGAGTTAAAATCACCATGTCTTCATGATCTGAAATCATTTTTGGTAAAAAAAAAAAAAATGATATTTTTAAAAAATCAGCTCATTATTCAAAGTCAATTAAAACTTCTAAAACTTTAACAAATTAACTTTTTTCAAATGTTACCAAAATACAACTAAACTAATTTCATTTTCCTCACAAATAACCCATAAAAAATATATTCATTTTAATTTCTAATAATTAAAGATAATTTAAAAGAAAAAAAATAAAAGACATCACTTCTAAATTATAAAAGAGAGAGTACTGGGGGCAGAAATAGTTACCTCAAAGTGAACATGCTGCTCTTATAACACGGAAAATCTTATTCCATACACTTAGTGTTGAAGCAATGTCCCCAGAGACCACAAGATCTAACTATCAGGAGATGGGTTGTCCCTTCACTTATATAGCCTTCACAGCCCCATTACAAAATTGCAGTGATGCAAGGTCAAAAATTTAGTAAACAGAGAAAATTTAGAAAATACAGAGTTGTTTCCCTTGAATGAATTTGTAAATGACAAGTCATGAGACTATCACCACTTTCTAATCTGATAGTGAAAATTTCATAAAAAGATATCCACCAATAAAAATATTGCCTCAAGCTATCAATCATTATAGAAAGATGTTTAAATGAAAGAATATATACACTTAGTGCAATATTCATCATAATTATTACTATGCTGGAAAAACCATTGGATTTCTCTTAAATGTATACAAGTTGATTTGGCCCATCAAAGTTTGTTAGGAAAATATCTTAGAAAATAAATGCATGTGGGCCATAAGGCTCACCAGAAACAATAGAGTCAAACTTTCACAAAAAGGGAACAATCGACCCACTTAAAATTGCCAATTAACTGTTTAAAGTTAATACCCCCCTTTCCCCTTTCAAAGAGTAATAAGAACAGAATATATGTTTCTGCATTGAGCTTGTTTTGTACTTGTTTTACTCTGTGCCTCATGTAGCTGTGTCTGAGGCACTGAGGCTGTGCATTATCAGAGTGGCATTCAGTCTGCCTTTTGGAAAAAAGTGGTTGGGGTGGAAGAGGGGGTGGGGGTCTGTAAGGTGACAAATAATTACTTTTTGGATACAGTATTAAGTGAGCTTCTTCACTTTAAAATTCAAGACTGAGTTTGATTAAACTCTCTTTTTATAAAACTCTCTAGTCTGTAGTCTATATCATTTTATATAAAATGGTCAATGCAAATGACTAAAACCAACATTTAATAAACTGCGACATGAAAATTGAGTCAGCCATGCATTCTATACTTTGTGTCACAGTAAGTTTGGTTTGTTTTGACCAGGATGTGGACATGACATGTGATAAGCAGAATATTTTGTATAGGCCTCAAGTGCAACTTCATGATAGGCTCGGCATTAGCTAGTAATTGACAAAATATGTTATTTTCCAGAATTTTATAAAAATGAGAAATCATTGCTAATTTAAAACATGAGACATGTTTATTTGGTGAAAGAAAACAAGAAGATTAGGAGAGGCATCAGGAGTGTCTTCATATATACTGCACTAAGGATCAGCTGACATCACTCAATACTGGATAATGACCTCAAGTATATTTTCAGAAATTTTTTTATGTTTTGAATCAAACTAAAATGTAAATACAATTGAACTTTGGTATCTCAAACACTGATATCTCGAATACCATGGATATGTCAAAGTGATTTTGAAGTCCCATCATCACTTTTTCTTTATGTACATTAATCTCAATATCTCAAAGTTTTTTTTCTCTCCGAGTCCCTTCAAATTTGATAAAATGAGGTTTTACTGTATATTTTTATCAGGTAATCTGTGTACTTTTCCAAATACATTACACCATGTACTGTAAGCCACATCATCGCTAGTTATTCCACTGGTGATATTTACTTATGGAGGGGAAGGAGATGTAAAAACTTGAACCAACGTGTTAACTTTAGGAACATGGTTTGCTAAGAATGTTAACTTCAGGAACATGGTTTGCTAAGAATGTTCCTGGTTAATATCTGACAATATCGGATATAACTACAAACTGCTTACTCATGCAGCAATGAGATACTCAAGTCTGAGTCTCTCAACACATCTTTTTTTTTGATAAATTTCCAGTGAATCCAAATCTCCTATCCCACCTTTAATGTTGTTCTGTTGTCTTGGTAGGGTAACTAACCTACAGGAGGATTGTATAATCTCATGACTTTCTCAACATAACAAAAGTCACATTTACAGGCATGTGTGTTTTGTTTGAGAGAAAAGGAAAAAATGTGAATGTTGTTCTGGTCCTGGTTCATCTTATACAGTTTTTGAATGTGTAAATCTTGTGACTCTTTAAATTTTCTAGAGACAACCAAGGCTATATACATTATATGATACATGCATTCCTACCTCCAAGGTCATTCCAAATATCTTGTGACTTCCACAATTTGGGTATTTAAGTTTGAAAAACTAACAAAAAATTTGCAATATAGGTCAATTTCAGGACAATAGCCACTCACTTTATCATGTTTTTTTCAAAGTTTGAAAGACAAACTTAAGTCCAAATCTAGGTCAGTCTGAAAACAATGTCCTTTTACCAGCTGTTGACCGATAGTTTGAGAGCCACAAAGCTTTCTGAATTAATTTGGATAAGGAAATAGGTAAAAAAATTGTTCTTCTCCAAATTCTAGTTCATACTTGACTATGAGAATCCTTTGCAATGAAATCAAAGGTAAAATTTCCCCCAAACTTTAACCTGTGTCTTACTGGTAATAGGACCAGTCAAGGTCTATGGCTGCATTTGAATCATGCAATTTTATCTGAATTTGAAAAGAGAAAGGATGACACTTTATTCTGATCCTACCTGCAGTAATGCAGATACTGCAGACCACATTTGGATTACTATAATTTAAATTTTCCTAACAGCTGATAACTTTTAAGTATCCATAATAAATACAATGAAAATATCACACATTGTAATGAAAACATACCTGTAGTTAATATTTATTAATGAAAGATTTATATTAGCTTTGCTATTTTTATTTTTACTTAGGAAGCACAGCTAAAAAACATGGAATCATTTTGTCTTCTGTCTGTCTGTCTGTCTGGGAGGAGTCCTACTTTCAAAGAAAAGCTTAAAGCTCTCTTATTTCAAATCATCTAAACATGGAACATAAATGTAGATAAATCAAAATGAGTATTCTACAATATTCAGGAATCAATTGGAATTGCTTCCTCATCAGTACAGGTTAAGTGGAAAATGCACAAAGAAATCATGTTTTATTGATTACAGGGAGAGACTTGTGTGAATTACTATGATAATTTAATGTACAGTCTGTAGGTATTATTTGTGAAAAACGTGAGCTATATAAGCAGGATAAATATGATTTACTTAAACAAATAATTAGTAAGATAAACATGTTGTTGATAATAAACTAGTCTGGGTGGGTAATACATTTGTAATAGAACTTCAAGTTAAAGCAAGGCCAAGCACACTTTATGATCTACGTATTACCAGGTACTAGTACTCTCACATTTGTATTAATACATGGTTGCAGACAAAATCTAAAAGTTCATTTTTTGAAATCTAATCCCAATGAGCTTATTTGAAAATTTTGCATATCATATTTGCAATATTATCCAATTATTCTTGTCTTTGAGGTCAATAAATTGATTTTAGCGATAGGAAGAGTACAATATTCACCAAGTCCAAAGGTCGAGAAGAATATGGTACTTTGAGGGTTCCAAAATCATTGTATTTAGATACTTTTAATTATAAGCTTTAACTGTAGCATCTTCACACAAGAAAAGCAAACCATCATTTTTTCATCTTTTTAGTTCATTATAAAAAAAAATGGCATTAATCTTCAGAAATCCACAATACTTCATACATGCTATAAATTTCAATGGTAATTTCTTACATAGATTTTTGATCAAAAATCTACTAATAAATACTCTTTGGAAATATTTTTAGACATTAACTCCCATATAACAAATCTGTTAGAGTACTTGTATATATAGTGAATATACATGCTATGGCACATAAATGTAGATAAATCAAAATGAGTATTCTACAATATTCAGGAATCAGTTGGAATTACTTCCTCATCAGTAAAGGTTAGGTGGATAGATGCACAGAGACATCATGTTTTATTGGTTAGGGGGATATTTGTGTGAATTACTATAATAATTTAATGTACAGTCTGTATAGGTATTGTTTGTGAAAAACGTGAGCTATATAAGCAGGATAAATATGATTTAATTAAACAAATAATTAGTAAGATAAACATGTTGTTGATTGTGGACTAGTCTGGGTGCATAATACATTAGCAATAGAACTTCAAGCCAGCAAGGCCAAGGATACTTAATCATCTATGTATTACTATCATTTTCATATAACATGGTTTCAGACAAAATCTAAAAGATATCATTTCTTTTACTCCAACCCCAATTAGCTTATTTGAAATTTTTGCATATCATTTGCAGTATATAATTACAGTTAATATCTTTGTATCCAATATCGATACCATATTTCAGGAAATTAGCATTTATAATAATACAAAATTTACCTCAGAGTACGTTCTTAAGTTTTCTGATGTAATAAAACTTCAAACATTAATAATTATGAAGAAGATTGTCATATTTTAAATTCTAAGATCTTAAAAAATATGTTATAAACCATTATTTAATTTGATTCATTATTTTTAACCTCTAAGAGACACAAAATAAGTTTGCTATACTCTATCTATAAAATCCTGAAATCAAAGTTTGTTTTTACCAAAAAATTTTGCAAGGAATTATTAAGAATTTGACCATGCAGGGATCAAAAAAAATCTTTGCAATATTCATAAATTCACTGTATCTGTGTTCGTACGAATTTTACCCTACTACTAATACCTAATATAAGTTTTAAATTTTTGAATAACAATTATATATATATATATATATATATATATATATATATATATATATGCATTTCTAAAAATAGATTTTATATAAGTGTCCATATATGTCATGCTATACAAAGGACAGAGATGCATGGTCATATAAAGTTAGTTGGTCAAGAGGTTAAATGAATTGGACCGTATAGCCTACCTGTCAATGGTTGATGTGTAAACATATAAAAAAGAAATGTGGTCAAAAGATAAAGCTTTCAGGTCAATATCTAGTTCTTGTACCAAAACACACCTACATGTTCATAATTTATATAATTTCTTTATCCTAATTAATGGTGGGAGGGATATTATACACATTACTGGATATATTATGTAATGTATCAGTATTTAGAATTATAGCTCTCAAAGTTGCAAAATATATATATATATTCAGTAATGTGTATAATATCCCTCCCACCATTAATTAGGATAAATTATATAAATTATGAATATGTAGGTGTGTTTTGGTACAAGAACTAGATATTGACCTGAAAGCTTTATCTTTTGACCACATTTCTTTTTTATATGTTTACACATCAACCATTGACAGGTAGGCTATACGGTCCAATTCATTTAACCTCTTGACCAACTAACTTTATATGACCATGCATCTCTGTCCCTTGTATAGCATGACATATATGGACACTTATATAAAATCTATTTTTACAACTGCATGTGCATATATACATGTACGTCAATTTTCTTTTTATAGTCTCACAGAACAAATATTTGCCTACATAGCGTTAATGTTATTTTTATACATAGCATTATGTTGCTCTGAAGGTGAATCACAAGTTAAATTCATCCTGAAATTTAAATCGTTGGTATTTTTTATGTTTTCTTCCTTGTTGCTGCTTGAATTATGAATGAAACATATAAGATCTCAAAAAAAGGGGGGAAATTAACTTATATAATTAAATGGAGAAATTAACTTAAATAATCATAAATCATTAAATGAACAGACTTGATACTCATTATCCATTATTTGTTATAATTTGATCCAGTTCATTTTCAACTACAGGTATGGGGTAGCAAAACCTGACTTCATTATCATGACAAACATGTTCACTGCATGTGAATTATGCAGTTTTTTAAACATCATACCTTTCCATCAACAATTTCTTATACAATTGACTTGTAGCACATTATCAAAAATATGCAAAATTACAGACCATTTCAAAATATTGTCTGAAACTCTTTACTATTCATTTTTATCAACCTTGTATGCCCCCTTGTATCTTCATTTAATGTCAGCTTGCAGGTGATTTTTAGATGGGTGGGGTCATGTGACCACATCTTTTAGTTTATTGTCAGCTAAATTTAAGGTCAGACGACACGTTCCTCAATTATGTAAAAAATTTTCCAAGAATTTATCATTGCTGCTTAAACAAGTTTCCTCACAAAAAAGTAAGGTACCTTACCAGGCATTTGTTCAAGATACCAGAGGATTGTATTTACTTTATAATCCTATTGGAAATCACTAGCATTGCCAATATCACAATTTTTTGTGTCTTTATCTACTAAGACATTTTGAAAATAGTTTAAAATTCACAAATTAATGATAATTATGATAAATTTGTTATATATTTCGAAGAGATACCAAACAAATGTTTGGGCAATGTGTCGTCAGACCTTAAGGCCTCAACAGAAGCCACAAATGAAATGCATAGAAGACGCTAGAACAAAGAGAGATAATTCTATGTGGCAAATGTTTCCATATTGAACTGTATAAAAAAAAATGAAAGACATAATGTGAATACTTTAATGCTTTTTTTTTTTTTTTTAAAAAAATAAGAATCCATGTAGCTGTGAATTCAAAAAAAAAAAGTTTATGTTATAGCTGAAAACCTTTGATTACTGATAAAAAGATATTTATAGGATAACTTAAAAGAAATAGTATACATGGTACAAAAAATTGTATTCATGGATTGGTAATATTTTTGGGCCTTGTATTTTGGTTGTAAATGATGCACAAATCTCTGAAATATTAGGAAATTTCTAGGATGTTCAAATTTCTTTTTACCATCATGGTCCTTGTACATCTAGACAATTCTTTTATTATTTAACAGGACATTAAGAAACTGTGACTGAAACACATTATGCAGCAGTAGACTTATTCATTTTACTTATATATATATAAACATATATTTAGTTGTTAGTTTCATGAAAAGAAGAGATTGTCTTTTAAACTGGTACATGTACTACCATGAATGCTCCTTTGAAAAATAACACCATGGCTTCACTGTCCGTTACAAAAGTGCAATACGATCCTTTCCACGAAAAGCCCCTGCAGGTGCTTCAAGAAATTATATTGTTCGATCTCATCTACTACACAGAACCAAATAAACTTACCTTTTCTTTGAATGCTAACTTCTGTAGACTGTTTTTATTTGTGTGCTCTTCACTGAGAGCGAATCACTAAAAATCTGAAAAGAAAAAATAAAAAGTTGTAAGAAATATACCATACAATGTGTACTGTCCAATTATGCAGAATTTCACAGATAGACCCAATCCACAAAAATTATAATCACAAAATATTTTAAAATTCCTTTTTTAAAATGTAATTATCAGATACATGGATTCTAAAATACATGATCTTTTTTTAAACATATATATGATAAGTGGTGTGTATGTCATGACAGATTTTGACCTGATTTTATGTTACCTTGTTATTTAAGAGGAACAAAATAAAAGCTTTTGAAAATAATTCACAAACACAAATCTAAAGCTAGTAGAGCTTAGTTTCAGTTCTTATGCACCCTGAACACATGCCATTGAATCTTAAAAATAAAATGTGGCAGTGTTCTGCCAAATTCTTAACATGGAGTAGTCATTTTGGGTAAATAAATTTTTGCCGTATGGTGCAACATTAGATATTAAAAACATGGACATAAATGAAGTACCCTCCAGGGGTAAAATCACAAAAATTTCCACCAGCAGAAAATATGCATCTATACCAACTTTCACAAAGCCAACATACCCTTAAATAACAGGCCCATGGGCCACAATGCTCACAAGAGTCACATTTCTATAACAAACCATGATTGTGTTTGTGTAGATAAATGGAACATCACCATGTTATTCACGACCCTAAGCTTAAACCCCATGCCTCTAGTAATTTTCAAATTTCTACAATATGATGTTGTGAAAAACTGTGTATCCCTACTTTGTACAGTAACAGTCCCACTCTAATGGCATGTCAGGGACTATATGCTTTGCCAGAACTGGAATCTCCACTACATGTCAGGGCTGAATACCCATTATTGAATGTCCATGCAGTGAAAGCACCCAATTCCATTTGAAAATTGACATTTTTTTCCCCAAATTAAGGTAAACATTGGTAATCAGAGATTACAGAGCTCACCCAAATGAATGTTGTCTTTAGTAAGGCAAAGTCCCACACAAAACTAATAAATAAATCTAGTTAGTGTGCTTCCCTAGATGCATCATCCATGCAAGTTTGGTTCAAGTAGGTCTTAAAGTTACTTGGGAATGGACCTGCTTTAAAAATTTTGTTCTGGTCATTCATCAGGAACAATTAAATGTAGGTCAGATCCAGCATCTGCAGTAAGTCTGGTAGTGTTCATCCCTAGATGTATCATCCATGCAAGTTTGATCCAGGTAAGTCTTATAGTTGCTTAGGAATGCACCTTCTCCAAAAACTTTAACCTGGTCACTTTTCTGGAAAATGTAGGTCAAATCCAGCATCTGAAGCAACTCTGGTAGTGTGCATCAATAGCTTTAGCTGAAATTGCAGCATCTGAAACCTTGTCTGATACAATGAAACATACTAGAAGCATATTCCATGCATCTCTGATTAATGTAGGGCATAGATGAACTCGAAAAGAAATCTGCTCCTGAAACTTTAACATGGGCTGTCAATGTCATTTTTACATATTCGTTGAGGTGAGCTAAAAATGACAAGCATTGCTTTTTATCAGAAATCTGAATTTTCAGATAACAGTAAGTGATAATAAAAGATGTGAATACAGGATAAGCCTACAGTCTTCCTGTCAATTATTTTACAGTGAAACATACTCCTGTAAGGACAACTATCTATAGTCTAAGTCCTGGTCATAAATATTTCCCCATTGAAAGGGTACAGAACACTAAAAAGGTTCCATACAGTATATGTTCATAAAGATTGCAAGTAAATTACATTTAATTAAGTTGCTATTGATAAAAAAGAAAGAAAAAAAGGTTACCTGATGGTTTAATGGCAATCTTGTGTAGATTTTACCTAACTTATTGTGTTCATGCAAATAAAAAGATGGTGGAAATCTGTTTTGTAAATATCAAGTTCGTCACCATTTGGATAATTTTTGCCTAGGGCACCAAAACTGACATCAATATCATGCAAATGACACACAGGTAAAACTGATAAGTGGAAAAACGCAGAAAAGGAAAATAGTAGAAATGATTTATAGTGTATATTCTATCTATATTAAAACAGAAGCAGTCAATCCCTAAAGGATTTCTGCATCAATGCACCAGGAGGTTCCCTTCTTTATCACCTACATTTAATGTCAGGGAGGAAATTTTTTCAGTGAAAAAGAAAACATAAACAACAATTTCCTAAAATATGAGGATTTAACATATTTAGTCTAAAAATGATTGTATGTTCACCATTGTCACATACATTTTCTGGCAGACACAGTACGTATATCAAAACAGAATCAGTTTTACTGTAGTTGTTCTGTCAGTATTTAAATAAACATTACAAACTTATTATGAATCGTAGTAGTAATTAAATTAATTATTACTATGATTCATAATAAGTTTGTAATGTTGATTTAGTATTAATAAAATACCATGAAAATCTGAATTAAATTGTTTGGGAAAAAAATGATCTACGCCTTTTCAAACTATCTGTGCATGACCTGAACTTGTAATCGTAGATTAAATCCGCATAACTAGAGAATGATAATGTCTAAAGTCTTTCATTAAAAAAAACTGTATTTATATCGATTTTTCATTGTTAATAAGAGAAATTGTATTTTGCACAAGGAAGTACCATTTGATATAAACTGGTTCTGTGTACCTGGCCAGCTGAGATACCACGCAGTAAAATTTAAAATATCAATACCTGACTGACTTTTATCTTTTAAATAACGTGAGCAAAAAGCAACATTTAACATGTTTATCTTGCATCACAGATCACAAAATAGAACTTGAGTATTTAATCTCTTTATATTTGTTATCTCTAATAAGGAGACTTCCGTCATTATTCTTGGAATGCAGTACCTTCTATTATTCAAAACAGGACCTAACGTAATGAGGCACACTAATGAACTTGATAACATCACTGCGGTAAACATGCTTATAAACTTAACGAGACTTTCAGACTTTTTTTTAATGAAAAAAAAATTTCCCTTCGCATGTTCTCTGGATGATGAGTAAACTTGAACCTAACAAAATCTTTCTGGTGAAAATCTTCATAAAACAAAGAATTCCTACTGTCTGCTGAGTGCATTAAGTAAAATTAGAAAACCTGTATTTAAAAAAGGTTCTTAAAAAAAAAAGTTGCATTTTCTAAGAAAAGTAGATACTGAGGCCAAACAAAAAAATATGTGTGGTTCCGGTTACACATCCAAAAAAATTTGGGTAGGTAGGTAGGGATTTTTTTTTTTTTTTACAAAATTATTTTCTTAATTTCTCTAAATAATACCTATCACTGCTTTGCAAGTGGCATTTAGATGTGGTGTGATAATATACTAGTCAACATTGGTAGGGGACACCTACATGCTAGCTTGCTTAGGATTTAACACTATTAAAAACTTGCACTATGTGTTGAAATTATGTTTTGCAAGGAGGCCGCCATTGCTGAAACTAAAACTAATATCGGAGCCAATTATGGAAATCAGAGAAAATTCTGGAAAAAATATGAAAATTGTCAGAAAAAAGTTTAGGGTCAGGGGTATAAAATAGGGACAGTCGGGTAACCGGAACCACACATATTTTTTATTTGGCCTGAGCAATCTAAATAAATGTCTTTGTCTCAATCATCAATTTGTCCAATTTATCATTAGTCAAAATGAAATTTGTCAGATATGCAAGTGATTTAATAGTTTAATATTAAAAAAATTGTCTTGTGAATGTCATATTCAACTCATTGTAATACATGTAATTACTTGGATTGTAAATAGTACCAAATGAAAACTACAGATACTGTAAGCACTGAGCTGAGTGAGCTCACAAAATGATACCCCCCACACACCCCCACCCCCGGCTCCGATGTATGAGTATAATGATAAAGTCCATCTTTTGCTATATAGAAAACCCTAAATGTCTGTCCGATCAAAACGTAAAGTATATAAATTGTTAATTTATTTTTAGCAAATTCAGTCACAGATCGATCCAGTTCTTTATTCAATACCCAAAACTTAAAAACAACTGTCTTTTCCCTTTATTTCAAAGTAAAAGGTTGGGGATCAATTGTAACAGGCTTTGGGTTGAAGTTTATGACAAATCTCTGTGGACCTTACAACAATTAAATTAGATTTTTTTTTTATTTCAAAGCATCATTTTTTTCAGTTGAAGTGGTCAATTAGGCTGGTAGCCATTTCTTAGTGAAAACACTGAAATAAGTGTCACGTAAAATTACAATCAATTTTAACTATAGACAATACAAATGATCATCAACCTATTTCGATGAGGGGGAACCATAGGCCTATTTGTATAATATTTCCAATTGTGGTAATTAGGCTATAAAAATTAGGGTTTATAGGTCACAGACACAGTTATGGACAAGTGTTCATGGATACAAGACTTTGGAGTCCTGAACAAGATTTTAATTCATGAACAACCATACATTACTGTTTGCTTGGAAAACCTGAAGTTTTTGGACTTTTCTTAAATATAACAAAATCTTGAACTTTTCTTTAACAAACTTTACTCTAGATGATAAAATTCTCCAACTTTGACCATGTATAATTATATATAACTTTTGATATTTGGATTATATAATTTTTATTCAGTTCAGTTTATTGATATTACCATGTTGGTATACAGTCAAAATAACAAATCAGCTAGAAGACTTTATCTTATCAAATGAATTTATAACACAAATTTTCTACTTCTTTGTCTTACAGAAAATTGAGCTGTAATCATGGTAACGTATGATGATGATACATGTAGTTTTTACGTATAATTTATGAATAATGCCTGCAGTGACAGGAAGTTTGTGGTATACCACTTCAGATAATGGATCCTTTGGAATGATACACACCTGAATCACATTTCTGTTCAGGAAGAAGGGATATAAGACAGTGTAGGTCCTCTTGTGATTTTAAGTTTTAACAACTTCCACACTTCGGATCATAAAGATAGTAATCAATTTTTCAGTCACAAGAAATTGTTCAATTTATTAAACAACAAAGAACTAACTTACTATTTGAATATTTCGCTTTTTTAATGATTTTAAATATATATATTGGTTTATAACATATTAATGAGTTTCTATTTAAACATGTTAAAAAGAACTTCTAAGGTCACATGCAGGCATTGTAAATATATTTCAAGTTTTAAGCCTCATTGATCTGGAGTTCAAAATCCAGGTTGTTTACCTAAAATAATTTGAAGGTTACTAAATAAAACACATCACATGATCAGCATTTTAAATCTTGCTCAACAGAGTGTAGAAACCAATGGGATTTTTTTTAAAACTAAATCAAACTCAGATCAACATTTTCATTCTCTCATGTAAAAATCATCTAAAAATATCCCAATGTTTTTATTGTAGATTTTAGCAGCAAAATTTTAATGCTAAAATGTAGTACATGTATGAATGTTAATTCATTAGAAAGCAGGACTAATTTAAAACAGCATTTACTGGTCACAAAACAGACTAAAAAGCCACTGATAGTTAAATATATGTCACTTCAGTTTCCCAAATATTGTAATATGTAGAATATGTATATTTATATGTGTATGTACTCCTGCCTTTATTAAAGGTACACAATATAGTAACTATACATTAATTAAATCAGAAATTGGCAGACATTGAATGGGCATCAGTTTTTCTTGTATTTCTTTGCTTATTAAAGTTATAAGCATCACTGAAGGGAATTTCTTTTCAAATATTCAAAAGAAATCTTATTTCAATACAAGATAGATATATTTCTTGATACATGATATTTCAGAACAAGTATTTGGCTGGAAAGGGTATAAAGATGAGCATCTTATTTGGAAATCTGAATTAAATTTGATTTTCTTAGGCCTTCGCATGAAGCTATACATAATGTACACTGAAAAGTATCCGTGACTTGATTTGCTCTGAGTTATTTAAATCCCAATTTAATAAGCCAAAGGGCAACCACCCCTTGGACTAAGAGGTCAGGAATTAATGTTGTATAAGATTTTAACCTGTGTATGAGAACTACTGGGTTTACATCTGTTCAAATGGGGACACTTAGTTCTAATTTTGACATATCTCAGCCGTCTGCTTATCATGTTCATAAATCCTTTCATCGTGCACGGTTTCCATGAAGATTGCGTCATTTACTGACACGGCGACACTTACATAATCTTTTAATCTTTCTTGATTGGATTCTTTACAATTGTTACATAACAATACACGTTAAGCATACTCATATTTAGCTATACAATTATATAGCCGGGTTCCATTGTCTTATCTAATAACCATAATTACAGAGATAATTCAAGCTGTGCCGTGTGACCCTTGGCCTTGCATGTGTCTTCGCCTGTAACTATCATAGGAGCGATATTACAATCTACTCCCACCCCATCCCCTCCCAGAAAACACAATAATCAAAATCCATGATACATTTGTTGTATAAACTGCATTGCTGCCATATTTACAAACTTTATTCCTACCTGTGCGTCGTAGGTCTTACTCTGTTCACACTCAACTCACAGCTGTTTCTCTTCCCTGTTTTCATAACACGGTGTATATCGAGCCCGATCAATATTTGCTGGAAATATCGTTAACCTGTTCACAATTAATGGAATTAAAATTAAAAAGCTCCTTTATTTAAATTCCTTATTTACGTCTGGCAATCTAAACATAATCTCTTATTTTCTTTGTTCGTCATCAAACATAATTTATTCACTTCGGTATTAATTAAATATATTCAGGCATTTGCATAATACATATGGGTCAAGCAACTTTATAAACAAACAAGAAATGTTTCTGAAACACTGATGCCCCCGTATGGCAAATTATAGCAAAGGTTAAACTTTCTCAAATGCAAATCAAATATGTTGGTACCCAAAGTAAGGTCTTGTCTCGGGGAATATACCTGTGAAATATGAAAGCCCTAGCAGCAACCATTGAATAGATATGGGAAAGATTAAAGTTTTTTAAGAGTAAGTCAAACATCAAGGTCAAGGTCAAATGGTCAAAATTAATGGTGCCTAAGGAAAGGCCTTCTCACAAGAAATATACAGGTGAAATATGAAAGCTGAAGAACCAATCGTTCAAAAGTTATGACCAAGGATAAAGTTTTTCAAAAGTAGGTCAAACTCCAAGGTCAAGGTCAATAATTGTTTATATATTATATTTATAATTGTTGGTCTTGTCACGAGGAAAAAGCATGATAAATATGAAACCCCTAGTAACAACTTTTCAAAAGTTGTGTCCAAGGTTAAAGTTTTCCAAAAGTAGGTAAAGTCCAAGGTCAAGGTCAAAAGGGTCAAAGTTGTTGATATCCAAAGGAAGGTCTTGTCACAAGGATTATATATGTGAAGTATGAAAACCCTAGCACCAACGGTTCAAAAGTTATGACCAAGGTGAAAGTTTTTCAAAAGTAGGTCAAACTCCAAGGTCAAGGTCAAAGGGTCAAAGTTGTTGGTATTCAAAGGAAGGTCTTGTCACAAGGATTACATATGTGACGTATGAAAGCCCTAGCACCAGTCGTTCAAAAGGTATGGCCAATGATAAAGTTTTTCAAAAGTAGGTCAAACTCCAAGGTCAAGGTCAAAGGGTCAAAGTTGTAGGTATCCAAAGGAAGGTCTTGTCTCAAGGATTACATATGTGAAGTATGAAAGCCCTAGCACCAGCCGTTCAAAAGTTATGGCCAATGATAAAGTTTTTCAAAAGTAGGTCAAACTCCAAGGTCAAAGGGTCAAAGTTGTTGGTATCCAAAGGAAGGTCTTGTCCCAAGGATTACACGTGTGAAATATGAAAGCCCTAGCACCAATTGTTCAAAAGTTATGGCCAAGGTTAAAGTTGGGAAAAATTTTGCAAAACTGGGTCAAACCTCATGGTCAAGGTCAAAAGGTCAAATATGGTTGTACCCAAAAAAGGTCTTGTCACAAGGAATACACAAATGAAATATGAAAGCCATAGCTCCAACCAATCAAAAGTTATGGGCAATGTTAAAGTTTTTGCGGACAAACAGACAGACAGACAGACGGACAGGGCAAAAACTATATACCCCAGAATCTTCGATACGGGGGCATAAAAATCTTTAACAAGCAAGAAAAACATGATGTGTTTATGAAACTTTGATGCCCCCGTACGGCAACTTATAGCAAAGGTGAAATTTTCTCAAATGTAAATCAAACATGTTGGTACCCAAAGTAAGGTCTTGTCTCGGGGAATATACCTGTGAAATATGAAAGCCCTAGCAGCAACCATTGAATAGATATGGAAAAGGTTAAAGTTTTTAAGAGTAAGTCAAACATCAAGGTCAAAGTCAAATGGTCAAAATTAATAGTGCCAAAGGAAAGGCCATAACACAAGAAATATACAGGTGAAATATGAAAGCCGAAGCACCAATCGTTCAAAAGTTATGACCAAGGTTTAAGTTTTTCAAAAGTAGGTCAACCTCCAGGATCAAGGTCAATGGATTACAATTGTTGGTATCCAAAGGAAAGTCTTGTCACAAAGATTACATATGTGAAGTATGAAAGCCCTAGCACCAATCGTTCAGAAGTTATGGCCAAGGTTAGAGTTTTCAAAAAGTAGGTCAAACTCCAAGGTCAAAGGGTCAAAGTTGTAGGTATCCAAAAGAAGGTCTTGTCACAAAGATTACATATGTGAAGTATGAAAGCCCTAGCACCAGCTGTTGAAAAGTTATGGCCAAGGTTAAAGTTTTTCAAAAGTAGGTCAAACTCCAAGGTCAAGGTGTCAAAGTTGTTGGTATCCAAAGGAAGGTCTTGTCACAAGGATTATATATGTGAAGTATAAAAGCCTTAGCACCAACAGTTCAAAATTTATGGCCAAGGTTTAAGTTTTTTTTTAAAGTAGGTCAAACTCCAAGGTCAAAGGGTCAAAGTTGTTGGTATCCAAAGAAAGGTCTTGTCCCAAGAATTACATATGTGAAGTATGAAAGCCCTAGCACCAATTGTTCAAAAGTTATGGCCAAGGTTAAAATTTGGTAAAATTTTGCAAAACTCTGTCAAACTCCAAGGTAATGGTCAAAAGGTCAAATATGGTGGTACCCAAATAAAGGTCTTGTCACAAGGAATACACAAGTGAAATATGAAAGCCATAGCTCCAACCAATCAAAAGTTATGGGCAATGTTAAAGTTTTTGCGGACAAACAAACAGACAGACGGACAGGGCAAAAACTATATACCCCCGAATCTTCGATACGGGAGCATAAAAAGGGGGAGGCCAGAATCGAAAATCCTATTTCTCGTCGAGGGGGGTTTAGATTCCAACGTTTTCTTCAAATTTTATCAATACATTACCATGGGACAATTTGACTATATTGCAACAAAAAGTGGTGGGAGATCGGCCTTTCAATGAACATTTTCAACAGTAAAAGGTGTTGGAAAAAAGTGGGGAGGGGACAGGCCCCCGGCCCTGCCCCCGATACTATGTGACTGACAATGGAAATATAGTATGATGTTAAGACTTCTGACTGACATGGACATCATTTTCACAATGCTAATGACTGCTTTATAAAGTTTTAACTGCTGACAAAAGTTCAGATTTCTGATCGATTCAAAATTTGTTTTAATATACTGAGTGGTTTGTCTTCTTGTCCCCCGCTTTCGTGAAAGCGAGGGGACATTAAATCTCATTCGGCTGTCCGTCTGTCAGTCTGTCCCAAATTTTAACATCACTTTAAATTGGTCATGACTTTTGAAAGAGAAAAGATAAGGCTTTAATATTACACACATATACTATACCTGTGACAAAATAAATGTACTATGATTTTTGATCCTGTGACCTTGACCATGAAGCTTGACCTTTTTTTCAAAAATGTTATTTTTCCTTATAACTTTTAACTTATAACTTTTGATTGACTTTCATATTTGACATGTGCATTACCTGTGACAAGATGTTTCCGAGCATTCTATGATTTTTTACCCCTTTGACCTTGACCTTCATGTTTGACCTAATTTTCAAAAAATTAATTTTGATTGCTTTTGAATGACATATGATAAGGCGTTTTCATATTTGACACAATATGCCATAAATAATAGCATCTCACCCACTGAGACACCGAAAGCGGGGGACCACAATTCTTTGAATTGGCGTGTTATAATCTAGTATTTACATGTATGTTATTGATTCTAGAAAATAAGAAGATTTTATTGACAATCAAGAAAGAAATAAATAAAATAAATATTGAAAGACACGCTTTATCTATCCAATTGTAAACGAGAGACATAAATAACTTTTTAACTTGAAATTTTGTCTCTGAGCAAACACAGGAATATCCTGCACAAATATCCGACTTTCTGCCATAAAATCGACGCTTTATATACATATAGTTAAAAAGGGGGAAAATAATGTATTTACAATTATAATAAAACTGACCATGTTCTTTACATGTACTAGTACATAACTGTCATTAAAAGGTGTGGACTTATTTATTTATTTATTTATTTATTTGTTTTGTTTGTTTGTTTTTATATCTTAAAGCGAAAAAACCGACGACTCAATATAAAGCGTTGAATGCAGTGGAATCATAAACCACCCAGAAGCAAAGGGAAGGGGTGACTATCTCCGGAGATTGCCAATAAATGAATGTTAGACTAGGGTAAACATTATTTTGGACCTTGAACTCCTACACTCAGTTAGAATTTATTAAGTGATCTCCAATCCGCATTGGACTTTATGGAACATAAAGAAAAGTACACATAGTGACACCTACAGTAATGAATGCTTAATCATTTGGTTGTTGTGGTTTCTCTTAATAATACGTGACCCATTTAAATAACTAGATTTTTTAAAAATCTTTTTAAATAATGATATAAAAGTATAATAATAATAATTTTTTTTTTATTTAGATAAAGTTTTAATCAATGTTTTAATAAGATTAATGTTTTAGTTGTTGGTAGCGGATGCAATATCATTAAAGAGTCATATATTAGCGTAGATTTAGTTAAGTCAAGCAGATGTAGAAGGGATTTTTTATAATGCCAAGGAACATTGAATTAAGTAGAAGCAAGCGCACATGGCCATTCAAGTACATGTATAATATTGACTCCTAACGTTAATTACAATTAATTACAATTATATACCAGGCGCAGATCCAGGAATTTTTTCCAGGGGAGGAGGGGGGGGGGTTCCACCCCAGTCAAAAAAAAATCTAACCCAGAAACTTGTTGACAAGCGGGGGGGGGGGGGACTTCTAATGCTTCATACCTATTTACTTATTTCTTTTCATACCAACTTAACATAGGTCCGTGTTTTAAAGGGGAGACTGCGTTTTTTGTTTTTGTTTTGTTTTTTTTTGGGGGGGGGTTCCAAGGTCACTTTTTACTTGGTTTAGTATATAAATTTAATAACTCTGCAAATTCAGGACCCCCGCCACCCCCCCCCACCCCACCTCTAGATCCGCGCAGACTTCTAGATCCACGTACACTTCGCGAAGACTTACGTAGATTACAAGCCTTTTCTGGAGTGACAGTGACTAAAATCATAAAATCAGCCAGCTGTAGGGTAAAGGGAGATAACTTGAGTACGAACTGAAGTAGACATAGACTTAATATACATGTACATACGAGAAGAAAGAGTTACATATTTATGAAATAAACAAAATGAAACCGAGATGGAAGGCAGTGCACTAGCTGCAACATGAGCAAAGCAATTATAGGTCAATCCAAATAGACTTAATGCACATAAATCTATTCTTTTAGGTTCTGGATATAGTCACAAAAATGTCTCTGAATTCACAAAGTGACGTGTATCTTATTCCCAAATGCAAATGGAATTATGAATAAAAGCATCAATTTTGCATTTTCTAATTGGTCATAACACCAAATTTTCTATTTTAGTAAAAAATTGTAGGAAGACAATACTTACGTGGTATTGTAGATATTCTACTTTGCATCAACCCTTTTGTAATATGTTGTCTAAATTAGCATGCAATATCATTGCAAGATATCAACGATCACTTCTTATAAGAGACAAGAAAATTTGCTTATACTCAGTGTAACTTGAACTCCCTATTGTACCCAAAACACAACCCCAGGGTCATGATTTGAAACATTTTTCATTAGTTTAGAGAGGGTTCAGTGACAGCTAAGACGATTTCAAGGGGGAGTTAACTGGCCTTTTCTTAATTAAGATCCCCAAGAGTTTTCGCTCTTGAAAAGATGGATTAAGGAGAGAGGACAAATACTTTTTTTGTGATTTTAAACGTAAATAATGTATAGATACACGTTGGCCCCATGCATATACCCCCCCCTCTTTATCCACCCACCAACTCCAAATATATATATATATATATATATATAGAGAGAGAGAGAGAGAGAGAGAGAGAGAGAGAGAGAGAGAGAGAGCAGAAGTGACATCATTGAACAATGGTCAAGGAAATATGATATTTATCAGTATTACAGAAACTTAATATTTTTTGTTTTTACTGATTTCCCCTTACAGAAGGCGCTTTGAGTCATGTCGCTTTAAATTCTTTTCTCCTACTTTCAGTCAGCCTTATGATACAAATGCATCTACAGCTCATAGGTATATTCACTCCGGTATTGAACAGTTGACAGAGTAACCAAATGCTTATCCAATTCAGGTCATGTTTTCAAATTACCTTGTATTTTGGCTAAGTAGATTTTAATTCTGTGACACAGAAAGTGTTTGTATTGAACAATACATGTACATGCTGGCCACTAGACATTTCTGGAAGAACTCGAAGAAGAAGAAGAATTTAGAAAAGAGATTGCAGAAAGCATATGATATAGAACACTTTGGGGACTTTTTTTTTCATTTTGTTGAACAATATTAAATGGGAAATATGGGAGAGAGAGGGTGCGATATTTAGTCTATTTCCCTAATATATTTGGGATTTCATACCATATAGGCTATGAGCAAGATGAGTGTAAGTTTTTTTCAATCTGCCGGTAAACATGGTAAAAATATGGCCAAACAGTTGGGTGAGAACTCTGGATAATGAGCGGATCCAGATAAGTTAGGGAGGTAGAGCTAAGAATATCTTTTCGGATGGATACCGTCACACCCCCATCCCCCAACCGCCCCGTAAACATGACAAAAACAGTCGCCTTTACCATGTTTAAGAATTTCATATAAATCCTTATATTCAGTTATGTAAATGCAGAGAGCATGGAAATTACTTAAAAGTAGATCAGAGGAAGGGGTGAGAGATAAATGTTGGCGGCGGAATATGCAGTAGAGTCTAATTATTATTAAAGACCCTGTCCTCGCGAGTCCATATTCATCGTGTCCCGCAGAAAAAAATCCTTAATCCGCGCCTTTTGATCCAACCAGTGCTATTCCGACAACCACCCCCGCATATTTATACAGCAGAACATAAAACCACAACAAAGAAATGAGTGTTACTTTCCTCATTCAAATACTTCATTCATGACAATTTTCACGATTTCAAACACTTACTGAGGCTAAGGACTTTATAAGTATTGTCGTAAAAATTAATCTGCCGATCGCCACTTTCCGGCAGAGAGTGGTGAGATTGTGGTGGGGAAACTTGATACTATTTTTACCATGGTGTTACGGAGGAGTTGAATCGGTAAGTAATCTGCTTTTTATCGCTCTTCGTTCAGCTACAAAAGATTTTTTTTCAATTAAAAAAAAAGGAATAAGTTTCCCAGATCCAAAAACTTCTCGTGTTTGTTTGGCATTCTTTGACACTGTTTGCTCAATGCAATGAGGACACGAGCTTCAAATGTAGTAATTTGATAATGAGCGCGTAATTAAGCACCTTTAATTAATATTTATTGTTCGATGGTTGAAATCTCTTGATTAACAATAGGAAATAATTAAAACTGATGACAAAACAAATGACATTACTCTGTAACGTTATAATATTTATTTAATCAACTCTATCTGTGGGAATTTGCAAGGTTAAATATTAAACTGAAATAAAATCTATTTGGCATAAGAAATATTTTACTAGTATGTCATAAATTGATTTTTTTTTCAACTTTAAACCGTTGGAAATATGGATTTTGATTTCTCTCTTAGGCTTGTCCTTTGCTAGGAGTAGGGAGCACCATCTTTTGCCATCAGAAATCTGGAAGCAGTGCTGTTGAACAGTGTTCCGTGGACAAGCCGTTCTTTTTGAATTATCAAAACTACAGACTCTGTGCACTGACAGAACAGTATTCAGATTTATGGGGATTTTTACATAGTATTGAACTAATCAATGAAAATGGATTCAAGTACTTTGTACAAAGTTTTCCTATTGATATCTTTGATAAAAGGTAAGTTTCTAGTAGGAAAATATTACCCTGCAAACAAAGGTCAGTTTCTTCCTTCGCTTGCTGGATTGCTGAAAAGTCGATCATGTGATAAACTTTTTTTTGCCTGCCAGAATTTTAGAAATTGGCAGAAACATGTGTAAGGCACAGGTTTTGGTGGTTCTGTTTCCCCCAGTCAATGGATTGCTGGAAGTTTGCCTAGACTGAGCTGAACCATGATGATAAGGAGAGAGCCCTCCATAAGCTGTTAAGAAGCATTGTCAGCAGCATATATTTACTTATTCAGCATGTCTACGGAGACATATGCTGATCTTTTTTTCATTGACCCATTGAAGACTCCCAAAATACCTCTCCATAGATCTATACTGGATCATCTGTATTTTAAAGAGATGAAGTTATATAATTTTCAAACTGCTCCACACTTCCCTTCCATTTATTCTCAATTTTGAATCTTAAAGGCTTAAAAAAATGTTTCTTAAATCACATATGGTAGATGCAGATTTTCCCAACTGGTGCGTTTTAGATGTGCACAGTAATCTGAATTATTCTTGTTCATTTCAGTAACTTGGCAAACACTTATGAATGAAGAAAAAATAACTTATTTGAGCTGAAATATTAATATTTTGCCTGTTTAATAAAATAACTCTGTGATAAATTGAGTCAGAAACCAGTTCTTCTTTGGTCTTGATGGTACTCTGTAGGTGCGAAGGCTTTGAGGATTAATTCTGTGTGGGATTTAATGGTTTGCAGACAAGCCTCCATTATTTTCTCAAACTACCTAGGCTTGAGCTTATCTTATCTGTTATCGAAGCTGTGGAGATTGGAAGGTTTTTCTGCCTGACCTAAATAAGTTCCTTATCTTAATTCATCCCTCTCCACATAGTACCACCAGAGAGCTAACAAAGCAGACCCTTACACAATTACTATATTTTACTTTATGTCTGAGTATATATATAAGCTGTATAAGAATTGAATGAATGGTGATTTAACATGAATAATCTAGTCTAGAGATCTGACTTAACAAAAAAACGTATTATGATTAATATTTTGGGAAATACATAATATATATTTATTATACATGTATTTATTAAGGTAACATATGACATTTTAACACCACAAAAAACTCTAAAATTGTAAAATAGCAATTGTGTGATTGTTAGTGTACAGATTCTGTTTGATAGATGTACAGAATAATAGATGTCCTGAATTAATTTTTTTTATGTTCGCTTTGTTCATATTGTACTAACGCATGCAAGTTCATGGTATTTTATTTTTATGTGCATGAGTGACTGACCCCTTATTTTTGACATTGTACATTTAACATCTGCATGCACTAACTACACCTCTGTCGTCTGATTAAAAAATTGTCCAAATGTTATGATGGCTGTTGAATAACCAAGCACATGCAGTTTTCACTGTTGTTAGTAGCCAGGTGACATTCTTCAAAGGATTTTTTTTAACTCTTATTACCTTTTTCATGTGATTAATGCCTTGTAAATAAAGTCAAGAGAAAGTTAATCAAGTTCTGCCAAGAACCTGTTAAGAAAATAAAATACCGATGAATCAGAGCCGTACATAAATTGAACAGCGTCAATTATGCGACTCATGTCGTTTGGGGCACTTGACATACATTTTAAATGTGAAAAATAAAAATTTCATGTTGAATGAATTAATATAACAGTGGATTAAAGTCATAAAATCAATAGCAATTTTTCAACAAGAAATTCAAAGGATACTCCAATCTAAGACTTGCTTTAGGTCACAAAATTTAAAGGTCTTTATGCAGGTGCAGGAAAATTGGAAACCAATTTAAAACTGCAATACAAATAATTATTGAACATAAGAATCACTAATTACAAATATATTTAAATAATTATTTCATAAAAGCTAAGAAAAATGTGTTCTAGCTGGTATGATTGATATGAAAATAAATATCATCTGCAGTTGTATCAAGTGCATGTACATTGTATTTCATTAAGATTTAATTTCAAAAACAAACTATTTTATAAGTCCCTAATCCCACCATTGTGATGGGAATTAGGTTTTACAATAATTATTCTGAATTTGTTGCTATGCTGTGGGAACATCTGATTCAGTAGCTGAAATGTGTTGGCTTGTCATTCCCCCTGTCAGATTATGTCCCCATTAGACCTGTGGTTTACTGATAGCTGCCACATCTCATTGCCATCAACTGCTAACAAAGACAGATGGCTCGGAGATTATCAGGGGGGAAATTGCTTTAAAGGGGAAATATGTAGAATTTTGATACGTGCCCTAAGTGATTAAAATCTTGGGTAGAGTTTTTATGTTTTTTGGAATATAAATGACCTTCAGCATGTTCAGAAGCAGATTTAAAGGGGAACCATGTAGAATTTTGATACATTTTGAGTATAGTGTTTTTATGTTTTTATGGATATGCATGTATCACAGAATAGCTAACATTCCAAACATTGGATAAGGGGTCTTTATTCATTGTATATCAACACTTTCATTTGTAAATGATGTATAGGTACTCCTTGTTTTTATGTTTACAAACTCCACACATTATGATTCTCATAATCTACAAGGAGAAATATTCAGTAAGAAAACATTCCAAGTATTTAATATGTGTCATAAAGCCATTTAAGAACAATGTGAAAGCCATTGAGAACATCAACTTAAGACCTCTTGTTCTCCTCTTGAATGGGTTCAGCTTAGGAGTCATGTTGGAAGTGTTAGAAGTTGTGATAGTTTCCGATCTTCAAGTGCAGAATCTCAGAAAGAGTTCATAAGGAACTTATAGGACAATCATAAGTAAACATACATATGCAACTAAACAAAAATGTTTTTATGTATGCCATTTTTAATTTTCATGACTTTTGAAAAGAAGTTGATGGCACTTGAAATCATATTTTGCATAATGCATACCGATATAAGTAAAATGTTACATGTAGACATCAGCTGATAGACACATGAAACAGTCCACTAGACTACATGGTTATCAAGACTTTTTTCTGCATGGATGAGTCAAGAATATAAGCTAATGCATTTAAAAAATGGCCTTTTTCTGCACAAGTATTAAACTGTTAGAAATGTAGTTTTCCTTAATGTGTAAATTTAATAAAGTAAAACCAGATGGGGTCTTGTTACAGTGAATGTTCTTTTCATTTTAATGTATAAAAGTCAAGTCATGTTCATACTGATTTTATGGGAAAAGAAAGAATTATGACTAATACAGTCTACCCAGTAAAATTTATATTGGCTTAGTGGACATAAATAAAAGAAAATCAGCACACTGACAAAGGTTTAAGGTTAAATTAAGTGTGAATAATCAGTGTATAGGTATAATGAGAATTAGAGATTTTGTGATAAGTATGTCAGGTTAGGAATTCACCACCATATGGCCTGTCAAATTACTGTCTGCAGTAATTCTAGAGTTTTACTGAGTCAGTGAATCAGAAGTGTTAAGGGTTTAAATTTCTGAATTTTCTATCAGCAAAATGTACACTTTTCCCTCGGTTGTTATTTGATGCCACTAGAATGAAGAATACAGAGTTATGGGGTCCTGGGGTAGTACTGCATATATTGACACAAACTTTAGAATTCTTAACAGAACAAAAGCAAACATTTCAGCAGTTTGTTTATTTGTAGTGTTGAGGGTTTTGTTTTTTGTTAAAATAATAGTAGTCTTTTCTAAAATTTATTTGCAAATTGTGTATTGATCTGAAAGATGGAAGTTTCCTTATCTGATATTCCTTTGCTTTGAGGTATGATAGCTCAAAGTAATGGATATTTATTCTGATGATTACTGGGTTATACCAATTATGTGACACACTCTCTGAACAAATATTTACATACAGCACAAGAATATGATTGAAATACACTGGTCCTTTTTACAAAAAAATCTTATGACTAAGACAAAAATTTTCAACAAGTACCTAAGCTGAAGTAGGTCACAAAAAATCTTACACTTTGATTACATTGGATAAAAAGCTTTAATAAACAAATAATTACAGTATTATAAAATTGTTATCTTAGTTGTAAGCTTTTTTGTGAAAAGGACCAGTGGTCATTTCTGCTGAACATGTCAATGAGACCAGGGAGTGTTAGGTTACCAGTGTATAAATTTTCCTAGTAAAAGTGTCTTGTACATGAAAATGTTTAGTTAAATAACTACAGGCTCCATAAATATTAGTATAAATTAGGTACAGATTCTGTCAATTGTTCATATGTATATGATACTTAGCAGTCTTTCTATAACCTTCTGTATACATGTATTGTAGGATCTCACTCCCAGAGGCAGCCTAGGTGTGAAACAGGCAGCTGTTACCCTGCAACGGGTGACCTCCTCATAGGACGCGAGGCTAACCTGACCGCCTCCTCTACCTGTGGTCTGCGGCGGCCAGAGAACTACTGTATTGTCAGTCACTTGGAGGAGGACACAAAGTGTTTCACATGTGACTCCCGCCAGCCTTGGTCAGAGTACCACAGAAACAGCCATCGAATAGGTAACATTGTGTCGTCATTCCGCGACAGGAAGCTGCGGTGGTGGCAGGCAGAAAATGGCAAACAGCAGGTTTACATTCAATTGGATTTAGAGGCAGAATTTCATTTCACTCATCTTATCATGACTTTTAAGACCTTCAGACCAAAAGCTCTGTTGATTGAGCGTTCATATGACTTTGGCAAAACGTGGAAGGTTTACCGATATTTTGCCCAGCGATGTGACGAATCGTGGCCTGGAGTGAAGAGATGGCCACCCAGAGATTTGTCAGAAGTGATCTGTGATGATAGATATTCTGATGAAGTACCATCTACCGAGGGGGAGGTAAGTAAAGTTAAGGTTAAATGTTACTCAAAAACTCATGCAGACCAGAAAAAAATTACGTTTATTCCCTATGACTTGACCCACTCACTTTACTCACTCTCACTCACATGGTCTTTTAGTTCTTTTTTTTTTTTTTAATTTATTTTCTAAATCTTGTATAAAATTTATTGATTTATTATTTATTAACAAACAAGTTAACGGTGTTGATGGTGTTGATGGTTGATTTAGAGGATATTTTGATGAATTTGTCTCTCTCAATGATGATCACAAATTTGAAGTAATGAAATATAACCCAGTAAGAGTTTAATCTAAAAAGGAAAGATTTTCTATTGACCCTAATATTTAGCTCACCTTGACTACATTGAGATGCGAAGAGGCAAACCATAGGCTTTAGTGTCTCTGATAAGTTTTAAGTTTTAGAAGCAGCTCCATCTTCCATTTAACACATCTGAAGAAGCCTTACTGGACCAAACATGCAAGGATACACTACCAAACATATTTTGGAAGGTTATTTTAACTTATCATTTCATTAGTGTGTTCTCGCATAAATATAAGCCCAACCTGAACCAAAATTGCAGGGATGATGCTTCTAGAGATGCATACTACCAACCTTGCTTTGGTTGCTGTGTTGCAGAGGATGGGTCAGGTAGTTATTGGAGCAGGTCAGGTCCATTACCAAGTATCTGTATCCCTACCTGAATAGAGATGTATCCATGAAAATGGATGCAAAATACTGTAGTCTTGCTTCAGATGCCATATTTATTGGATGTTTAACTAAAACAACATAATGATGAAAATAACTTTTGTGTTTTATTCATTCTCTGTGAGATTTCATTCACTGAGGCAAGCCTCATAATCTTTGTTTACAAGTCCTATGTTTTAAAGCTTGATGGCGGAATGATCCACATCAAACAAACTCTTGGGTTTGCAAGCAGCATAAACTACAAAAATCTCATAAAAGTTTGCAAGCCCTTATGTTCAAATTTCCAATAAAATGAACTTCTTGATCTTCAATTTCTGAATTGTACAGGAGGTTAGCAGGCTATACAATTGTAAGATATCCTGTTAAACGTTAGGTAGGTATGAAGCAGTGCCTCTAACTTGTTTAATGCAAAACAGAACATTACCCTTTGGTATTGTTGCAGACAGCAGATTCATATGCAATATGTAAATGAGCTTTATGTTGTGTACAAAGATAACCTTGAGATTAAACTTCAAATGATGACACCCAGACATATTTTAGGCTTATTCTAGCTCAGATAAGTTTCTCCCTTCTTTGAGCTTGTGTATTAGGTACCTTCATTCATATGTACATATATATTTTTTTTACAAATATATCTGTCTGGTTGAATGCCTGAACATCTGTTTACATTTCAATAACTTTAGAACAAACTTGATAGTAAAACAAGGGTAATCAAAGAGTGGCAGGGAGGGTTTGGGTAAACATTGAGTTAGGAACTGTCAGAAATGACTGGCAAGTGGCTTGTGTACCCAGCAGACGACTTTGATTGTGGCCATTGTGGGACACAGCTGGAGGGTGATTTAAGGTCGCTCGGCCCTGCAGGACAATTGAAGAGTGGTAAATCAGAGTGTGCTCTCTATACAGGGGAGGTACAGACGGGTACATATTAACCTGCAAGATCATTTCACCAGAAACAGAGCTGGTATGGGGTCTTACAAAGTGACACTCATTTGGATGAATAAATGTTAAGAATTTAGTATATACATTACAGTACATGTTTATAATTGTTGAGGAAAATTTTGAGAAAGACTTAGATTGCTTTTGAAAATAGTACATATAATCTATGGTACAGATATGTATACTCTGAAATATTATGAAATTAAAGGCAGATGACATTTCTCTTTGAGGGTAAATTTTCAGATGTTGAAGCATCAGAAACTTGAGAACATTAGCAACTTGATATAACAATCAAGTTTCAACTCCAAATTAATTTTCCATGGAAATTTGAGAACTGGACAAGGAGAAAGCAATTTCTTTGTGTAGATGATTGTTTAGACATTGCCAAGAAATTGATGATATCAGAAAGTTACACTCAAAAGCTGTGAAGTATATAAAGGTTCAAAGCCACAAGTCAACCTCAATGTGGGGGAAATTATAACTACAAGGACTTAAAATATTTGGAAAGATTTGGGGCTGGATTATGATAAACCTTGTTTATTTAAATCTTCCGTGGACATTTCAAGTGACCATTTAAGAGCAAATGATCAGGTGAAAGAACAACACCTTGTAGGTAAAATACACCTTGACCTGATTGCTACCAGGTAAAACAGCTCAGTGTCAGGTGTAGACCACCAGCTAACCAGACCTATGGGGTCACAATGCCATAAAGAAAAAAAAATCAGAGTGACCTTAAAAAGCCGTGTGGAATGTCAGTCAACTTTGTAGAGAAATATCAGTAACAGTAAATACACAACACAGGCATTGTGTAGCCCCACCCCTCAGGCCCCGGGGGCAAGGACCATGAAATTCACAGTTGTTGATTTAACACTTAAATTAATTCGAAATAATAAAAGCAGAAACTAGTCTTTTTTCATAGAATCAAAGAGAATTCATTAGACTAAGTGTTTAAGATCCGAAAATACAATAATGAAGGTGTACTTGAGTGGAATTTTTCTTTGGAATTACAGGAATGGAACATGACGTTTGAGTTTCAGTATTGGTTCAAGTGTTTTCCAATATTTCAGTTTTATCAGGGGTATTAAATTCTTTATAGATGTAGGTCAGGTATATTATCTTAACCCTTTTTGCTGACATAGTTAGAATGATTGCGACAACTTGCCAGTATTATAACCAGGCAGCTAGCTACCAACTGTCATTTTATAAGCTGTCACTCTGGGGTTGAAGGTTAACTCATGCTTCATCACATAAGGTGTCTGCTTCATGTCTTTAGCAACACTATAAATCATAATATGCATGCTATTTACAAACTTAGTATGAAAAGAGAAAGTTATTTTTACTGTCAGAAGCATTGTTGGAGGTTTCTTTCTTTCTTGATTGTCTGATGGAGTATGTTCTCAAAATTCTGATATTTTTTTTCTCCTCACAAAGTAGTTTGTGAAAGTATACCAGTGTATATGTATGCACTAGAAAGCAAAGAAGAAAATTATCTGCCCTGTGTTTGTAGATAGGACTACCTCAAATATCAGAATTTTCTGCTGATAAGAGTTTTTCTTGGAAGCTGTGTAGTACAGTGATTGTTTACACACACTTGTATGTGTATAAAGGGAGCCCCACCCATTGCTATATGGTTGTTAGAGGGTATTCTATTCACATCTCTCACACAGGAATCATTTTATCTGTAACAGCTACAGCTGCAAGTCTAATCATTCAGTCTGAGTGGTGGGATAATCTATACCTTTCAATCTAGCCAGGCTTGCATCCTTTGTTTTTTACATATGTGTGTATTTGCACATTAAGTTATAAAGTATTGGCCATTGCAGATGAATCAAAAATGATAAATTGAATTGAGTTTGGTGTGCAACTGATCATTCATTGAATTTTATGAATTAATTATGAAATCCAGTGGAAAGTTGAACTTCTTAGGTTGTGTACTATATATTAGTAACCCTGTCTTTCCGAAGTGTCACCATTTAATTTTTTTTTTTTTTGACAAATAGTTTCTTATATCGTAAAAAGACTTAAATTGGCACACTCAGAATTTAGCAGTGAGTCTTTGGAGCCAAGCTTTTACATGTATTCTATTTAATTATCAGTATTAACATGTACTTATAAATTAGCAGACAAGAAGCAGTGCAAAGGCGCTCAAATATGATGAATGCTAAAGTGAGTAAGTTAACTTAGCGTTTAATTGGTCAGTAGGTACCAGCTCCAGATAATGTAGTATTTACCCTATAATGGTCTCAGAATTCTGCTATAAGCATAAAATAAATAATGAAAAAGGCTTATACCTGTAAATGAATGCTGATTGTGTAATCAGTATGTTATGTAAACAGTTTTAAATATAGTGCATGTTGACCTTCATAAAGCAGATTTTTGGCAAGTTTTAAAGATGAAATCCATATGTCTGCAGTGGTATGGAATTCCAGTGGAGCCGAAACTCATAATTATATAATAAATAGATGCAGGGGGCTAAATGTGTACACCAGCAAAACACTGACACATCAATAGACTATTATGTCTAGTCCGTCAAATCCATGGGAATGCCAATTATGAATATTTATTTTCTCAACAAGCATTGTTATATTTTCATTACTTTGTATAGAATGGATATTGAGTGGACTTTAAATGTATTACTCAATTAAATGTAAATATCTCTTTGAAATGTACACATTAATTGTTGAATGTTGTGACACTTGATATTTATAAGTATTAAAACCTGTATACCAGGTATGTTGTGTGAGCTTGGGTATATATCAAGGCATGGTATTTTCTGGAGATTGACTTTATTTTCCCAGGAATTATCAATTTTCTGCATTTACATTTTTAATTGATAAGCTGTATACCTAAACTGAATTGAAACCTGCTCAACTGCCAGTTCAGTTGAAATAATATTCCACAAAGTCAACATGTGTGGATTAACTTGTTTTTAGTGTTTTCTGTAAAGATCGAGATAAAAAAAAAGAAAATGTGTTTTCCCATACCCAAACTATAACTCGACAGACCCTTGAACACTCGGTTATCTTAATTACATGATCTTGAGTCAAGGAGAAAGTTTCAATGTCAAGGGATTGAATATAATTCAGTGAACTTTTACAAAGGTATTGCCCTGACAATATTTGTAGATTTCAAAATTTCTTTACCCATGCATTGACCTTGATCTGTGAGATGTCATGACTTTGATTCAAAATTAGATAAACATTTAGCATAGTGTTAAGGTTGTAGGCAAGAAATAATCTTAAAAGTATTCACTCCACTGACTCCAGTAAAGAAAGCTATATATACATGTATGCATATCTATGACACACTTCATTGCCTAGTAACCTTGACATTGAATATATGACCTTGCATGAGTCAAGGTTATGACACACAATTAGCAGTCAGGGGTGAGACTGAAATCAGTCATATTTAAAAATGATTGATAATTGTCATTTCTTCTAACTACATAAGGTACATGTTTTTATTATTTTTGTAAATATGACTTGTTTTCATCATATTTCCATTCCCAAGTGAATTCTTCTAACCCATTTACTACAGTAATAAGATAAAGTACACTATCCTGCCATGGACCCATGTGTAGAGAAACATCTTGACTAACAACTGAAACCAAAATAAATTAGTGCGCCCCGTAAAACTAACGAGATAATTAAGTGCGCCCAGACCTAACAATTTGATGAAAAATGATGAAATACAGTCATATTTAGTTTTAGAAATAACTCTATATTTTAAAATAAACTCCAAATAGTTATGGCTGTTTTTCATCATTATTCTACAAAATGATGAATTTTAGTCATTTTTAAAACTCAAGTTTATGACTAGAAACCATCATTTTTAAAAATGATGATTTTCAGTCTCACCCCTGACTGATTAGGTCATAGGCAGTTACTGTAATATACATCTAGCAAACTTAAAATAAATTTTGATTGATATGGTTAAAAAATTATAGCCTCATGGGCATGGTTTTGTGTTACTTAGACAGCAGGATCCAAGGCAAACAATTACATACTTCTATCTCTCCCATTATCAAAACTGTTATTTTGATTGATACTTATTAATGATTTGAAGACTTGGTATTATATATGCTGAAGCCTGTAATGCTCATATACTTAACCTGAGTTAGTCTTAACACTGTTGTGTGTGTTTTGTAGGTGATATTCCGTGTCCTTCCTCCGTTTATCCGGATAGAGAATCCATATGATGAAAAGGTTCAAGACTTACTGAAGCTGACTAATCTTAGAGTGAACTTGACAGAACTCCATGGATTGGGTAGGTATACCATGTATACTGTAGCTGGTGGCTGCTTAGTGATCTCCATCCTTTTGTATCAATTTATTAAAATTGTTTCGCTAAGTTGATAAAAGAGATTTTTTTGTAATTCGTGTTGAAGTCACACCTATAAAAGAAGTTCATGGCCGCTGCAAATGTCTTGAATTAGTAGTTGTCATTTTAAATGTTAAACATGAAATGTGTTTGTGATGAACATTGAATATATGCCACTATGTTGTGAATAACATATTTCTGCTCAGGTTGGCTGTTCTAGATCAAGTATTCATGGTATTCATCAAAGTGTTTTTTGTCAAACCTTTTTACATTTTATTGGTTTATATATATCCATCTTTATTCTGATAAGTGGGCTAGAGAGACTTTTGTTATTAACTTTTTGTATGGAGTTTGAACACCTTGAAATTTCTCACTTATTGAATCAGAGGGGTTGTTGACATGTGAAGAAATTGAATGAATTTATATGTAGGATGATGGCTTTAACTTTTGAATTTTTTTTTTTTTTTGAAGTTGATACACAAGTACATGTATTGAAGAAGGTAAATTTAATTGTAGGAAGATTTGGTCCAATCTTTTGCAGAAAAAAACCAAAGTATATTTTGTTTAAATAAAATGACAACATTAAAGAAAATATGTACCTTGTTAACTTGGTTAAGTTGATAAAGTACTTAAAATTGAATGGCAGTTAATTGATAGAGAGGATTGTTGACTTTGTGGAATGTTAATGTATTAGATCTGACTGGCAGATCAAAGTTTAGATAGACCTGTACATCTGTACATGTCACTGACAATTAGATATAGTAAGGTAAACAATGTCTGGGTCACTGAAACAAAAGTTTACACTTCACGTATCAAAAGTTTTTATGTCACCGTTAGGTTGTTGAATGGTATTGAAATTTGCGGTTTGTTTGAATAGGTGCTTTGGCTAAAGGCAAGTTTCTAGAAATTAATGACTATGGAAAAAAAAAAACAAAAAAAAAACAAAACAAAACAAAACACACCACAAAAAATAGATTGGTAAGGACTTGTGTTTCCATTGCCACAGATGTTACTGGATACATTTTTGTCAACCTATATGATTTGTTATGCCAGACATGTATGTCATATGAGTAATGTCACCATAACAGTACATCCATAACATGTGTTACATGTCTGCTTTTTTGTATACTTTATAGCAGAAAATGGTTGATTTCTTCCATTGCTCAACAATAATATTTATGTATCTTTGTCAGTTGTGTACATGTGTGTATGCTTTCTGTTTTAAATTCATAAAAATCTAATATTTCATTACCTTAATTTTGCTATATTGAAGCTGTAGAAGAGAATTACTATCTCATACAAAAGTAAATACATTTGTACAATGTGTACCTTTACTACAGCACAATGAACAAGTGGTCTGAATAGCATTTACTTGTTTAGTAGAAAGGTACTTAGTACATGTTGAAAACCAGATCTGCAAAATTATTATTACACTTTACAAAGTTTGGAGATGCACCATTTCTTTTGTAGGTGACACCTTACTGGACAGTAGACAGGAAATTAAGGACAAATACTACTACTCTATGTACGACATGACGGTCAGGGGAAGCTGTAGCTGTTACGGCCATGCCTCCAGATGTGAACCGGTAGCTGGCTACAACATCAGGCCAGACATGGTAAGTTATAGAAGCAGTCTAAAATATGACAGAATCTAGAGTAACATGAGAAATATAAATGGTATAGGGTGAAGGGTACTTTTAACTGAATTTTGTGGTACATGTGTTTTGCATTAAAATCAAATCACAAAAAATAAAGTCGAAAATTATTCAAATCCTTATATTTTGTACAATTTGCAAAAATTAAAGTAAAAACTTGAATGCTACCTTTGACAAGTTTTTAAATTAAAAAGAAATATTAAGCTGCAGAATTCACATTTTAGATACATATCCATGTTTTTAGCTCTACTGGTCAGAGACCAGAAGAGCTTATGCGATAGTAAGGTGTCCGTCGTCCGTCCGTCTGTCTGTCTGTCTGTCCGTCTGTAAACAATTTTTCAAAATGCTACTCCTCATACAGTTTTGGTCTGATTTCAGTATAACTTGGCACACAAGTAGACTACACTAAGATACATAATTCTGTGTATCGGTTTTTGATTTCAATGAACGGTGTTGCCATGGTTACTAAAAATAGAAATTTCTGTGAAAAACATTCAAAATGCTACTCCTCCTACAGTTTTGGTCTGATTTCAATATAACTTGGCACACAAGTAGACTACACTAAGATACATAATTCAGTATATCGGTTTTTGATTTCGATGAACGGTGTTGCCATGGTTACTAAAAATAGAAATTTCTGTGAAAAACATTCAAAATGCTACTCCTCCTACAGTTTTGATCTGATTTCAGTATAACTTGGCGCGCAAGTAGACTATACTAAGATACATAATTCTATATATCGGTTTTGATTTTGATGAACGGTGTTGCCATGGTTACTAAAAATAGACATTTCTGTGAAATACTTTCAAAATGCTACTCCTCCTACAGTTTTTATCTGATTTCAATATAACTTGGCACACAATTAGACTATACTAAGATGCGTAATTCTGTGTATCGGTTTTTTATTTCAATGAACGGTGTTGCCTTGGTTACTAAAAATAGAAATTTCTGTGAAATACTTTCAAAATGCTACTCCTCTTACAGTTTTGGTCTGATTTCAGTATAACTTGGCAAACTTGTAGACTACACTAAGATACATAATTCTTTATATTGATTTTCTGATTTCAATGAACATTGTTGCCATGGTTACTAAAAATAGAAATTTCCTTGAAATACCTTCAAAATGCTACCCCTACAGTTTTGGTCTGATTTTAGTATTACTTAGCTCACAAGTAAACTACACTAAGATACATTATTCTCTGTACCAGTTTTGGATTTCGATGGACAGTGTTGCCATGGTTACTAAAAATAGAAATTTCCTTGAAATACCTTCAAAATGCTACTCCTCCTACAGTTTTGGTCTAATTTTAGTATAACTTAGCACACAATTAGACTACACTAAGATACATAATTCTTTATACCAGTTTTGGATTTCAATGAACGGTGTTGCCATGGTTACTAAAAGTAGAAATTTTCCTGAAATACTTTCAAAACGCTACTCCTCCTACACTTTTTGTCTGATTTCAGTATAATGTGGCATACAAGTAGACTACAGAGATACATAATTGGTGTTATTGTTTTTTGATTTTGTTGAATGATGTTGCCATGGTTACTTAAATCAAAATTTCTGTAAAATTGTTTTAAAAGGCTACTCCTCCTACAGTTTTAGTCTGATATAATAATAAATCTTGCTACAAAAGAGACTAAACCAAGGATCATTATTCTGTTTATTGCTGTTGCAAAGTTTCAAGTCAAAGTGCTACTTTTATCTTCCTTTATAAATACAACCAGTAGAACTACAGTCTCGTCAGAGACTTCTGGTTCATACTTAAGTTTGAAAAATAAATGTTCATACTGACAACACGATATCCTTTTTAGCTCACCTGAGCTGAAAGCTCAAGTGAGCTTTTCTGATCACATTTTGTCCGGCGTCCATCTGTCTGTCTGTCCGTCTGTCTGTCTGTCTGTCTGTAAACTTTTCACATTTTCGACTTCTTCTCAAGAACCACTGGGCCAATTTCAACCAAACTTGCCACAAAGTATCCTTGGGTAAAGGGGATTCAAGTTTGTTCAAATGAAGGGCCACGCCCTCTTTCAAGGGGAGATAATAAGGAATTAGTGAAAAAATAATGGCAACATTTAAAAATCTTCTTCTCAAGAACCATAGGGCCAGGAAAGATGAAAGTCATGTGGAAGCATCCTCAGGTAGTGTACATTCAAGTTTGTTAAAATCATGACCCCCGGGGGTAGGGCGGGGCCACAATCGAGGATCAAAGTTTTACATAGAAATATATAGGAAAAATCTTTAAAAATCTTCTTCTCAAGAACAGCAAGGTCATGATGAGTCATATTTATATGGAAGCATCTTCAGGTAGTGTAGATTCAAATTTGTTAAAATCATGACCCCAGGGGGTAGGGCGGGGCCACAATGGAGGATCAAAGTTTTACATAGAAATATATAGGAAAAATCTTTAAAAATCTTCTTCTCAAGAACAGCAAAGTCATGACGAGTCATATTTATATGGAAGCATCTTCAGGTAGTGTAGATTCAAATTTGTTAAAAACATGACCCCAGGGGGTAGGGTGGGGCCACAATGGAGAATCAAAGTTTTACATAGAAATATATAGGAAAAATCTTTAAAAATCTTCTTCTCAAGAACAGCAAAGCCATGATGAATCATATTTATATGGAAGCATCCTCAGGTAGTGTAGATTCAAGTTTGTTCAAACCATGACCCCTGGGGGTAGGGCGTGGCCACAATGGAGGATCAAAGTTTTACATAGAAATATATAGGAAAAATCTTTAAAAATCTTCTTCTCAAAAACAGCAAAGCTATGATGAGTCATATTTATATGGAAGCATCCTCAGGTAGTGTAGATTCAAGTTTGTTCAAATCATGACCCCCGGGGGTAGGGCGGGGCCACAATGGAGGATCAAAGTTTTATATAGAAATATATATATAGGAAAAATCTTTAAAAATCTTCTTCTCAAGAACAGCAAAGCCATGTTGAGTCATATTTATATGGAAGCATCCTCAGGTAGTGTAGATTCAAGTTTGTTCAAATCATGACCACCGGGGGTAGGGCAGGGCCGCAATGGACTATCAAAGTTGTACATAGAAATATATAGGAAAAATCTTCTTCTCAAAAACAGCAAAGCCCAGATTGTTCATATTTATATGGAAGCATCCTCAGGTAGTGTAGATTCAAATTTATTCAAATCATGACCCCCGGGGGTAGGGCGGGGCCACAATGGAGGATCAAAGTTTTACATAGAAATGTATAGGAAAAATCTTTAAAAATCTTCTTCTCAGGAACAGCAAAGCCCTGATTGATCATATTTATATGGAAGCATCCTCAGGTAGTGTAGATTCTATTTTGTTTAAATCATGACCCCTGTGGGTAGGATGGGGCCACAATGAAGGATCAAAGTCTTAAATAGAAATATATAGGAAAATATCTTCTTCTGAAGAACTGCAAACAATAATTAGTCATTTTGATATGGAAGCATCCTCAGGTAGTGTAGATTCAATTTTGTTCAAATGATGACCCCCAGGGGTTGGATGGGGCCCATTGGGGGATCGAAAGTTTTACATAAGAACATATAGAAAAAAATATTTCTTCTCAAGAACTGGAAAGCTATGTTTAGTCATATTGATATGGAAGCATCCTCAGGTAGTGTAGATTCAAGTTCAAATGATGACCCCTGGGATAGGGAGGAGCCACAATGGAGGATCAAATTTTTACAAAGGAATATATGGGAAAATTTTTTTAAAATCTTTGAATTCTCAAGTACAATAAAGCCATTTGTTATATTGACATGGAAGCATCATCAGGTAATTTAAAATTCAAGCCCCCCACCCCCAGGTAATCTTTTCAATACTGAACTGATTTGTGCTTTTGCCTAGCCAATGTGCTCAGGTGAGCGATGTGGCCCATGGGCCTCTTGTTTGTTTTTCAGGTTCATGGCCAGTGTGTCTGTACACACAACACAAAGGGACGTAACTGTGAACAGTGTCAAGACTTTTATAATGATCTCCCGTGGAGACCTGCCAGAAGAAACTTTCCTAATGCTTGTAAAAGTATGCATGATAGGATTTTATAAAATGATAATATTCACGAATGTTCAATTCATATTCAAAATACTCACTGTATATTATGTATTGTTTGTTTGATACAAAAATTCTGCTAATCTACTAATAAAAATATCTTTCATTAAAAGAAACCTTGATTGTAACATATTTCAGATAAATCATTTTTTGTGATCTAAAAAGATATGGTTTGGCTTGATTTTAGAATAGGAGAGATGGATGATATTATTGCAGTTAAAATATATTGCAGTATATCTGATTTCAGAATGTAATTGTAATGGACACTCAGACAAGTGTAAGTTTGACCCCGCTGTGTATGAGTACAATGGAGGGATCAGTGGAGGGGTGTGTCTGGACTGTCAACATAACACCATGGGCAGGAACTGTCAGCAATGTAGGGACATGTTCTACCAGGACCCCTTCCAAGACATCCGCAGCTCTACCATCTGTAAACGTAAGTGTAACATGCCTCAACCATCTGTGAAAAATAATGCAACACACCTCAACCATCTGTAAATGTAACACTCCTTAACCATCTGTAAATGTAACATACTTCAATCAATTGTAAATATATTACTCCTCAACCATCTGTAAATGTAATACTCCTCAACCTTCTGTAAATGAAATACTCTTCAACCTTCTGTAAATGTAATACTCCTCAACCTTCTGTAAATGTAATACTCCTCAACCATCTGTAAGTGTAATGCTCCTCAACCATCTGTAAGTGTAATACTCCTCAACCATCTGTCAGTGTAAGTGTACCTCAACCATCTGTAAATGTAAATGTAACACTCCTCAATCATCTGAACAATGTGTTACACACCTTAACCATCTTAAAAGCATATAAATGCAATTCTACAACTGATAGGCATCTGTAAATTTATGAAAAGTACCAGTTCAAAGAAACATCTGAATATACCAACTATAATAACTCAAATACACAAATGACTGATAAGTGTTAACCATGTCAGTACCATATTTTTATGTGTGTTTTAGACTTATTACTTTATAACATATAAAAAAATATTGTACTGGCATGGTTAACACTGATCAGTTTTATGTACATTAAACAGCTAAGACATCTGTAGAAATGTAATACAATTGTAGAACAAAATTTGTGTAAAGAAAAATATAAAACAGCTTGATAACCTTTCAGATCTGTAACAAAACTGAAAGTAAATGTGTTTATGAAGCCTTGTTTCCATCTTTTACAATATTATTCGAGACCAAATTTTTCAAGTAGCTAATTGTATACCTATGTCTTCAGCCTGTGACTGTGACCCCTCGGGATCTATGTTTGGGGGGCGGTGTGATGATCACTCTGACGAGGCTAATGGACTGGTGGCGGGGAGGTGTCATTGTAGGGAGCATGTGGAGGGCAAGCGCTGTGATACCTGTAAAGACGGCTTCTATAATCTTAATGAGGCCAATCCACAGGGATGTCAGGGTAGGAATAGATAGGAAGTGATCTAAAAGTTATGTCAGAATTTCATTTTGAGAAACTAACATTTCTGAATTTGATATTTTCTTTGTTTCTACAGCATGTGACTGCAGTATGATTGGTACTGTAACTAACTCCTCCTGTGACAAGGACAGTGGAATGTGTTTGTGTAAACGTTATGTTACAGGAGATAGATGTGATACCTGCCATGTAAGTAGAATATTTTATAGCCAAAATTAAAATCTTATATTGCAATTTTCCTTTATGTAGGATTCAAGAATTCTTGATTTTGATTTTATTTATGAATACTTATTGATAACTCTGCTGTAAATTTTTTCAGCTTGGATTTTATGGATTGAGTGATATTGACACTGGCTGTACCCCCTGTGACTGTGATGTGGGCGGGTCTATCAGTGAAGAATGTGATCAGGTGACTGGAGTCTGTACCTGTAAACCTAACATCATTGGTCAGCAGTGTGACCAGCCCCGCCCTGGATATTACTACGCTATGTTGGATTATCTCCGATATGAAGCTGAGTTAGCTAAAGGATTTGGAGTAAGTGGAAAAAGACAGATTTTGCATTAAGAAACATCAGAATATCTGTTTTATTATGCCAATTATGCTTAAAAAAAATTTCCAATTTGTTTCTCAAAGATGCATTTTTAAGTGTGAAATAACAAAAAAAAGTACCCAAGATTTATTGTTAAACATGTAATTGGAAAAAAAAAATTCTAAACAGAATATTGTATTTGATTAATTTTCATAATTTGAACTTTCTAATTATTTTTTTTATTTCTTTTCAACAGCAAGTGCGTCAGTACATCCAAGAGCCATACCTGGATGGCTACCAGCCCTGGACAGGTCCGGGGTACATGTTGGTGAGGGAGGGGGACAGTCTGGAGTTTAATGTCAGCAACATAGAGTTCCCAACTAATTATGACATAGTCATCCGCTATGATCTAAGGGTAGGTAACTCCAATCTGAGCACTGATATGTGTGTAGTGAATGAAGGATAAATAATTCTCCTTCTTATAGAGATATAAATTCTGTACTGTAAGAATATGTATTAATTAATTAGTTTTTTATATTGTCATTTGCACTCAGAAGTTCAGGTAAGTATATGTAAATTGCTCTCATTAGTTTTCCAATGAAAGCTAACAATTTTCTCTGATACCACATGAGAGTGTCATGCTTTTGACATAGTTTTTGTTACTGTCCTTGACACAGATGCCAGATGTGTGGGATGAAGTATTGGTAACCATCCGTCGTGACAAAATCCCAGAGGAGAATGGACCCTGTGCCAATCACGTTCCTAGAGATGACGAAAAAAGCACCACACTTAACCCAGGTTTGTTATAAAGAATTGAGTTTGAGTTCTAAGCAACAAATGCCTTACAGTCGAACTTCAGTATCTCGAATACCATGGATATGTCAAAGTGATTTGGAAGTCACAACCCCTTATTCTTTATGTATTTTACCCTGGATATCTCAAACCCTGGGATATCTCGAAGTTTTTTCTCGGTCCCATTGAGTTCGAGATAACGAGGTTTGACTGTATATCACACACAATGGAACTACAATATATTTTTTTTTAATGATATATTTGTGACATCTATTTAATCAAAGTTGCTCTTTTTTATGTCGGTTTATTAATATAAATGATGTTCTCAATGTTTAACATGTAAATAGGGGAGTGGATTTGGTTTGTTATCTTTCTTCATATAAAACAACATCCATTGTAAACAGTACCCTGATAAATACATAGTTCAATACTTTTGCAAAAGGGAAATTATATTATAATCTACTAGAGTTTATACATCATGAAGTTGATGCTAAAATCACTCAAGGTTGACTTTTCTAAGAGGAGCATTCAAATCTTATAAGTCTATTTTTGTTCTATTACCATTGGTGTAGAAATAAAAGTACAAGTACTTTCTAAATATGGGCACAATGTCAGTAATAAACATTTGAGAAAAGTTTAAATGTTTGTAAAGTGGAATTGCACAAATTCATTTAAATTTCTTTTTTAGGAGCACGTTATATAGAGGTTGTCCCATCAGCCTGTCTGGAGCCAAATACAAACTACACCATCCGTCTGGACTTCCGTCGTTACAAGTCTGGATTATCTACTCCAGAGGCTACAGCCCTTATTGACTCAGTAAGCTTGTGTTTCTTCTGAGTTCTGAAGCTTGTAAAAATTTGTTGCAGTAGCACCTAGTAGCAACTTCTTTCAGGAAAATGAATTCTTCAAAGGGAATCAAACAGTAAAATATAAAAACATTATGCATTACCCTTGTGTCAATGTTTATCACCAAAACATGCCTTGTTTTCCACAGATTGTGCTGGTTCCAGCCACAGACAGCATTCCTATTTTCCAAGTGTTTGGGTATTTGAATTTCATGAAGAACCAGTTTATCCGTTACCAGTGTCGTGAGAAGCAGCTGTCGCCATACCGACCTAATTACTCCGACTTCTGTAAAAAGCTGACATTCAGCATTTCCACAAGCATGCTGCATCGTGCTCTGCGTGAGTTAATCCTGAAATTAAAAAAATCATTAAATTAAAAAATTTTGCATTTATTTTAGTCCAAAGTTTAAGTTTTAAGTATGAAGGCTAAGTAGAAATAAAAAGAAAATGGTTTTATAAGTTGTGAAAACAATGATGATTTCTTTATGTCAGCCTGCGAGTGTGATCCCACTGGATCATTGAATTCCGAGTGTGAGCCAGCTGGTGGACAGTGTCTCTGTAAACCAAATGTTGTCGGCAGGAAGTGTGACCGCTGCGCTCCAGGAACCTACAACTTTGGACCTGCTGGGTGTTCTTGTAAGTAGAATTTTAGAGTTGGGAACCTGCTATACATCAGTATCATGTAACTCAGTACACACAACAATACAATAATGAAAATGTTTTACACTTTTTTTATGCCCCGCCATGAATATGGCCGGGGCATATAGTGTTTGTCATGTCTGTCTTCCGTCCTTCCGTCCTTCTGTCCTTCCGTCTGTCCTTCCGTCACACTTTGCGTTTAGCTCTGTTCAAAGCTCAGTTTCAAAGAAACTATCCAAGATATTTTTATCAAACTTCATATGCTGATAGATATTGATGAGGGCTATGCAACTGCATCAACATTTTTTGACCTTGACCTTTCCTTTGACCTTGACCTCACTTTTCTTAAATTAGTGTTTAGCTCAGTTTTAAAGATACCATTCAAGATAGTGTAATCAAACTTCATATGTTGATACATACTGATGTAAGCTATTCAATTGCATCAACATTTTTTTGACCTTGACCTTTATTTTGACCTTGACCTCACTTTTCTTAAATTAATGTTTAGCTCTGTTTTAATGAAACCATTCAAGATATTTTTAACAAACTTCATATGCTGATACATACTGATGAGAGCTATTCAACTGCATCAATATTTTTTACCTTGACCTTTCCTTTGACCTTGACCTCACTTTTCTTAAATTAGTGTTTAGCTCAGTTTTAAAGATACCATTCAAGATAGTGTTATCAAACTTCATATGCTGATACATACTGATGAGAGCTATTCAACTGCATCAACATTTTTTGACCTTGACCTTTCCTTTGACCTTGACCTCACTTTTCTTAAATTAGTGTCAAACTTCATATGCTGATACATACTGATGAGAGTTATTCAACTGCATCAATATTTTTTGACCTTGACCTTTCCTTTGACCTTGACCTCACTTTTCTTAAATTAGTGTTTAGCTCAGTTTTAAAGAAACCATTCATAATATTTTCATCAAACTTCATATGCTAATACATACTGATGTAACCTTTTCAACTACATCAACATTTTTTGATCTTGACCTTTCCTTTGATCTTGACCTCACTTTTCTTAAATTAGTTTCTGAATCAAGCGTCATATGCTGATACATACTGATGTAAGCTATTCAACTGCAGCAACATTTTTTGACCTTGACCTTTCCTTTGACCTTGACCTCACTTTTCTCAATTTGTGTTAAAATGTTGCATTACTAATATACCCTTGGCGGGGCATTCATGTCCTATGGACATATTTCTAGTTACCTTTACATTTGTACATTGTTCAATAATTAATTTTGATCAACAGCCTGTAATTGCCATGAGTACGGATCCCGTGACAATCTGTGTGATGCCCAGACAGGACAGTGTCTTTGTATTTACAATGTGGGATCTCGAGACTGTAGTCAGTGTGAGCCAGGCTACTGGGGATTTCCTCAGTGTAGACAATGTGACTGTAACGGAAACGCGGAAATATGTGATGATCTGACAGGAAAATGTATCGGATGTCAGAACTTCACGGCTGGAGAACATTGTGAACGGTAGGGATTTAAACTGGGAAAAAAAATAAACTTAGGTGTATTTTTTGGCTCTTGTTGTCTATATACATGTATGTATTTCATCTGCATTACTATTTGATTCCTTGAAATTCAAAAATTCGATATAGATCACAATACCTATTCTTGTTTTTATCATAGATTCTTGTATTATAATTTCTTTCCATAGATGTGATGCTGGGTATTATGGTGATCCCAGAAGTTATATCAGGAAGCCATGTCGCCCCTGTATGTGCCCTGGGGGTCCCACCAGTCAGACTCAGCATGCCGATTCCTGTGAGGAGGACCCCAGACGAGGGATCATTGTCTGTAACTGTCTACCAGGATACCAAGGTAACATTTCTTAAATAAAATACAAACATGAAATATAAGCTTTAAATTTTGTGTAATTGAAGTTTTTGAAAATATGAAATGTACAAATATATTTTAGTAAGTTAACTTACTATGTTGTAAATCAATCATATTATAGGTCCTAACTGTGACACATGCAGTGAGAACTACTTTGGAAATCCTCTGATAGCCAACAGTACATGTGAGCCATGTGTATGCAATAACAATATAGACCCGAATGTGGACGGCAGTTGTGACACCTCGTCAGGGGAGTGTCTGAAGTGTCTGTTTAACACCGAGGGTTTTAACTGTGAGAAGTGTAAGCCGGGATACTACGGGGATGCCACCACTCAGAGCTGTGTGGGTAAGCAAGAAATTCTGTCACCTGTCTTTAGTTGTTGATCTGTATTGTCTATTTCAGAAATGATTTGTTTGATTTTAGAAGTAAATGAGTTGAAAACTAAGCTGTAAAGCTAATTTAATCTAAAGTGGTGTTGATTTAATTTTTCGCTGATTTTAACAGAGTGTGTGTGTGACCAGTATGGCACAGATGGATCTGCTGGACCCTGTAACAGAGAGACAGGTCAGTGTCCATGTCTGCCCAATGTGACTGGACTGAGGTGTGATGCCTGTCTGCCTGGGTACTGGAACATTACTAGTGGGGAGGGGTGCTCAGCCTGTGGGTGTGACCCTGAGGGCTCATTAGGAATCACCTGTAACCAGGTAAGTGATTGGAAGTAAAAGAGTTTCTCAAGAAATGGCAGTTTTGCTATGTATTAGAGCTGTAAAATTTTCTTGTTAAGTGCTTAATGATAAAAGATTGATCAAGGTCTTCTTGGAAGTTGCTCCTACTGAAGATTCTAGAATAAATGAAAGCCAAAGATTAAATGGTTAATAAAAAACCGTTTTGTTTTTCCAGTTTGATGGCCATTGTTCCTGTCAAACGGGAAGGGGAGGTAGAGACTGCAGTCAGTGTGAGGATCTCTTCTGGGGTGACCCTAAAGTCCAGTGTACAGGTATTCATACACATATAGAAAAAAAAGTAGAAGCTGATGAATTAATCAGAGAAAAATTTGTATCAAGTTCATGATAGTTGGACCAAAAGGACACGGGTACTGTGAACTGAAAATGTTACACTAAACAGTGAAACTGTGATGTGAAAATAAATGTTATAGTGAAGGTATTGTAAAAGAAAGTTTCCTTGTTATTGCAGCCTGTGATTGTAATGGTCAGGGTTCTGCTGACATGCAGTGTGACCGTCGTACGGGTCAGTGTGTCTGTTTGACTGGGATCAGTGGCTACAAGTGTGACCGCTGTGACAGAGGAACCACTGGAGAACTCCCTAACTGTAAACCCTGTGGGGAGTGCTTTGACAACTGGGACAGAGTCATCAGAGATCTCAGAGGTACTCCTTTACTCTATGTTTTTTTTTCATCTGTTGTTCATCGTTGATCATCCATAAACCTTACAAATTTTTAACTTCTCTTCAGAGGCATAAGGCCAATTTTAACCGAACTTAGCTCAAAGTGTTTTGGGGTAATTTTTCTGTAGAAGTACCTTTTTACATGTGGTATTAATTTATAATCTCAAATTTTCCATGGAAATTTGTCCCAGCTTACTTAAAGTACATTTAAGGCATATGGAGGCAATCTAAAGATCCATATGATTTTCTACCCGTGGATTGAACAGAAATTGTGATTCCACAAAATTATGACCCCATGGAAAAAAGAACATTTACTGTTTATATAAGAATTGTCTTTAAAATTTTTTTTCTGAAGAAGCAGAGCCACAACAAGTCATATTGATGTGCAGACATCCTTATGTATTGTACATTCAATTTTTTTTTAGAATAATGGCATCAGGAGTTAGGCTGGGGAATTCATAGTGGATCAAAGCTTTATAAGGGACATTTACTAAAACAAAATAGCTTCTTGTAAAGAACAGCATTTTTGTAATTAATGATACTGTATTTGTGTGTGAAGATCATGAAATGAAGATTTAGTTTTGTATAAATTGTGAATCCTGTGCTTTGTTTGGGCACATAAAGGGATCAAGGTCATATATAGCATTATGTAGGAAAGATCTTAGTTTTCAAGAATGGCAGGGCCACAATTGGTGGAATAGTTAAGCATTCTCCAGTCATAAAGATGCAAATTTGTTCTAATCATGCCCCCACCCCACCCCCTGGTAAGGACTGGGCCACAGTTTTATACAAAAATTTATTGATATTCACAAGAAGTGTTGAAATCATAGACTTATATTTGGGAACCACAGTGGGGTTTCATTAATCCATCTGTATATTCATGAATATAGATATTCATTTGTCAAGAACGGCAGCTCTGTTGAAGGTTGGAGTTTATTTGCCTATTGTTCTAAATTCACATAATTCTTGCATGTCATGATTTAAGAGATGGCAGAATTTCTTCTTTTTTTCTGAAAGATGCATGTTTTATAATGCATAGCTACATCAGGATCTAAAGGGACTTCTTCAAACTAGTGTATTAAATTATTGTAATCTAGTGTATTAATGTAATCTAGTTTATTATATTACTGTAATCTGGCATATTAATGTAATCTAGTGTATTAAATTTTTGTAATTAATGTGATTTATTTTCCTTCTTAAGACCAGACCCAGTATTTGGTCAATGAAGCCCTGAAAATCAAAGCCACTGGAGTAGAGAAAGCCTTTGAGAAAGAGTTTAAGGAGATGGAGAACAATATTCAAGAAATCAGGGACATCATCCGTAATGCTAATGTGTCATCCAGTGACATCAAGGACATCGAAATGAATCTCAAGCAGCTCAGGTTCAGATCTTCACATAAATCTCTTGAACATGTCAAATAAGCAGTGATCTTCAAAGTCCAGGAAACATTAAAGCTGGATTTTACCATTTTGAATACTTCCTCTTCTGACAAAACCTCACTTTATCTTAATCATACATGTAAAAGAATCACAGTTAGGTAATAATGTTACCAACAGCTAAAGTCCAGTTGGCTTGGATCTTACAGTCATTTTCAAAGATTTCTTAATTATAGAACCAGCCATATATTTCTCTCAACCAGTCAATGAAAAAAGTTTTTTTTGTTTAATACATGTACTAAATATTGTGTAAATTTAATCTATTGTTGCATATATTTATGAAAACATACATCTCCATGAAAGTTTATTATATGCTTAATGTCAAGTTTTCCATGGAATTTACTGTATATTTTTTCTTTTTGCAGGGATTCATTGAATATCAGCTATACTGACCTTGAGCGAACAGAGGTTGAGATAAACACGAGATCTGACAGTATCAGACAGAGTAACAATGATATCAGGGCACTACAGCTGGGAGTGGATAAACTGAAAGTGAAAATAGATAATCTCAAGAAGAATGCCACCAATGTACAGGCCCAGGATGTAGAAGGTAGGGTCTGAAGAAAGCACTTTTCCCATATTGCATCATGCATTTCCATTCATAAATCAGCACCTGCTGTGAACTTGAATTAAACTTAAACTATTTGTACTCTGTAGTTCTGCTGAAGTAGGCATGTGTATATACAGTCCATTGTATCAGTTTGGTGATGCGCCTTATGAAAGTAATTTGATTGCTCTGATATAATTATTTTTCTGATATAGTACAGTGTATGATCATTAGCTCCTCCAAGCCTAAGGCTGAAAATGAACTATTCTGAATGAAGTAAATTCAAGGCCCCTAAAGTTAGGGTGGAACCATGACAGGGTGTCAAATTTTATTTGGGATTAAATAGGAATTTTTTTTTTTTACTTCTGTGAAATAGGCAAATTAATATGCAAGCATCTCTAAGTTTTGAAGATTCAAGTTTGTTCGAATTATGACCCTCAGGGAAATAAAGTTATATACAACAATAGGGAGACTCCTGCAAAAAAAAAAATTAAATAAATAAAAAAAAAAGTGGAAGAAGATTTTGTAAACTTAACATCAAGCCTTAATATACCTGAAATGTTTTGAAATACTGAGCTTGAATTTATTGACCACATTGAGGGGTTTAGTTTATTTACATGTTCATAAATTTAAGGAAGAGAAAAGCAACTCGCTGAGGTGATTACTTTAACCTGTAATATTTTATGTTTGATGTTTTAGGTGCCTACAACTTAACGAAGAAGGCACAGGAAGTGTCCCTGGCTGCTCAAAGGAAAGTGAATGCTACAGACGGAATTCTGGACCAGTCAGAGAAAATCCGACTGGAAGTTGAGAACATGATTAATAATCAGCATGCCGAGTTTGAAAGAAAAGTGAAGGATAACGAGGAAAATCTCAATGAAATCAACAATCAGATCTCAGGCCTGGGAAATAAAATAGCTGACATCAATGAAATGGTAAAAAATCAAATTATCAATTTTGCATTTGTGGATTAAATGCATATCTTAAGCATAGTATATATAATTTATTTAATTTTATGTAAAGAGGCTAATTTTATTCACTGTTACTGATGGAGAAAGACATCAGAGTATGAATTTCAGAATTGTGAAGGACTTAACAGGTTTTCATAAAATCATTTTTAAATCTACTTTGAAGAAACTCATGCTGTTGTAAAACTGTGGTTTTAGGTATGTGACAAGCGTGGAGAGCCATGCCACCCTGTGTGTGGAGGAGGTGGATGTGGAGTTTGTGGTGGAGAACAGAGCTGTGAGAATGGAGCAGTGAAGAAAGCGGAGAATGCTCTGGACCTCGCTCGTAAAGCCGAGGAGCTGCTGACCATTAAAGAGAGGAATGCCACAGATCTCCTACAGAAGGTTAGTGCTGGAAAAAAGGTACTTTAACATGCACTGCACTTGTATTGATGTACTCAAATCTTAATGCCTCTTATGACTTAAAAATGTAGTCATAAAGGTATAGTGTACCATGTTTTGAAAATGAAGCACAAGATGTAAAGAATACATTAAAATTCATAACTTATTTTATGTGAGGTATGAATTAGCAGGACAAGGATGCACAAAAAGTATTAAGATATGACACATTTTGTTGCTGTTAAACTGCCAAATTTAATAGTCTACACCTTAAGATAAAAGGTTTAGATGGAATATGTGTTGTTTTACAGCTGCAGAACTCCCAGAGAGGAGCAGAGATGGGGAGAGACGAAGCCCAGATGGCTTACAACGAAGCTCTCAAAGTGAAAAACGAGACCGAGTTTGCTCGCATTGCTCTTCAGGATCTGTTTGTCAGGATATCTGGATTCCTCTCGGCAGATGGAGCCACTCCAGATGATATCAAACAGGTAGGCCAACAGCAGCACTAATTAATTACATATGCATATACAGGTGACTCTCGATGGCTCGAACTCTGATCTCTCGAAGTTCTCAATCTCTCGAAGTGAACCTCCGGTCCCGTTTTTTCCTCTATATAACTAAGCAAATTTACTTCTGATCTCTCGAACTTCCGATCCCTCGAAGTTCTCTATCTCTCGAACCAAGACCTGGGTCCCGTTACACACATTTCATTGGTTTTTACTCTCTATCTCTCGAAGTTTTGATTGCGCGTGGGTACACGCCAATCAAGCGTAAAATTAATGCAGCTTTGACTTACCTGGATAACAGTAAATGCCTTGGGCTGACATGGAGGCTTTAATTTGGTGTTTACATAGATGACACTATACCTGTGAGCATCCGAGTGTTGATATATAATTAATTAGTTATAATTGGTAAATTATAAACGGATTGCTTCACAATTTATTTTGACTTGACAGCGAGATGATAATTTTTAGAAAATAATTTAATAGATGTGTCAATAATTTTCCATAAATTATGGAAGTTTATTAAGAGTCTAGTACGTAATCCAAGAATGACAAGCATTGCACAAGAAATCCTATCTCAAGAACTGAATACCTATTTAATACGATGTAACACGAGAAATCTGGTGAAGGACTCGATCAAGCCCGGGGGGTAGCCAAACCGACGATCGCTACTCAGGTTCCATGTAATCATGAAATGGGAACAAATAAATACTAAAACTTAAAAAGATCACTTTATTTATTCAAAATACAATCATTGTTGTTGAAATCAAGTGAATTACCTGTAAAATACGAATGAAAATGTGCAACGACATTATCAAAATATACTTCCGGTATTCATAATAGTAGAACAATGATGATCGGAACTGAAAATTCCGGATTTCATTCACTTTCTATCTCTCGAACCCCTCGATCTCTCGATCTTTTCTTGCGGTCCTTTGAACTTCGAGAGATCGAGAGTCACCTGTATTTTTTCATCTTTATTGACATTGAATTTAAGGAAAATTTATTTGTACTCTAATGTTTTATATATAAAATTGTCTTAGAATGTTGACATTGAATTTCAATGAAATTCATTCATACTTTCATGTTTAATGTTGAAGTGTATGTATATAGCATTTTGATACAGATTGTTATTGTAATTATCTCTATTCTACAAGAGAAATCAGTAACATCACGGTCCCCTACTTGTTTTTTTTTTATAACAGATTGCAGAGGAAGTGCTGGCAATGAGCATTTCTTTGACCCCTCAGCAGATTATGGATTTGGCTCAGCAGATTAATGTAACCATACAGGGACTCCAGAATATTGATGATATTCTAGCTGAGACCAGCAGTGACTTAGCCAGGGCCAAAGGACTGAAGGACAGAGCAGAAACGGCTGAGTAAGTCAATATATTTAATGTATTTGCCAGGATAGAGTTATCATAAAAACTAAACCCTGATGGTGATTGCCCTAGTTATGTTTCTTCACTTGGAATAAAAAGTAAAATATTTAGAATAATGATACTTATTTTATAAGTGTGACAAATTACTTATTATTTGTACAGGGCTGATGCTAAGTCCATTTTGGAGAAGGCAGAGGATGTACAGGCGAATCTGAAGGGGGCCACATCTGCCCAAGAGGCAGCTCAGGCAGCCATCAGCCAGGCAGACATTGACATACTGGACGCTGAGCAGTACCTCACACAGGTAATGAGTGTAACAAGGGAATAAGGAGGTCAGGCACAACTGTGTGTCATTTTTGGAGGATTGATTTGTCTGTGTGAAAATGGCTTGGACTTTATCAGTCAGGCTGAAATTGAGATCCTAGATGCTATACATATCTCATTTAACTTATTAGTGTATTAAACAGGGTATGAGCAAGTCAAGTATAGCTAATTTACAGTTGATTTGTTCAGCTTTGGGTAAAATGGTGCTATCTTTATTATTGACTTAAATGGCTAAATAATTGAAAAATAGAAGTAGAATTTTAATAAATGATCTTTCTATAGAGACTGCACAGTATGTTTTATTTGAAAAAGTACATGATCGTGCTGTTCAACTTGATATTTTTAATGAGCATTCCAGTAATGCACATGCCATGTTCATCTAAAGGAGGTATCACATTTGATATTGCATTATGAACAATGATTACTGAATTTCTGCTGTTTTAGATTGAGTCAGAGACAGCAGCAGCCACAGACAAGTCTAACCAATCTCTAACATTACTGGGAGCTCTGAGAGGGAGACTGAGGGATCTACAGGGAAAGTATATAGAGAATGAGCAGAAGGTGGCCAACGCTGAGAGGGCAGCACAGGAGGCCGAGAGGCTCGCACAGAAAACAGAGGAGGTCAGTAATGGAACTGGTTACTAAACAGAAGAATCTGATCATTTTTCTCCCATACACAACCTTCCTTCAAATCTTGTAAAGGTTGATGAAAACTTCAGAGTAAAGTTAAGGAAATCAACATCTTTGTTTGCTAAACTTTCAGAAATTTGAATCATCAGAGCTAACCTTAACAGAGACTTCTGCTAAAAGAAAACATCTTCCTTTTTTTTAAATATTTTTGTGAACATGTTATGAAATCTGTTTTTTTTTAGGCTGCCAACAAATTGCAGACAAAGTATAATGACACTGCTCAAACTCTGAACTCAAGATACAATCTCACAACTCAAGCTCAGTCTCGAGCTGAGATTCTCAAGAAAAGGGCTGATAAACTTGCCTTAGATACAACTGCCAAATTAAAGAATTTAGCTGGTAAGTACTTAAGAGAAAACTGATACAAGTTGAATTCATATTCATTTAAACATGAACGGTACACATTGGTACCTCACTTTTAATGCTTTAATATTCATGTATTTTTGATTTACATTTATCTTGAATACATTAATTGGTAACAAATTTAAGAGAGAGAAGAAATTAAAAGTTTTTAGCTCTTTAGCATTTAAACAAACTCTTGTATTTGTCTTGAAGGATCCAAAGCAATGTGAAAAACAGGCAGATTTGTTTCCATTTCAGAAATGCAGCAGAACTTTGATACGAATGAGAAGAGACTAAACAAACTTTCCACAGATATTGATGAACTAAATCGACGAATGGCTGAGTATCTACAAGCCATTAATGATAAAGCTACAGAGTATTACAACTGTAAGACCTAAGGTTGATATAGATTTATCACTGTGAGTTATAACAGATAGAGCTGTAGAGAAGTCTGTGGATTGTAGATAGGGATCAAATTTTGTTATCTTCAGTGGAGGAGTATCGGTATTACATTGATATAGATGTGGTCAGCATTATTATAAGATATATATATAATCTGTGATACCAGCCTTGATGTATCAATCTGTCAATCCAAACATAAAAAAGAAAATGTAGTGATGGTGTCTGAGCCAGCTGTGAGTGTGTTTAACTATGTTTGTATCAGGAATCATGGGACATTTTCCACATAATAACGTAATAATTTTACTCTGCATTACTACTTTAAAGGGAATACCGACTTTTGAGGTTCAGATTTATGTTATAATCAATACCAGACTAATATACCGTAGACCCAGTGAGATGGAGGCAATGTTGTGTTTTTATAGTGTATACTATAGCTTTTATTTACAGTTTTCTATGGATATTTATTACATGTCAAAATGGTATGTACAAGTGTTTTAATTTTCATACCTGCATAAGGTTGCCAAGGTATATTATATTAGCAGGGATGTATTAGGCACAAGAACTTGTTTGTTTCAGTCTTGTGAAGATTTTGTATTAATTAGATTAGGTAAGCAGTCATGTCCCATTCTGTTGTAAAGTGCATGACTGTATGTACTTTGTCCAATATGTATATTCACATATTTTATTGTAATATATCTAATAGTCGCATGTGTTCTAGACTTTTTATGTCTCTCATTTTATAGCATGGTTTATACATAATGCTCATATGTTATAACTGTGATGTTAATGCCTGCTGAAGATCAAGTATTTACAATTATGTGTGTCAGTTTTCTTTATTCAAGATGAACATAATCTTAAGACAAATATAACATAATCTTTATTTTTCATTGTGTGTTACTAAAAACTTTGTCCTTCACTTATTAAAAAAATATGCTACTCTCAGAGGTAGCAGAAAGAATTGAGAACTTTGCAGCAGAACAAAGATAAAAGCTTTAAAATAGGGCATAATACAGCTACATTTTTGTAGTACATTTAAGTGTATTGGTACCTTTCTATTGATCTGACATAATATACAGTGATTATCGTGTGCTTTATAAAACAAGTTTTAGGTCAGATGGAATAGAAATCTCTTGATTCATTTTTAATTTTCATCTGTTCAATTAATATGGAAGTTAACAGCAATAATTAGATAAATGCTTTTTATTATTTTTTGATATTGTTTCACTAGCTTCACATTTTCACCTCTTTATTCATTATTCAACTTGTCAAATGTATGTATATTCGCCATGTACACAAGTTTTGAATGTTCGTATTTCATATGGTGCTATTGTATTTGGATACAAACTGCAAATCCTGATATTTTTACTATCCTCTGTATATTGTTAGGGGTCACTGAATTACAAGATGGTTGAAGTTTTTTTCATCAGGTTGTTGAAAATAGCAAGGTCAGGGAATAGAAATTATACATTAGTTGCTGAATACAAATTCATACAGTCATACAAACTATATAGTAATTGTAATGACGAAATGATTTGTAAATTGGTAAAGCTGGTTTGTCAAAGAAAACCAAACTTAAACAGCAAAGATAATTAATTTTTATAAGCCTACCTCTTTGTGAGCACTATTTTTTTTCTATATGGTTGTATTAACTGGATAAACAACAGTTTAGGAGAACAAATACATGTATGTGAATGTGGTAATCTTGCTTAACTAGTTATATTTAAATATTTAAATGTTTGTATTACTTCGTAGTTAGCAGTAAGTATTGACAGTTCTAAAGAAGATGCTACAATTCCTTGTTGTAAACGATGACCTATTATAACAAAAGAGAAACCTACCATTAAATTTAATGTTCAACCATTGTTTGAGAAATGGTTAATTAAATGATGGTACATTTTTTAAATGATGAATTGTAGGTACTTAAAGCTGATTTTTTATGAACTTGACTTAAAGTTGTGAGACTTTTATCTTAATTTGGAGGTAACCCTAAAACTTACACTGCACCTGCATTTCTTCCTTAGAGATTGGTTATATTTAGTATGCATCATCTTCAAATTCAGTTTGTTCAGTTATTACCTCAAAATAAATTCACATTTTATAAGAGATGTTTCTGTTTTTTTTAATATCCTCACTTTCTAAAGAAAGTTTTGGTATACTGTTGTTACCCATTTCTGTCTGTCTGTCTGTCACACTTTCTTCTTAATCTTACTTCTCCTACATTTTAAGTAGACTTTGGAATATGATAGTTGGTGTCCTATAGATGTGCAATAAGGTTTTGGAATTTTCAATTTAACCCTGGGGACAAAACGGGGATAAAAAAAATGACGCTTTTTCTACAAAAGCCTGGTTCCCAGAACTCCTACATTTTACGTAGTAGCCTAATCTTTTAGAAGATGATTGGTGGTGTCCTGTAGATGTGCAATAAGGTTTCGAAATTTTCATTTTCACCCTGCGGGTCAAATGGGGGTTGAAAAATGACGTTTTATATAAAAAAAGACCCTGGTTTCCAGAACTCCTCTTACATTTTACACAGTAGCCTAATCATCTTTTGGAAGATGATTGTTGGTGTCCTGTACATGTGCAATAAGGTTTCGGAATTTTCATTTTCACCCTGGCGTTTAAATGACGTTTAAAGTCTTAATGTCAAAGATTTCATGAGTTATGATCTTGTTGTCTTTTTTCTTAATTTGACCTAGAATAAGGAAAGGGTCAAGGTAAAAAAAAATGATGCAGCAAATCTTTGTCAATGTCTTCTATCTATGTTCCAAATTTGAATTTATAATGTCAAAGGGTTCTCAGATTATGCCCTGAATTATATTGTAAAAGATTGACCTTGCCTTTATAAATGAGTCAAGGTTAAACATTTTGTTGACATGTACCCTTTCTCCATACCACCTTTCCATGTTCCAAGATTGAAGTTTCAATGTCAAAGGGTTCTTAAGTTATGATTTGGAGGTGTTTTTCTCAATTTGACCTTGAATGAAGAAAGAAGTCAAGGTCAAAATTTTGGTTCAGTGCATTTTGTGTAAATGTCTTCTAGTTTGAAATCATAATGTCAAAGGATTCCTAGGTATATTTTGATGTAAAGATTGACCTTGACCTTATCAAAAGGACAAAATTTGATTGAAGAAGAAAACTGACAAATATGTAGACTAGTCTAGTCTACTTGTCGCATCAAAACTGAAGGAGGAGTAGAGTTTTGAAAGAATAAATTTGTTTCTATATTATGTAATGAAACTTTCACATAAGATTCAACTTTTCTTGCCCAGTGGTTCTTGAGAAGAAGATTTTTGAAGATTTTTTTCTTATACGGTAAAGCATGCTCATGGCGAACACGCTTATAATGAATTGCCGTCCCAGGCACTTAGTTATAAGTGTGTTTTACTGTACAATCCCATGTTTACAAAACTTTTATCGCCTATCGTGGCCCCACCCTACCTCTGAAGGTCATGATTTGGAGTTGAATTTACACTAAGTAAAGAAGTTTCACGTAATTTCAAGCTTTTCTGGCTCAGTGTTTCTTGAGAAGAAGATTTTTGAAATACCATTAAATTTTCACTCATTCTTATCTCCCCTTAAAAGAAGGTTTGACCCTTCAATTGAACAATTGTTTTACACAAGAAAGAATACTTTAATATCAGAACCACAAATAACAAGAAAATGTGTTTCTTCACCGAAATGTAATTGATTGTGAAAAGCCTCTTAGTTTCTTAATGTCATCTTTCCAACCAAAATGTTTTCATCAGGCCTTTCCCCTAGAAAATGAAGAGATATCTTATGTCAACATCTATTAATGGCAACACACTCAAGAAAATTTATTGTGAACTTCCGTATTTACAAGGCGATGGATTGTTAAACATGTCTTAATTGTTAGAATATTAATACATTTTTATTTTTTAAAAATATTTTTTGCCGACAAAATTTACAAGGGGAGCAACTCTATATACTCCCTTACTTTTATATCAGTTTCACCCCTCTCTAGAATTTTATATTCGTAGGATTTTTCAAGTATTAACTTTGTTGATTCAGATATATGTATCTTCATAGCTGAAAAGAAATTTTAGATATGGATAAGAAATAAATTGACGATACATCGCGGTTTAAAATAAGCTCAGAATTATGTAAAGTATGTAGATATTCCTTTAGATTACTTTGTCTCCATTGTTGAATGGCTAGCCAACGAAAAAAAATTATAAACAAAATGTGTTTGTGAAACACTGATGCCCCCGTATGGCAACTTATAGCAAAGGTTAAACTTTCTCGAATGCAAATCAAATACATGTAGTTGGTACCCAAAGTAAGGTCTTGTGTCGAGGAATATACCTGTGAAATATGAGAGCCCTAGCAGCAACCATTGAATAGATATGGAAAAGGTTAAAGTTTTTTCAAAAGTAAGTCAAACATCCAGGTGAAGGTCAACTGGTCAAAATTAATGGTGTCTAAGGAAAGGCCTTCTCACAAGAAATATACTGGTGAAATATGAAAGCTGAAGCACCAATCGTTCAAAAGTTATGACCAAGGTTTAAGTTTTTCAAAAGAAGGTCAAACTCCAAGGTCAAGGTCAATGGATTACAATTGTTGGTCTCCAAAGGAAGGTCTTGTCACAAGAATTGTATATGTGAAGTATGAAAGCCCTAGCACCAATGTTCAATAGATATGGCCAAGGATAAAGTTTTCCAAAAGTAGGTCAAACTCCAAGGTAAAGGTCAAAGGGTCAAAATTGCTGGTATCCAAAGGAAGGTCTTGTCACAAGGATTATATATGTGAAGTATGAAAGCCCTACCATTAACTGTTCTCAAGTTATGGCCAAGGTTAAAATTTTTCAAAAGTAGGTCAAACTCTAAGGTCAAGGTCAAAGGGTCAAAGTTGTTGGTATCCAAAGAAAGGTCTTGTCACAAGGACAATATAAGTGAAGTATGAAAGCCCTAGCTGCAACGGTTCAAACGTTATGACCAAGGTCAAAGTTTTTCAAAAGTAGGTCAATCTCCAAGATCAAGGTCAAAGGGTCAAAGTTGTTGGTATCCAAAGGAAGGTCATGTCTCAAGGATTACATATGTGAAGTATGAAAGCCGTAGCACCAAAAGTTCAAAAGTTATGGCCAATTTTAAATTTTTTCAAAAGTAGGTCAAACTCCAAGGTCAAGGTCAAAGGGTCAAAGTTGTTGGTATCCAAAGAAAGGTCTTGTCACAAGGATTATATATGTGAAGTATGAAAGCCCTAGCTGCAAGGGTACAAAAGTTATGGACAAGGTCAAAGTTTTCAAAAGTAGGTCAATCTCCAAGGTCAAGGTCAAAGGGTCAAAGTTGTTGGTATCCAAAGAAAGGTCTTGTCACAAGGATTACATATGTGAAGTATGAAAGCCATAGCACCAAACTTTCAAAAGTTATGACCAATGTTAAAGTTTTTTTAAAGTAGGTCAAAGGGTCAAATTTGTTGGTAAAGGTCTTGTCACAAGGATTACACATGTGAAGTATGAAAGCCCTAACACCAATTGTTCAAAAGTTATGGCCAAGGCTAAAGTTGGGTAAAATTTTGCAAAACTGGGTCAAACTCCAAGGTCAAGGTCAAATATGGTGGTACCCAAAGAAAGGTCTTGTCACAAGGAATACACATGTAAAATATGAAAGCCATAGCTCCAACCAATCAAAAGTTATGGGCAATGTTAAAGTTTTTGCGGACAAACAGACAGACAGACAGACGGATGGACAGGGCAAAAACTATATACCCCCGAATCTTCGATACGGGGGCATAAAAAAAAACTTCTGGGTTTTTTTTAACTCAACTGGGGGTTTTACCTTCAAGTTTGAAAATCTTTGAAAAGGCCAATTTCTTTCAGATAGGTCCCTTTGATAAATTTATTACTCTTTCACAGTGGCAGACCAAGAAGGGGGTTTATTTAATTAATTACAATTACTTTTTATAAGATTGAGCTACAACTTTTCTTAAAACAGGTTCTTTTCCAGCCATTATTGGTAATGTCCAATACCACATTCCTCTATTTAATGCAGGCAACATTCAAATAAATGGAGATCTATTGATCTCACTTTCTGATCGTTTATTTATAGTGACATGCAGCTGTATCTGGAGATCTATTGATCTACCTTTCTGATCGTGTATTTATAGTGACATACAGCTCTATCTGACATTATAGAAAGTCTTACCTTCCCCCGTGGACTCCATCCTCGATGCTGTATTAACTGTGTCCCCAAACAAACAATACCGCGGCATTGTTAACCCCACTACTCCAGCAACAACTGAACCTATAATATTATAAACAACAAATAATAACCCCGCAAATCTCGCAACAACTATACATATAGTAGACAACAAACAAACAATAACGAGACATGATTAACCCCACAAATCCAGCAACAACTCTACCTAGAATAGACAATAAACAATTTTGTGACATTGGTTAACCCCACAAATCCAACAGCAACTCTAACTAGAATAGACAATTAACAATATCGTGACATGGTTAACCCCACAAATCCAGCAACAACTCTACCTAGAATAGACAACAAACAAACAATTAAGTGGCATAGCTAACCAACAACTCCAGATACAACTCTACCTAGAATAGACAACAAACAAACAATTAAGTGGCATAGCTAACCAACAACTCCAGATACAACTCTACCTAGAATAGACAACAAACAAACAATTAAGTGGCATAGCTAACCAACAACTCCAGATACAACTCTACCTAGGGTAGACAACAAACAAACTATGAAGCGACGTGGTTAAACAAACCCCAGCAATTACTGTGCCTGGAGTAGACAAAATATCTGTGGTAAACTTAAGGTGTTTCTAATTTTACATCTGAAATTGAAAACTTACAATCCCCCGTGTATCTTACATCTCAGTTCTAATATTTACAATTTCTTCTTTCATTTGCAAACTATTTGTGTTGGTATAAGATACCATATTTCATATACCATACTATTTTTACAGCTACAGTGTACTATAATTATGTCGTTGAATCATCATCACTTGCAACACCACGTAATCTGTTGTCACAATTAAAGATACCTGAGTGGAGTCCTATTCGTATTTTGAGCTGTTCGTCAATGAGATGTCTTATTGTGAATGTCTGTACTTTATCTTTGATTGTCAATGCCATATCGGCAATTTCTGTGGCGTGGTAAGGTCCTATCCTTTCTGGCAAGCCTGCCACAACCATGTAAGCATCACCAATGGTTTCCACCTGAAATATTCGGGATTTACTATTTATGTCATTTCTATTCAAAATGAGTCTACATATATATATATATATATATATATATATATATATATATATATATATATATATATATATATATATATATATATATATATTAGGGATGGCAATTTATAACCGGTTAACCGATTACTCGGTCGGAACGATGGCAATCGATTAGAAAATCTGTAATCGGTTAATCGGAAAAAATAAAATATTTGTTAAATTGAACACATTTTTAAAAAAGTTATTTTAAAAAAAGAAATCTCTGCACAAAGGATGATCATTTAGGATTAAAAGGATCTAATTTAGACGTACATGTAATTAATAATCTCCAGATAGAGACCATTGCGTAACTGGTCAGTTTATGTAGTGTTAATTATTGTGAAAACACCATGTCGTTACCCCGACTGTCCTGTAATTCTTTAATGATAATAATTGAATCACTGAACACTGTGAATTGGTGTGTTTGTCGTTTTCAGTTTTCAATCCAATTTACATGTAATTATTAAACAAACATTGTAAATTAAGGGCTATAGAGTTCATGTAGTTTTGGTTATCATAGTGAAAATGCAGAAAGAACTTTTGTGACATCTGCTCTGGAAAATTATCAAAGATTTCTTAGGCTTTTTTTCATGGTTTTCTCAATTTTTTCTTGTCTACTGAAATTTAAATAAAAAATATGTACCCGTATTTTTCTGATCCAGAATCAAGACTGATGGAATGTTTTAACTTCTATCGTCTTATTTAGGTCTATTTGTGTATGCGGACAGAGCTACTTGAAAAAGAATTAAGACAACGTGCATTTTGATACGATTAACTGGTTAATCGGCCGGAACGTCTTGAGGTTAACCGATTAGCAATTTTGTAATCGATTGCCACCCCAAATATATATATATATATATATATATATATATATATATATATATATATATATATATATATATATATATATATATATATATATATATATATATATATATATATATATATATATATATATATATCAAATTTTTGTTTGTGTAACGTATCCTTAAAATTTGTTTAAAGAAAAACTACATGTGGATAAAGAATATTTTATAGATATATACAGATAGATGAGGATAAATGCGATCAAGTCAATGGCATTGTCTTGTGTTTTGTATTGTTTACCGAAGCCCGTTAATTTGCATTTTGATGAAATCAGTGCACAATAGTCACCTTGTATACTCTTCTGTCATTGATAATGGAATCAAAGCAGGTGTAGAGATCATTTAGGAAGGCTACCACCTCTAATGGCGTGCTTCTGGCAGCCAGAGCGGTGAAGCCGACGATATCACTGAAGTAAATAGTCACCTCATCAAACGTCTCCGGATCAACAGACTGTCCTAGCTGTAGACTCTTGGCTACAGATCTATAAAAAAAATAAAAGTTCTAAAATTACCAAAATCTTAAAGGAATTGTTTACTTATATGTAAAATAATGAAATATGACTTTCAATTATTTGACCATTTTTTATCATACGAAATTGATATCAAGCTTGGTTGTAGATTTCGACTTTTTAAACTCTTTTAACAGAGGTAAAGACAGTTGATGGAAGTTCAATGAGTGGTTCCAAAAGGGATAAGGTAAACATAGGTAATCAAAGATTACAGAGCTCATCTCACCGAATGTTATCTTTAAATAAGACAAAGTCCCACCTAAACAAATAACTTGTAGTGTGAATCCCTAGATGCAAAATTTATGCAAGTTTGATCCAGGTAGGGCTTGTAGTTACTTGGGATTGGACTTGTTCTAAAAACTTCAACCTGGTCAATCATAAAAAAAATGCAGATCAAATCTAGCATCCAAAGCAAATCTGATAGTGCACATTCCTAGATGCATCATCCATACATGTTTGATCCAGGTAGGCCTTATAGTTACTTGGGAATGGACCTGCTCAGAAAACTTAACCTGGTCACTAATCTTGAAAACGAAAGTCAGATCCAGCATTTAAAGCAAGTCTAGTAGTGTGCATCCTTAGATGTATCATCAATGCAAATTTGTTCTAAGATGGGCTTAGAGTTACTTGGGAATAAACCTGCTCCAAAAACTTTTAATTAACTTGGTCTCTCATCTGGAAATTATAGGTAAAATCCAGCATCCTTAACAAGTTTGATAATGTGCATCCCTTGGTACAAAATCAATAAATGTTTAGTCAAGATAGGGCTCGAAGTTACACTGACATGAACCTGTTCCAAAAACTTTAGCTAGTAACTCATCCTGAAAATGTAGGTAAAATCAAGCCTGATAGTGCGCATCCGTAGATGCTGAATTCATGCAAGTTTGGTCCTGTTAGGGCTTGAAGTTACACTGAAACGAGGGCGCTTTAATAACTTTAACCTGGTCACTCATCCAAAAAATGTATATCAAATCCAGCATCCGAAGTAAGCTTGGTAGTGTGCATTCCTTGATGCATCATCATTGCAAGTTAGGTTTAGGTAGGCCTTATAGTTTCTTGGTAATGGACCTAGTCCAAAAACTTTATCCTGGTCACTCATCCGGAAAATATACTAGGAAAGATCCAGCATTTGAAGCAAGTCCAGTCAATAGATGCATCACCCATGCAAGTTTGTTCAACATGAGCCTCATAGTTACCTTAGAATGAACCTGCACCAAAAACGTTAACCTGATCACTCATCCCAAAAATGTAGGTCAGATCTAGCAACTAAAGCAAGCCTGGTAGTGTCCATCTTTAGATATATCATTCATGCAAGTTTGGCCAATACAGGCTCCCAGTTACTTTGAAATGATACCTGCTCCAAAACTTTGACCTGTTCCAAAAACTTTAATCTGCTCCAGAAAAACATTAACTTGGTCATTCTTCGGCTAAAAATGCAGCATCTAAAACCTAACTGGTACAAAGAAACACACTAGTTAAAGCATCATCCATTTATCTCTGATCAATATAGGGCGTAGAAGTACTTGAAAAGAACTCTGCTTCAAAAACTTTAACCTGGAACATGACCACAAGGGTATTACATAAGCTACCCCAACATCGCTGAGGTGAGCTAAAAATTTACAATATAAGTATGTCAATGTGTATTAAGATTATAACCAAATATTTGAATTTGTTTTTTTTTTTGTTTAAATTGATTTCGATACTATGTAAAAATCGAAAAAAAAGAAGTAAAATGTCAAGAAATAATTGTTAACACCAAGGTTTGTTACATGTGTAATAACTTTTATGATGTCGATGAAAGGAAACACGGGATATCAATCAGTATTGTCGATAAAAATATTAATAAATTGACAATTATGCATTATTTAGTGAATTAAAGTCACCCAGGAGACAATGCTACTTTATGATCATCCATCACATTATTGTTGTTGCTGGGAGCAAAACAAAGTAACGGGAATAAAGAAAATATCCCCACCTAGGGAGCATGCGATTTAACAAATTCTCTGCTTTTCGCTTCTCTTCCACATAAGCCTTTGTCCTCTCCTCTACCAGTCCCTCCAGATTGTTGGCATACTGTTCCATTCTTCTGATCAGATTGTCCATTATATTACTTCGACCTCTGAAGGAAATAGGCCATTTTGGTGAAATGATTTTGAAAAGGAACAAAAGTCAGAGAAGGAAGTATTTTGTGACGATTACTCCTCGTTGTATTACATGTACTCTGATAATAATACATTTTTTTTTTAAAACGGATCAAATTTCTAAGTGCTGGTCTCAAAACCAGTCTGTCATGGCATATATAGCCATCTTGTTTTAAATTTGATAAAACTTATTACAAATAAAAATCTTAATTGTCAAATATACATGAAAAACCATAAAATTTGTTTAATAATGCAAACATTTTACACACCATGGTATGTTCTTGTGCTAGTATTGCAGCATGTCGAATTGGAAGTTTTTTGTTTGTTTGTTTGTTTTTTTTTTTACCTGAAAATTGTTCTGAATTTCTTCATTATGACGTCAAATGTAGGCCTTTCATCGGGATTTTCAGACCAACATTCCGTCATCAGTATATTTAATTTGTCCGAATATCTGTCGTTAAGCTGTGGTCGGAATGGTGGATTCTCTACATTTTTAATCCTTTGGACTACATCTAAAATATTGCAAAATCTAAAGTTTTTCCAGTATTTGAAAAGTTTTCTGGTTTAATTAATATATTTGCATAGTTTAGGATAACTTGAATTATTTAAATATTATGATATTTATGACGTTGGATTTCTCTTTTTTTTTTCACTTCAATTTCGTTGTCTTTTTTAGACACATTTAATAATGTCATATATTTAATTTTAAATTTATTTATTTATTTATTTTTTTGAACGAAATATTTTTCAAAATTGTACTTTATATTATTTGTGAATATTTCATGATGTATGAAATCTGATTGAAAGAAAATTAAAACTAGTATTAATTGTAACGGGGACCGTTACAGATGTTCCCCAAACGCTCCCCAACTTCCTTTTGGTGTCTTATTCCCTGTAAGCTTCATTAAATAAGGCAATCAAGTATACTGGGTATTTTACGCATTACACGCGCGCGCACGGGCATGTATGTACAAAATGACCATGTCAACTTGTCTACACTTTTAATACATCTTTATATTTAAATTTCATTAAAAGATTTTAAAAAATCGGCTATATTAAGTATATCTGTCATTTTACGCATTGCATGCGCGCACGTGCATGCATGTCCATGATGACCGTGTCATCTTGTCAACACTATTAATATATCTAAATATTTTTGGTATCAAATCATTTCATCAAAAAGTATAAAAGATACAGCTATATCAAGTATATTGGTCATTTTAACATTGCATGCGCGCGCACGTGCATGCATATGCATGTTGAGAATGTCGTCTTGTCTACATTTATACTTTGTCTATATATTCTGAATATCAAAGCATTACATCAAAAAATGGAAATGTTATGGCTATATCAAGTATATTGGTCATTTTACTCACTGCACGCGCACGCACGTGCATGCAAATGCATGCATGTGCGCGCTGATCATGTCATCTTGTCTACACTTCTAATATATATTCATATTCTGAGTTTCAAAGCAATTCATCAAAAAATATACAAGTTAAGTCTATATCATTTGTATAGGTTATTTCAATCATTGCGCATGCGCACACGTGCATGCATATGCATTCTGACCATGTCATTTTGTCTACACTATTAATATATCCTGATATCCTGAGTATCAAAGCATTTCATCAAAAGATATGAAAGTTATGGCTATATCAAGTATATTTGTCATTTTACTCATTGCACGCGCACGCACGTGCACGCACGTGCATGCATGTGTGCGCTGATCAAGTCTTCTTGTCTACACTTCTAATATATATTTATATTCTGAGTGTCAAAGCAATTCATCAAAAAATGTCCGAGTTAAGTCTATATCAATTGTATTGGTTATTTCAATCAATGCGCATGCGCGCACGTGCATGCATATGCATTCTGACCATGTCATCTTGTCTACACTATTAATATATCCTTTTATTCTGAGTATCAAAGTATTTCATCAAAAGATATGAAAGTTATGGCTATATCATGTATATTGGTCATTTTACTCATTGCACGCGCACGCACGTGCATGCACGTGCGCGCAAAATGACCTTCGTTCCGCAAATCTACATAACATTCCTATTAACCCTAAAAAGGTTTCAACTCAATCGGATGAATAGTTTCGGAGATCACTCACGGACAAAAAAGTACCCAGGAAGAAAAATAATAATAATAATAATAATAATAATAAGAAACAGAGTAAAAACAATATGTTCCCAAACTTCGTTTGGGGAACATAATAAGTTATTGTGTTATCTGAAAAACGAATCTTTGTGTACAGTATCTGATTTAAATTTGAAGACATCACCTTTAAATCTATTAATAAGGCATCAGTATTGCATTTTGGTATGAAAAAATTAATCTAATCCTCTCTAAATTGATAAATTTTACAACTCTAATGGACACGGATCATCTGATAAAAAAACCCGTACCAACTGCAGTCATAGCGTAGCTATCGAATGGGGCAGTTCTGTCTGCAATCTCTTGGAGGATAATTCCAAAACTGTACACATCCCCTTTCTGTGTTCCAGGGCTCCAGTCTGTCGATCGCAGTATTTCAGGGGCCGTCCACAAAAATTCTGAATAAAACGGAGCCCGCAATGATTGATATCATATTTAATACTACGAAAATATTACCAAATTGTTAGAAAACGAAACATATATTTCACCTAATTCACAAATGTTTGCAAATTCCTGCAAAATCTTAGGCATTGACATTAGACTTCTATTGCAGTTCAACATTGACATCCCCACCCTAATGATTCGAAGGAACCAAAATTTACAGTGCATGATGATCAAGTTAACATCATAGCCTTATTCATGTGGATGTCTTAAATTTTAATTACACACACATCTCAATAACAACTGAACCTCTTTTGTGTCACATCTGGTCCCCGATGACTGTAAAGCTTTATCATACTCATACTCTTTATAATAAAAAAGTTTCAAGTTTTCAGAGTTTTTTTTTGACAATTATAAATTCTTATATACATGTTAACATCCAGTACTAGTATTCATAATAAAGGGTCCTTAATATGATCCAAACTAGTTCCGGTGACATTAAATTCTGACTGTATCTCAACACATTTTGAAAGAAAATGTCACTATAATTTTAAAAAAATCACCTTTTTAAAGGATAATAACCTTAAATAACCGACCTCATTTAAAATATACACATGTACATGTATACTTAAATGTATCTTGTTTAATTCAAAAGCAATACTATTTATCATTAAGATTAAGCATAACAATGATTCATATTTTCTATCCAATGACATCACATAAAAATGCATCAATTTCACGGAAGTATATATACATACTATTAAAATTAACTGTTGATTTTTTTATTGCCTCTTTTTCATAAAAACACTTTGGACCATAACATCGTAATTTCAACAAGAACCTTTGGTCAACAACACACGCAGAACTGCTCAGTCGACCATGAACTTTGATGTCACTTCCATGCAAGTAATTCATTCCCTGGAAATAAAAAATCGAGAGTGTAGACCGCAACACGCATGAAAATAATACTAACTTCTGTCATTTTATTACAGTCATGGTATATTCTTTAAGAAAGAGAATTAATAATATCATGAAGGACAATGGTGATGAAATTCATATTAAAGCATTAAAGTGGAAGAAACATCACCACTAGAAAGTCTCGTATCATATTAGACCTAGTATTGGGATAATTTAAAAGAAATTGTTTCACATTAGTGTTTCACTAGGAATATCTACTGACCATAATGATATCTTGGATGAGAGAACATTTGAACGTCCAGTCCAATTCGATGCTTTCGTTTTGCAAAATATCCTGTATAGTACAAAGAAAAATACGATAATTATTATCGCTATAATATTCCTTTTTTGACGATATCTACTTTATTTAATATTCCACACGAGTAAAGTCATTGAGGACAGTAAACACGTTACAAGACCATTGTCAACAAAGAACCATCACCAAGGACAGAAAATAAGATGGGAGATGACTCAATCAAAGCATTGAGGACAGTAAACACAGATACAAGACGACCGTCAAAGCAGCAGGCGTCATTGAAGACAGAACAAACTGATACAAGACGAATGTCAAAGCCGAAGGCATCATTGAGAGCAGTATATACAGATAGAAGACGGCTACCAGAGCTTTAGGCGTCATTCAGGATCCTTTACACATAAACAAGACGATTGTCAAAGCAGTGAACGTCATTAAGGACACTATTTGCAGAAACAAGACCAGAGTAAAAGCAGTATGCATCATTGAAGACAGATAACGCAGATACTAGACGACTCAAAAAGCAGTAGGTTACTTGATAAAAGGTATTCACAGATGCAAGACGCTTGCCAAAGCAGTGAGCGTCATTGAGGACAGTATGACGGCTTTCAGTGCTGTAGGCGTCACGGAGGACATTGTTCAGATAAAAGACCATATTCAAAGAGTAAGCGACATTGAGTACAGTATACACAGATACTACTGTCAAAACAGTAGGACAGTATACACAGATACAAGATGATTGCCAAAGCAGTGGGATTCAGTGAAGACAGTTTTCACAGATACAAGACAACTGTCAAAACAGTAGAAGAGTATACATGGATATAAGGCAATTGTCAAAGAAGTAAGCGTCTTAGAGGACAGTATTCGCAGATACAAGATCCCTTTCAAAGCAATAAGCGTCATTTAGGACAGCATACAAAGATACAAGACTACTGTCAAATAAATGAATGTCACCGAAGACAGTTTAATCATTTTTGAAAGACCACTGTCAAAGAAGTCAACTTTTTCAAGACACTTAGCAACAGAATATTGCATTTGTGATAGTTGATTTTTATTAAGTCTGTGTAAAACCTGAAACAAATACCATTGTAAAACTTAAATATCTTTACCATCTTTTAGACAATAAAACATAAGAAAAGACCATAACTGAAGCAGTATTTAATTTTCTTAAGAAAATAAATGCAAACAAGATTTTATAAAAAGAGTCATAAACATTGACAAAAAATCATTATTAAACTACTTTGCTTTTTATATATTAAACACAGATTCCCACCCGAACCATTGTCAAAGCACTAAATATTTTCTAAGAAAACAAACACAGAAACAGATTCATTGTTGATACCTGTAAACTTCCTTTAGGGCAATATTCCATCATCACGGATATTTTTCCCACGTCGACACAGGCGCCTATGAAAGCGGCAACATTTGTATGCCGTAAAGAAAGCAACTAAAATGAAATTGAGAAAATTTCATTTCAATTCCTACTGACATGTAAAGTTCACAATTTCAATTTCAAAATGAATCATCACACTTGCTTGATAGGCATGTTGAAATTATATCTTCAAAGAATTTTAATGAATTGGAATTGTTATTTGATTTTTAGAAGCTTTTAAAAACCTGCCTATAATTTTCTATGATTCTTTTTTTTCTGATATTTGGTATACGAACATTTGAACATACTGTTCCAAAATGTCATTATGTTCGAAAATTAGGGAAATTGTTTATTTATTGCAAATCAAAATCTGGGATAATTAAAGATGACAGCAGAAAAATCTTGTACATTTAAAATTTCCATCTGCTAGAAGCAAAAGTAAGACGTCTTAAAATGTAATATTTTACGTTGTCCTTGGGAAAAGTCCAAGCGCTCACTTTAAAATAAAACAAGTCTAAGAAAAGACAGCTATGAAGAAAAATTACAGTGTCTCCATAGATAAGGTATATTAAACGTTTATTATATGTTGCCCTTCTGTACAGCGGGTATATTAGAATTATCACATATGTTGGAAACGTTTTATTGTTTTAATGTCTATCACATTTAAGGTGAAATTGATTGTTTAGTATGGCTGTGTTTTATTCTTTCTCCTCGAATGTTTCTGTATACTTTCCTGACCAAACAAGTAATATGAATTCGAACGCCTCACTGCTTTTTATCCCGGGAGTAAATTATAACTATTATCTTAAAGCACAAAAATGTACATTTTTAATTGACTCTACCTGTTTCAATTCAATTAGGTTGTTTTTATTGAGGTCGATGGAAGAAAAAGCGAATTTCCGAATAGCCACAATAACTCCTCTGCAGAAAGCGATAGTAGTGAAAACTTGGCGAGTAGTCTCATAGGTCCTTGTGGATAGAACGTCTGGTTCACTCGCTGAATCTTGCTTAAAGTTGGAAACACATAAGATATAATTAGAAACAAATACATTTTATAAGATAAACTTATCATTGTAGAATAGCCAAATTGAACACTCGGTGGTATGGGATTTTGTCAAAATATTTATACTTGTGTATTCTCTAGACTGCCCCACATGAGCATAGCCTTACTTCTAAATACTTACTTGTCTTGAAAAAACATATTATTCGACATCAAAGTTTAAGCATTTTAAAACCATTTTAGTCGAATTAGATGAAATATGGAGATAACGTACAATATTCAAGCTCAAAGTCTGTTAAAACAATACAAATCGGGAGCAGAGCAAACACGAACCTCCAAAAACATCAGAGGTGGGATCAGGTGCCATGGTTACAAATGACACATTTTTTCTAAAAAAATTTCAAATGTTCATTTCGGTCATTGTAGCCAAGTGTACGAGGGGAAAGTTGCTATCAATATCGTTCCTTAAGTCAATTCTAAATATGTGCTACATCATAACGTCACTGACGGCGAGAAATCACGAATAAATATGGATCCTTTCCGGAGTGTAAAAGTTACATTTTTTTCTGTCAAATTCAGGATGAATATGCTGTGTCAGGTATACTTGCCGAAGAAATTTTTGGAAATCTGACATAAAGTTTGAACTCCAAGGAATTAAGCGATTTGAGACATGGAGACATGGGAAAAGTGAGGACTTTTTTGGGGGGGGGATGATTCGAAAATGTTTTAGATCAATTGCAAATGCGTTAAAGTTAAAACACATATTGTTCCACATAAAAGTTACACAAAATGAAATAAATTAGGAATAAACATACAACGGTATTAAAAGATTTGTAACTTCCAAACGCCATTGTCGATCCTGTGAGCTTAAGCTGAACATGTTCCCAATTTATCTTCCACTTCATTTCGTATAAAGCATGGTTCTTTCTGTAATTAAAAATGAATATCAATATTTGGAAATGTTGATATTTTTACAATATCAAGTCTTTGATTAATATGATCGTATTTTCCAGAATTCAACTGACAGACAATAAATCAAGATATTTTTTGGTGAATATTACTTGAAATAACTCTTAGATACAATATGTACATGTATGTGGCATAATATATACTTGAGAGATAAACAACGATACCTGTGGAAATGATATCCTATGACAAACAGAATACAAAATGCTATGACGATGAATAGGAATCCAATTCCTATGATCAGGGTAGTTTGATCCACTGAAATTGATAACCGAAACGTCACTCATATATGTCACTGTAAGCATGAATTGCTCTTCTCCATAAAATAAACCCGATTTAACGTCTGTAGATATGTATTGTCTTCCCACAAATTATTAATTATTATTAATATTTAAATAGAAAAGTTGTTGTTATGACTATTTAAATAGTAATAACACCTAATTTTCTATTTTAATAAAAAGCTTTCGGAAGACAATATCTATCGCTGAGGCAGTTAGCAAAGTGACTGCAATCAAATTTTGCATGTATTTGGAATGATTTGTCTTTTTACATCTTAAAATGATACCCATATTTATGCCCTCGTACAAAACAAATACAGTTCATGCGGAAAGTACTCTTTAAACTAAATAAAACATCGAAAAAAACAAACAAACAGCAAACAAGCAACAAAATCAAAAAGTTGCAAACATATTGATCTGCATCAATTCAACAATTCGGAATAATTATGTGTTGTGTCTTCAATATATCCTAGAAGGCTCCTTTACCGTTTCTTATACAGAGCTCTCCACTAAATCCACATGCAGGCACATCCACCGGAAGTCCTTTAATCCACTTAATATCAATTCCTGCCACAGGACTGTAGTTTAAGGTAGCTCCATAAAACTTTCCTACAACCTTCATTAAAAGGGTAACATATCATTGGCTTTCAAGAGTTACATTTAATTTTAATTAATATGTGTAAGGATCGGGGTACCTGTACATAAATCATTTGTATAATTTCATTTTCCAACATTGTTGGAAAAGGCAATTTCCTTTTCTGCATATACACGTGATCTATAAAAGTCACCAAACTGCATCGACAACAAAAGATTAATGCTTTTCAATGTCATGGTACTATGTTAATTTTTTTCCGAAACATATTAATATTACAATAACATTGTTTTCTAACAGCAAAAACCGTTCAAATTAGATCAATTGCTTGATAATAAAATACAAATCTTACTTCAAATTGAGGCGGATCAGAGTTTTTATTTCGCAGATCAAACACATCAAAGTCCGCAATTCTATCACCGTATTCATCAATAGCTATCACCTCATCAAGAGCAGGCACTACCGAAACATTAGCAATCAAATAAAGTTTGACAGAACTCTCTTTCATCACGTTATCATGTTGTAAATTTTGAATTTACTAGGTGGGGTAAATGAAAAATTTACCAGTAAATTCAAAATTTACAACATAATAACGCGCATTTGACATAGCCTCTTAAACAGGGTTTTCTATTTCCAACACTATATGTCTGATGAAAATAATTCTATTATACAATTTAAAGTACTTTCGGATATCACTTATTCCAAATTACAAACTTGAAAATATATGTAGACAATTCTTATGGAGTTTGACCATTGCAAAACATAAGGAAATCTAAAAAGCTTAAGACCCAGCAAACAAGGACTTGCAGTATTAAACTTGAAGAATTTGTCGTTTTACCAACTGGGCAGCACGGCATTCAAACATTCATTTAAAACATTTCCTCCGGATGATAAAATTATATTGTCATACAATCATCATTACGTATATATCTGATACGTTATTAAGAATTCTGAAGAGAAATTAAAAAGTTTTTTCAACAAAAGCAGGCATTTTTCTGATCACCTTTGTACGTTTGATTCCAGAGTTTTCTGGCAAGTGTATAGCCGTCATTCAGATCTCCACCTTCCTGGATGGTTGTGTTAAATGCAATGGCAAGGTAAATAACACTGGCATAAAAAGCTCTGATAAAATAATTATCCTGTGAATGAGAATTCATTGATTTTAATGGGAAAAAGTACAATATGGGAAAATATGCTTTATTAAACAAGAACGCTTGTACTGGTTTTTAAATATGCGTTCTCTTCAGAAATTTACGGTTATGTATAAATAACGTGACCTACAGTATCGCTTTGGTCCAGAATGTAGCCATAATCCTTGAAGGCTCGGGCCTGCACCTCACTTTTGAAGTGGTCGTGCTGCACCCCTCCCTGTCGCATCAAAGAGAGGATGAGGACAGATTCGTACGCCACTCTGACGTATTCATTCTTGTAGGAATCGTCTGTGATACAAAATTATATAGGCAATGCCTGCTGCTTAATTCAATTGCGTATAGTTTTAAAGTTTTAATTTTCACTCTGGAGTCGAAAAACGACGTTTTTCTACAAAAATCTGCTTTTCAAGAATCGTTCTTATTCGAGAGGCAAATTAGGAGCCGAAAAACGACGTTTTTGTACAAAAAGCAAAAAGCAAAATCATCGTTTAGAATATGATAACTGGTATTCTGTAAATTTGCAATAAGGTTTCCGAATTTTCTTTTTCGTCCTCGGGCCGAAAATTTATACAATGTATATGCCTTAAAAAATTCTTTCCAAAACTCCTGTTTAAAAAGAACTTACGAACCATTAAATTTCTTCAAGTTCAAACTGGTCACGAATTTATGAAATACTAACACAAAAGGCCCATGGGCCGCATATTTACGTTCAATTTGATACTTGTACATTTATTTGAACAGTACATGTAGAAAAACCTATAGTCCCCTCCGATTTCACCGGTAGGGGACTAATAACTATTGCTAGTTACCCTGGTACGAGGTACTTGCTTACTTGCGGGTATTACTGTGTGACATGTGTGACGAGCCCTTGTTTTTACCCCAAGAAAGCAACGGGGACTTTAATCAAAGATAATGTTTCTTTTATAAACATTCATTTAAGCAAGTTTTTATTTGTAAAGAAGAAAATCACTTACTGTATGATTGATCAGTGAACCTTTTGTAGAATCCCCAGTGAGCGCTAGGAAAAAGTTCAATGGTAATGAACACGTAGTCTCCATGAACCATATTCTGTGTGTAGGCGAAATACATCACGTCCCTGAACTGCCGGGCTTGTGCCAGTATAATAAACACTAAAAAAAAGTAATACTTTTACTGCATTCAGCCATTGTTTCATATCTGTTCATAATAGCCAGATAGATGAATAATGGATTGATAGATAGTTAGAGAGAGAGAGAGAGATCATAATTGCTCCCTTTTTACTAAAACAAATGCGATGCTTTAAGCAACTTATCGACCCCTACATCAACCGAACTTATAACAGAGTGGATAAAATAAAATAAAAAAACGAAATTTTACTATTACACAATCATTTCTTTTTTCTTTCTAAAAGACCCATTTCCCTTACATAACATTTACGAGAACCTTTGGGAACAGGACAACCCCTAAAAATCTTTAAAACGTCTAAATCTCAGATCTGAAGTGACGTCATACCCGAAAATTAACCAACCAGGTTCAAATAATTATTTATCATAATAAATAATTATATCATCAAAATTTGCAAGAATAGTGAACAAGTCTTACACATTTTTTTTTTTTTTTAAATATGGTTCTAAATTAACGCACTTTGAAAAAAAAAAATTCAAAGTGCGTAATTTTTCAAAGTGCGTTGTAACATAGATCTACAAATGTTTCTCCTTTTGAATAATTAATTTCCAAGTTCAATTTACTGTCTAATCAATTAATTCACATTTGCAATTAACATTTCTATGGAAATTATCAGATTAACAGTTCATACTCATTTCCAGATTGATGATCAATGTCTATCTGTTCGAATGTATTATTGCAATACTGCTCGCAGGGTATAATATAATGTAAAATGTAGATTGAAAGATACAATTTGACATCAAGAATGGTTTATTTGCTCACAAATAATGGTATTCGTCATAAACACAAAGACTTTGTGTTTGATATATATTAAGTAATGTGCAATTCGTAATATGCTTTGTCATTTATTTTGACCAGTCTTTAGTATTTTACACATCGCTCAAATAAAAAAAACCTGATGAGAAACTTTTATATTTCAAAGCCAAAAAACAAAAAGAAGATATTTAGTAATTGTCACATTAAAGTGTAAAAGTAATTTAAATATATGAAATAAAAATGAAGAGGAAAACTGCACATTGACAAAGCTGAATAAGATCGAAATAAATAAATTTGTCGATCACACCTCTAGCATGCCTCGAAGCCTCGGATAGGATACCAGAGAAGTTATCAGTGGATCGGGGGAAGGGTTTCTCGTACGGCCTAGTGAGTGTGTCGTCCTTCCGGAAGTCCTGTGCCAGATTTTTTCCTACTCGCCGGAAGAACACTTCGTCTTCGTCATATAAGATGGCGGTGTGTTTCCATCCGTAATGGAGCAAAATTTGTTTCATTGAAACTAAAAACAAAATCGAAATAGGCCTAATTCCATTTTTCGTTATTGAAATGACAGAGAAGACTTGTACAGAAATGTCAAAAATTATCCTTCTAAGAAAAATCATCTTTAAATAACTCTTCAAATAACGATCAGAAGCGTTTTGAAAGAATTTACAGAAATTTCTATTTTAAGTATAATGACAACACAATTCTTCAAAATCTTAAGAATGTAGATGTAATAACAATTGCATCAATATGATTACATCAATCTTATTTTTGAATTATGATGTGATCAAGCAGTTTGCTAGCGTTTATGCATAAACTTATCACGCAAGCAATCTGGTTGATCATCATCATCATAAAACCAAAAAGCAGACCGTTATTATTTATATAGTTTACATTCTGATCCTTGATACAATAAAAATGATGTAATTACGTTATTTTTATTCAAAAATTAGAAATCTAAGTCTGCAAGTCCCGCCCAATGTATTACTATAAGCCACAGAAATATACACGTTGTTCTGTCACTTGCTGAGCAAATGGCTGTATGAAGATATTAAGCTATTTCCTTATTTATACTTTCTAGCACAAAGAAATTTGCAAAGTAAATTTTATTTATATTTTTTCGGTTCACGTGCATAGGCTGATAAAGTGAATACATTCAAGATTAACATGGGATCGTGTGAAGTTGAATGCCCATCTTTGTCATGTATGTTCAACATGGGATCGTGTAAAGTTGAATGTCCATCTTTGTTATGTATGATCAACATGGGATCGTGTAAAGTTGAATGTCCATCTTTATCATGTATGTTCAACATGGGATCGTGTAAAGTTGAATGTCCATCTTTTTATGTATGATCAACATGGGATCGTGTAAAGTTGAATGCCCATCTGTGTCAGATATGTTATAGTTATTCTTCTATTTTGTCTATTATTTCCAATGTCAATGTCGTAAAATATGTGTTTTAACATGTAAACTGCTGCATAAACAATTTAATTACTTAGAAACTTACCTGACATTTTATCAATGGAGTATGACAAAATGGTTGTGGTTTCATATCCTTTCTTATCTATGTGGGACCGCTCCATTAAATCCCCAACACCCGTGACAAGAGGAACCCTCAAGTATTCTGCCAGAAGCCCTCCCGAAGCCACACCTTGAGAGCACGCCGGGCCGAGAAACACACGGACATTCTTGTAGTAGTAGAGATCTGATATTTTCCCTAAACTTTCAGTCAAAGCTCCATCGCAGTCAGTAGAATAATTAAACAAAATTGAATTGAAGTTAACATTGTATATATCCTTAGCATCCCGGACACCCATGTCTATTGCAGGCGCAATGCGAGGCATATCAAACGGAAGATAATTTTCAGTCATTAAAAGAACACCAATATCTTTCTGAAAACTTAACGAGGATACAATTAACGATGCAAAAATATAATAAAGACAAGCTCTGCAATTTCTCTTCATATTACTAGTATTTGACTATCCCATGTGAAGTCTGTCTACGTAATGTCGGTCTCCTTATATAGCCCTTATTTATATGACTTACTCGTTACTTAATTGAAGATGAAAAACGAGAAAAAAAAGCCTTGGTCATTGTATGTGAATATATATAACGTAATAGTATTATAGAAGAATAGGGTGAATAACAATAAATATGTGAGATACAGGTATTTGTTGTTATTATCTTCTCTTAATTAATTAATATCTATACACAATTCTGAATTTTCATTTCAAGTAGGGATAATGTAATCGATTTTCCAATCGTATCGTTACATGTATATACTAATATAAATAGACACTAAAGGGAATACAGGAGAGAATATCATCTATAACCTGAAGAAATATTATACAATAATTGCTGTTCCAGTCAATATAATGATTTATCCACCTGGGAAGTTCAATTTTCACCAAGCCCGAAAGTGTTCTTTAAGGGAAGTTAAATCATCGTATTGTCTGAAATAAAAATTCCAGTAGTTATTGTTTTGTTGCATATGATTAAATGATATAAACTCGGTAAGCAAATTTTGTAATCTTTCTTGATTGTTTATCAAAGTCCTCGCCGAACGCAGAAAAGTAACATAATAAGTTGCTTTAACCTGGAATTTATTCACCTAGTTTTGATGTGATGTTGAAATAAAAAAAAAAAAAAACCAGAAAATTTGTTTACCTGAAAGTCGGGTGCAGATGATATAACTTCTCATAACCATTTATGTTAATTTAGAAGTTTATCTATTTTTGGACCAATAGGAAAAAATGATGATGTTATGTTCACCTGGAAGGGTGGGTGCATGTGAAATAACTTTTCATATCTGGAAGTTTGCGTTAACATAACTTATTATTATACCTCATATAAATAATTACTAGTAAAATAGAATCTGATTGGCCGAGACAGTCACCTGCAACAAAACTTCGTGTTTCACGTCGTGTTTCACAATTATGACGTCACAATGCGGCGTCTGAGTTTACTACTGAGTTCTTGAGCGAGACTGTTTACACCGTTGATTGATTGTGTCAATTCAAACGTGTAAAATATAAATATTTAGAAAAGTGTTTTCATGGGTAGGGTTTTAATGTTACTGGTGTAAAAATTACACTTACTTCTCACGAAGGAATCTTTTTTATGAAGCGCGACTAATGGTGTAACTCACTTCTTTTACATTAAATTGTTCTTATCAAATGTTTACTTTATTCATTGGATTTTCTTCATATTTCCTGCCTTGTGCTTGATTCGGTATAATAAACAATTTATTGCATGATAGTGAGGGAGACATGAAGATTTCTTCGCCCATGAAAAATCATATTCCCCTCGGGCGTTGCCCGAGGGGAATATGATTTTTCATGGGCATGCAATATAGCCCGAGGGGAATATGATTTTTCATGGGCGAAGAAATCTTCATGTCTCCCTCACTATCATGCAATAAGTGTATAGTATGATTTCAGAATGTTGGATCTCAGCCAATTAGAGAGCTGGGAATTACATACATGTATTCAATCATATGATAAAAGTTGTTATAATTCATGAATGAAAGAAAAATATTCAAGATAATTTTTTGACAGCATAAAGCGTTAAATTATTTTTTTAACGCCTCTAATGAGGGACTGCCCCCTAAAATATAATTTCTTTCCTCTTGCTTCCATGACACATTGAGTATATGCTTTAAATTATTAAATAATCGTTAACTGATGTATTTACCCCCCAAATTTGTTTTGCACATTTTGCCTCATGTGAGGCCCACAAGCGGAATTAAGGTTTCAAAATCAATATTTCTGTATAAAGAGACACTTTAACCTAATCTTTTCCATCACATTATAAGATTTCTTTGACTTAATTGAAGTTTTGGAACAAACATGCAGTATTGAAATATTTTTGATTTATATTTTCTTGAGATTACTACCTGTTCATACAATTCAACGTATTGAACATACTGTCATATGACTTTTAGTCATAACACCAAATTTTCTATTTTAATAAAAATTTGTGGGATGACAATACTTTCAAAAGTGGACAAATTTCTAGTTACAATTAAGAAACAAATATAAACAATCAAGAAAGATTAAAAGGTTTGCTCGCCGAGTTTATATCATTTAATCATATATAACAAATCAATAACTACTGGGATTTCTATTTCATTCAATACGATGATTTAACTTCCCTTGTGTTGCCTTTTTATCTTAAAGGTGCTTAGACACAGATTTGAAGTTTATATTTTCTCAAATTTTCTGCATAATATCACGACTTATATATTGCAATAGCATTTCACACGAAAATATAATTAAAAACTTATTTTATCTGGAAATTATTGGAACTACGAATTCCTGGACGCGTTTGATTTACACATCCTTGCACTTTCACAAATTTTATCTTTATCCCTAATATTCAAGAAAAGAAGCGATTTTGTTGTGTATTAATGAAAAACATTACATCTATAATCCAGAAAATTCAGAGTAGAAATGTGCGAAAGCAAACCCCCTCACTAATATCGTCAGCCCGTGCTCAGTGTTGTGTACAGAGTTTAACAAATTGAATACACCCTTGAAACGTAAACTGTTTTTGTAAACAGGGCACGAGCTCTGTTATTGTTAATGTTTACGATTCACCGGGTGTGTTCAATTGTTAAAGTCTGCACACACCACTGAGCACGGACTGACAATACTGTGAGTGGGTTTTGCTTTCGAACATTTCTACTCTGAATTTTCTGGATTATAGTTTTAATATTTTTCATTAATACACAACAAAATTGCCATTTTTCTTAAGTATTAAGAATAAAACTAAATATTGTGAAAGTGCAAGGATGTGTCAATCAAACGCATTCAGAAATTTGAAGTTTCAATAATTACGAGATGAAATAAGATTTTTATTATATTTTAGTATGAAATGCTATAGCAACATATAAGTCATGAAATTTTACAGAAAATTTGAAAAAATATTAACTTCAAATCTGTGTCCAAGCACCTTTAAGAAAAAGAGTACAAATATGAATTCTGAATATTGATTTACATATATATGTCATTGGGGCATGATCGTTCAGTATCTGAAAACCATAATTTGTCTGTCTTTCATTAACGTTACTTATGAAGGGTTAGAGCAAAGTACAAGTTGTTTTTAAATTTTTAGCTTATCTGATTCAAAGGCTCAAGTGAGCTTTTTTTTTTTTATTGAAGAGTGTCCGTCTGTCCGTATATCTGTCTGTCGTCAGTAAACTTTTCATATTATAGACCTCTTCTAAGAACCATATTGCCAATTTCAACCAAAGCATTCTTGGGTGAAGGGTTTCAGGTTTGTTCAAATGAAGGGACACGCCTTCTTTCAAGGGGAGATAACTAAGAATTGGTGAAAATCTAAAGGCATCTTTTAAAAATCTGATTCTCAATTAAGAACCACTGGGCCAGAAAAAGATGAAACTTTCGATACACAAAGTACAGATTCAATTTTGTTCAAATCCTGACTCCATGGGAAAGATGTGGCCACAGAAAGAGATCAAAGTTTTACATTATATGGGAAACATCTTCTCCACAACAGGTAGACCATGATTAGTGATATTTTTATGGAAACATTCCCGGGAAATCGCAGTTTTATATAGGAAAATACTAGCATTGGAAAAATCTTTTAAAATCATCTGAACAACAGCAAAGCCAGGATTAGTAATATTTATATGGACGCATTCTCAGTATTTTAGATTCAAGTTTGCTCAAACCATGGCCCTGGTGGGTAAGGTGGAAACACAATAGGAGATCATAGTTTAGGGAAGTTGACGATTGAAAAGCTGAAGTCATCGCGTTCGTCATGCAGTTTAGTTATAAGTAAAACATCAAGATATAAACCAGACGTGGCAGACTCTGTGATGTTCAAGTTCACTGGAATAAATTGAGTCGGATGAATGTTAAACAACTATCGCTAATTAAAGTGTCAATATATCTTAATTTGGAATAAGAGACCACAACAAAACTTTTTTTCCCTCTCATGTAGAAGATTTTAGATAAATTCTGTTTCATAATACAAAACATGTCGGTCACACTTGCTTCCACACTTTAATTACAAGAAAACTCTACAGGGCCTAGATATCGAACATCTGAAACATAATCCTCCAATATGTTTATATTTTCTCACACCACACCTGATCCCACCTCTGATGTTTTGGAGGTCCGTGTTTGCTCTGCTCCTATTTTGTATTGTTTAATGGACTTTTTTGAGCTTGAATGCTGTTCGTTATCTCAATATATATCAACTATAGTCCTGCCGGACACGTCATTACTGGTGACGTAAATATAGTTAAAATCACTTATTTTAAAAAGGACCAAATTTTGGGAACCCTGGTCTTTCAACTGCCGTCATCATTTCATAAATATTACGAATTCTGTGGAAGATTTCGCCAGGCGATTAGCCAAACATGAAAAAGAAGACCTTGAGACTATGTCAGAATGGATTAAATGTATCGAATGGATGTTGAAAATTGAGGGGCAACATGCAAACCATCTATCCTTCTGTGTTCAATAATTCAAAAGTGAAAAATAATGATAGATTTCACGATCAGTTTATACTGGTCCAAGCTGACAAAGCATGTAACAACATTGTCTTTGTTTGTAAGGCTCATTATTTAAATTGTATTTAAGAGGAGCTGGGATTTAATTCTGCAAGTGGTATAATCCCAACTTATACCCTTTCCTTCTTTTCTAAGGAGGAGATTCTTCAAAATCATATGTCAGTTTTAAATATTTTTAATATTCCCTACAAACAAATTGAATTTGAATTACCATACTTATACTGGATTCCAAAACTATATATATAAAAATCCTTACAAACAAAGATACATAGCGGGTTCCAGTAAATGTTCTACCAAACCTCTTTCTTTACTCCTCACTACAATATTAACATCAGTGAAGGAGAAACTTCAGGAGTACTGTACAATAATATATTCGAGAAGTGGTGAAAATCAGATGTGGATACTTAAAAATTACAAGGAACTTTTAGAAAATTTGCAATCACAACATTTTACCAAAATCAATCACAGTAAAATGTGTGACTTTTCAACACTTAATACAACCATTCCCACCATTCAGGCTTTTTGACATCATTTACAGCTGCTTTTTCAATAAAAATGGAACTCGTAAAACTTATCATTGGTCATTTGCAACATTATTTTGTTGAAAACATTCTGATTGTACACACAAGTACTCTGAAGTTGACACTAAAAAGATGCTTGAGTTTCTGATAGACCATTCTATGTAATTTTTGGAGGCAAGGTATTCCTAAAGTCTATCGGATTTCCCATGGGTTCCAATTGCGCCCCGTTACTAGCAGAACTATTTTTTTAAATTCATATGAAGCAGAATTTATTCAGAATCTAAATATGAGAAGAAGAAAACAATCGCTGTGGCCTTCAACTCGACATTTAGATATACAAAATGTATCTATGAAATATTATCAATTAACAATAGCTACTTCCATTCATATGTCGACTCGATATATCCCAGTGAGCTTGAAATAAAAGATGCCACAAAATCTGGCACATCTGTTTAACATTTAGATATTTTACTAGAAAAAGACGTCAACCAAGCTTGATGATAGACGTGATGACTTCAACTTTTTTACCATAAACTTTCCTTACTTAATTATGTGGCAATATACCCTTTTCACCTGCATATGGGGTTTATGTCTCTCAGTTGATTCGATAAACAAGAGCATGCTCTACGTACGACCAATTTCTAAAACGAGGCAAGCTATTGACAAACAAGTTGATGAAACAAAAAATATCAACAGTCTCGTTTAAAGTCATCATTTCGCAAGGTCTAAGGTCGATACAATGGCCTTGTCAGCAAATACAATATGTCATTAAGACAAATGTTGACTGACGTTTTTCATACTTATTGTTAGGCAATTATTTCCAAACTGAATTGTCTACGGATTTTCTCCGTTATTTCCAGATTATTAGAAGGAGCACGCGGCGGGTGTGACCAGTCGGCTAGGGATGCTCACACCTGGCGACCGTTTTACTAACAAATAGCAAATCGTAAACTTACGATTACGTTTACGATTATCTAACGTGAACGTATACGAGCATTTCACAAAACATGTCGTAGACGTAGCACTTACGATTAGCAAGTAACGACTAACTTTTTGGAACTCTTCTGGCTAAGGAGGTGTAATTGGAGAGAGAGAGAGAGAGAGAGAGAGAGAGAGAGAGAGAGAGAGATCATCTCGAAGTTAAAAAAATGTATTCAACCACAATCCATGGGAGATCCTATGTAATATTTTGCCACAGGGATTTTTTCTGAGAGATTCGCAGGGGTTATCGCGCTCAAGCGATAGACAGTTTGCTAACATCTTAACGAAGAGATTTGTGTTGTGTACAAATAAGAGCATACAGTCTCAAGAATATAGCAAGTAAGGCAATTCTTCTTCGAGAAGTTGATGAAACATAGAAAAAAATTGGAAATAATACAAATATTGATATGTATACTTTATTTTTAAAAAAGACTTCGATAAACCTGCATTGGAGATGCATTGAAAAAGTATCGACAATAGTTAAAAAAAAATAAACATACTGTATTTTATTATTATTATTAGTTTTTGAACAGAAACGTCAATACCATCAATACACCCGGAAATCAACTTTGTTTTCAAATGTTTGTTACACCAGTGTGTCATAAATTTCCAATATTTACTTGAAGTAAAATGGAGCATATGGAATATAATACACCATCGTAAACTAAACTTGTTAATCATAAGACGTAAACTGCAAGAATTAATCTAGATAATTTATCATACATATAATTTGATCCCAGCAATAAAGGAACTGTTTATTAACTTTTACGTAGGGGTATAGTAAAAATTTATGTTGTGTTTTTTTATCTTTAGTAATTGATTTTCCATTGCTTTATTGTCCTTTTATTTCTTTTTGAAGACTGAGAAAAATGATGAAACGTTTTTTTTTTTTTTTTTTTTTAATTTGTAATGATCTCTCTCTCTCTCTCTCTCTCTCTCTCTCTCTCTCTCTCCAAATACACCTCCTTAGTCAGAAGAGTTAACAAAAGTTAGTCGTAACTTGCTAATCGTAAGTGCTACGTCTACGACATGTTTTGTGAAATGCTCGTATACGTTAACGTTAGATAATCGTAAACGTAATCGTACGTTTACGATTTGTCAGTGAAACGGTCGCCAGTATATGAATGATACCCTCAGTCTGCCATATTGAACTCTGGTGAAGGAATTACTGCAAGAAGAAAATAAGCTTCGATATAAAGACATAAAGGTTTTTAAATGTTATACATAACATTTGTTCAATTCAATAGAGAATTTCATGCCTAGATAAAAGTTTTGAATGGTTACCAAGACGTTGCAGCCGAATTTTACGCTTGCATCAATAAGTTTTCTTGTATTCTATTTGATGAAAACAGAACAAAAATCAAAGAAACACTTATGAACACATAACCTGAATATTGCATGACTGTTGAATTTACAGAAAAAATTTTTAAAAATCCATATCGTACTCCTACAAAACATCTTTATTTCATGGCTTATCGTGTTAAATGTATATGACATCGCTTTTTAAAAAAACAATTGCCTGATGTAAATATTCAGCAAAAATATCAAGAAAAATTTAAGAACTGGATATTATTGAAGACATAGGCCAGGATACAGCTTTGAAATGGTGAAATAAAAACTGACCTTGACTTTGTGATATTTTCATTTAAAGTTTTAAATGGATTGAGCTTTGTAACAATAGTACCATTTTCTGTGTCTTTTTCTTTTGTCGTCGGGATTGTTGCGATCTAGATCATATGTCCTTTATACTTGCATACCTACAAGTCCAATAATAATTCTTATTCGGGAGAAATTTTGGCAGCAAATATTCATAGATATGAGTGACCGGTGAACGACACGCTCTCTGAATCTTCTTTAGGTTTGCTCTTTCCCCTCCTTGCAGTGCTTTTTGGTCTTTCCAGTTTGGTGCCACTGTCCCAAATTCAACTTATAAGTTTGTAACTCCTGAGCGTCAAAACTGGAAGATTTCTAGGACTTAAACGGAGCTGGAAGGTCCACCTGCCCCACTGTAATAGTGCTTACGAGGTCCTCAGAATCTCCCACAGTAACAGTGCTTACGAGGTCCTCAGAATCTTCGTGAAATGTTTTTGATGTACATGGGGCTGGTAAGTCTACAAGTCCTACAGTAACAGCACTAACGATGTCATCATCATCTACTGCAAGACTTGTCGTATTGTTTAAGAAGTTTTCAGGATATTCTATAAAAAGAGGAATGAATGTATAATTTGCTTGATGGAAGGTGTGAAAATTCTTATATGTGGATGTTTGATATAACTTCATTAAATTAAGGGATTCCAAAAAATTGCTTTTCATCACTTACTCTTTACATGGATTTCATGTCTGTGTCTTCTTATTACAAAAACTGTTATCATGCCAAATGTTGCTGATCCCAATATAAGCACGAATACAACAATAGCTGCTAAGTATTCATTCTTCAAAGCTGACGTTGTGACGGATGACTGTGATATAATTGTCGATTCATTTAATGCCATGGTGGTCGGTGTAGTAAGTTGTGATTTGGAAAACCTTCCATCTAATTAACAACGACTAGTGTTAAAGTCTGAATATATGTGAAGTATGAGGAGAGAGAGAGAGAGTTTGCCTACGCATTTACGTTATATATCCCTTAGGTTCTCCTATTTACTACAATATTTTCAAAAAGTATTACAAATAATGGTATCCAGTTATGGTCTTTTATAAATAGTGGATTATTTTTTGTTTTAAAAAGTTATTTAGAATCACAAATTTGATAATTTGTGATTTCCGTTTTCTTTCCAAAAATTAAAAAACTCATGTAAATTAATTAATAGATTTTTTTGCATATAAAATTTTCTCGTTTAATTAAAAGTCTATTCTTGATGATTTCAAGAGTAACTGCTTTTTGCTTAGGAATGGACTTTCCTAAGCATTCAAGGTTTCATTTCTTATTTGTACGACACAAAATGGAAACAATCAATTAATTGTATTGTAATTTTTAAGGTTTATTCCTCTTTTAGTAATATGACTGATGATTTTCTCAGGTAAATCACTTGGTAAAAAAGATGGATGGTTATGTTATAGGAACCATGATGAAAGTCACACACAGGATAAATTTAATTGAAATTTTGAGAGAAATTTCCTTAAGTTGTCAACAAGATTGACAGATGTATACGTTTTCATGTGAAAATCATACAACAACAATCATCACATTGTTGCAATCAGTTTTACAATATTAATCTCAAAAGGGATTTCTTTAATCTTTAATCTTTTATATCTTAATCCTTTGACAGTATTGCCAACATAGTAATTAAAAATTAATGTAAATTTAATTGACAATATAATTAACAGTGATTTTTACGTAAATTTATATAAATCCTCTCTTAAACTTTGCTTCAGAGGCCTTGTTTAAACATTAGTTAAAAACTACTGTCTTTATAATTGTCATTCTGGCATTCTGCAGAGTCAAAATGTTTGGCGTGCTTGTTTTTAGTTAATACAGAAATTCCAGCTGTTTTACGTTAAAATCACTAAATAGATGTATGCTCAATGAAAATTTATCCTTTTCTTTGATTTTTTATCTGACTGAATGATCTAAATTTCCTTTGTTTATTGAAAAACTGTAAAAATTTTCCATCGTATCATTACTAAATCATTTCAATATTTATTATAATAGTTGTTTTGTTTTTAAGATTATTCTTATAATATAATAATAGATAATATGATTTACCCATGATAAGATGACATTTTTGTTTAAGTAGAGCATAAAGAATCATGTTTTAAAATTAATGTTGAAGTTACTGGGTGGAGGTAAATGCAAACCTCCACCAAGTAAATGACAAATGATTTTGTTTTCGATCTGCAAATTATAATTCATTGTATTCTTTTCTTCAATTTGTGAGTTCTTAAAAGCATTGCGTGTACTTAATATTTGAAATGAACTTATGCTAATTTTCTTCAATATATTATTTTCAAGAGTTATTGAACGTTGTATAGGGATAGAAATCGTTAAAGATTTCTTGGAAGAAAAAAACATACCAGACTTATATGTAGATTCTGAGCATGCGTTGGTTCCACTTCCGCTAACGTTAAGCGTAGGTAAACTCCAGACATAACCTCTCACAACACATCTACTGATATCGTTATATGTACACGACACACAAAACATCGCCTTCTATTCATTGATAGAAAAAAGACATCCACAAATGCTTTTAACTATAAAATCATATAAAAAGCACACAATATTCAAGCCATAGTACATTGGGATTTTCTTTTTGAAAAAGTATACAGAAAAGTGCAAGATCTTGGAAACCTCTTGTATATTCGAGCAAGCGGTGTCATATAATTATTTTGATATTTTGTTTTTAGGTATTATTTTAATAATTTTTTATTACCTTTTTGTCTGTAATTCCAGTTTCCTTCCATTTGTCATTGTTGAGTTTCATCAGTATTGTAGTGGACTCTACTGGATTAGAACCAACAGAGAGATATATATAAAACCCTGTTAGAGAAGCCACTGAAACTAAAGGTAAAAAATAATGTGATAGATATATGGAGACTGATTTAGTGCATTTTGATAATAAACATTTCAATTTAAAAGCAAAAGATTGTATACTTTCATGACAATACTTTTTAATATGACTCTGAAGAAATTTGCTTAAAAATTTGATAAAATTCAACTATTAGAAAAAGTTAATGGATTTTCTACTTACTATCATTTGGTCCTCTCCAACAAAAGTGGACGCAACTTCCTTGTGTACATTTGGTGCACCTGACATGATTACATCTTGGTTGACCTGGGTTTTCCTCCGAAATGGTTAAACTCTCAAATATTTCTAAATATTAAATTATTTGAAATGATATCACAGTACTGTCACTTATTTAATCGGATTATATCTTTGTCTAAATACAAAAATGTATTAAAAGTAAGAATAATGTAAAAAAAAATTATCAACTTTGAGTCAGATCTTGACCCCCCTCCCTCCTGTTCATACGGAAACATGGGTTTCAAATGTTTCTTGGCCACATAGTAATTGAGCAGACAAGAAATCCATATCAATGATCTTGACGTTGCAAATTTAGATAAAGGTTACGGCATAAGCAATCTTTGATTAATATACGAGCATTTATACAATGTTTATCTCTCACAAAGTATATGGAACAAACACAAATTTTACACTTCTCCTGATAGTTCCCTTAAATTTGACCAAATGACCTTATACCACTACAAAGCTTACATCTGTAAATAGCTAGACATTTGTTTTTGCTTCCTATGGCATGTCAAACGTTGCAATAATCGATTTCTCCCATTTGTATTTTTGGTATAAAATTTTTATTAGTATGATTTTTTATTTTATTCTACAAATACAGATATAGAATACAAATAAAAAAATATAAATATTAGGGATGTCAAATCGGTCAATTTTTGATAATCGGTTACTCGGATGTTTTTCCGATCGAGTACCCGGGTAATCGGTAAAAACGTAAATACATGTACAGGTGTGTTAATTTTCTTGAGCCCCGTTAACCTCTATTAAACCCCAAAGCTGTTTTTATCACGTTTATAAATGTATATAAACAGTCGAGTCCAAGGGGAATGATTTTTTGGTACTAAATTTATTCATAAAATAAACACAAAAGACAGAAATAATACATTAAAAATTACAAATGGTTTACAGTTCTTCTTTAGGATCTATTTCATCAACGCAAAAGGAGGACAATCTGCTCGAAAGAGAAGGAACGGACGTTGTTGGGATCGCTAGTCTAATATTATTCCATAGGTTGGTTGTTTCCCCCGTATACACTAAACTTACTACGGAAACTGACTTTCAACATTCTTTTAATCTTTAATTATTTCTAAATATTTCTTCACTTTTGAAGTGGGTAGCAGCATTTCTATGCATGTCCGATTTCGCTGCCGTATATTAATTAGATAATTTAAAAATGATTTGAAGATAAATGACCATACTTAAACGATGTTCACTGAAAACAATCATTAAAGCCATCCAAAAATTAAGGACGGTGTCGCATAATATTTGGTCCGCCTCGTTTAAAGGTCCGGGGGGGACCTAATACGATAACATATAAGGTCCGGCCTGCCTCTATAATAAAAGGTCCGCCTTCGGTTTAATTATGCAGATTTTTCTCCTTTATTGATTCGAAATTAATTTGCTTTATTAATCTTTTTAAATCATTTAAGGTATAGTTGTTATAAAAGTGTCCTTCCCAGCAAAATGGAGTTCCAGGGACGTACATGTATGTACATTGTATATATACTAAAAGGATCAAGTCTTGCGATATCTCGCTAGTTGCTGGATTTCGTTAGCCAATTTTAATTAATTATATTTCTAATACTATGATATATCTCAGTACAAAACCTCAAATTATCTATCAAAAAATTATTCAAAATTTGATGTTAGCACTGATTAACTGTTAGCTCCTTATCGTAGTACATACCTCCCAGGTAGTGCACAAAACAAAAAATATAAAGATGCAAAGATCTGTTGATCGAGTTACCTTATGGGAAAATCATGTACGACATGTGTCTTTTATAGTTTAAGTGATATCAATATTATCATTGCAAAATAAAAAAAAAATACATATATATATAATACGCATACCTTCACTGGCACATTGTTCAGTATATGGTGTTCGTAAGTCCAACAATGATCAATTCATTACAGTCTCTTTCCTAACAACGTTCGACTTCCACATCCCAAAAAGAATTTTCATATCTTTCGAAAGATATTTCATTATATCATTAATAATAATTATGCATAATTTCTTACGATTCATATTGTACCTAATTATAAAATAATTGGAGGGTCACTTTGACAGGGACTTGTGTTACGGTGTACTAGCCTATCCCGTTGTTGTTAAACAACATGTCTGTGCTTTGGGGGGTAGGCCAATTGTCTCACCTGACGAAACTTGAAGTCGCATATCCCCCGTGTTTTTATAACCATCGTTTCTTATCCAGTTAAAGACTAACGATTATTTCATTCTACTTGATATTACCCCGGGGTTAACACTGGTTAAGGAAGATGTGCATTAATTGGCAAAATCAAACCAAAGTCAATCGAGTTGAACATTTTAAGCAATAAAACACCCCCTCCCCCAAAAAAGGAAAAGATTATAAATGGTGTTGTTGTATTTTTGGTGGGTGGGGTATAGCAAAATTATGCTGATACATGTCAAATATTTTAAAAAGTACTGATGTTGTAGACTTTCCTCCCGCATTAATATTTTTTCCCGGAAAAACGAGCTTGGGTTTAAAGACCCCTCCCATTTTGGAAAATGAGCCTAGCATAGGATTTTATTTCCGGAATTTTTTTTTAAAATATTGTTTATTTCATTCCCTACATTTTGTAGTTTTCATTTCTGACGTTTTAAAATTTTCATCTCTGACATTTATCATCATAAAGTACTTTTCCGGCAATGAAAACAAAATTGAAATTTCCCTTATAAAAAAAATAAAGAATAAATCAAGAATAATTCATTGATTTCCAAATAAAAAGTTCTTCTTATATTTAAAAGAATCTTATGACGATTTTATCCTCGGACACATGTAAGTGTAAGTTGTGAATTTTTGTTCATCTTTTCAAATCAAGATAATCAGACTGAATTTGAGATCAGAAAGGTTTAGATAGAATTTATGACAAACAGAAACTATGTTTGACGGAATAAAGTAATCAAAGTTGAGGAGATTCTGTTTTTCGGTGCTTTCAAACACATAATTCAGTGGGCATTAAAATTTGGTGATCAAAAATTGCATGTTTTATTATTGAAATTATTGCATTTTATTACTAAACTTTGTATCTTTACTAGACTTAGTGTTGATTGTATTGTAAAATGAAAACAAAAAATGTCGGAAATGCAATGCAAAATTTCGGAAATGACATGCAGCGAGCTTGGAAGAAACAACCCCGGCTTTATTATCCACCATAGGAAATACTCAGTACGCTTCAGTACAGAATTTTCTCCTTTTCCACCTTCTTACTAGGGAGAATCTTATCCACCCATACTATTTACAGAGGGGTTTTACAGAGCAACTTGACATGCATTTCCCCCTAAAATAAAAAGGAAAGTGTCTGTTGAGATCGTGACTGATATAAAAATTCATAATACACCACCAAGTCGTGTTCTTTTGTCAATATTTTTATATTTATTTTGATTTTGGTTTAAATTAGATTTTCTACGACTTTAAGCGGCTATTTCTTTTTTATTTATGTGTGTGTGATGGGGGGGGGGGGATTATAGTTCTCTTGTTGAACGTCATCAACATTACTAATCAAATAATAATATATATCCTTGGTCCCCTCAGACAGGTATTTATGGTTGCATATACATGTAGATATACAATACAGTAGACACATCTCCTGCAAACGTACACAGAGTGGATAATTAATTGACATTAAAGTTTTGTCTTTTTGTCAGCATATTAAATGAAAAAAAGTACACTACTACATGTAGTATATATGCAATTCTTATGCACAGTTAGGCCATTCCAATAGTTTTCTAAGTTAATTTAGCGTCCATCCTAAAATTAAAAACCTAATTATCTTTTTACCCTGGAAAAACACACGAACCAACAAAGAAAATAAAAACAATAGGAACTTACAGCATTTCCATAATTTTTGCTTTTTAAGTGAGATACAAGTATGTGGGAAAAAAGAAAAACAGAGGGCGGACCTTTTATTATACTGCGTTTTAAGGTCCGCCCTGCCATTTTAACGAGTTTTTTTTTTTTTTTTTTTTTTTAACGCTACGATAACTTTTAATAAACTCTGTTCAAAATATTCGCCTTCTAATAGTAAGATATCTGAAATACAGAGGGCGGACCTTTTATTATACTGCGTTTTAAGGTCCTCCCTGCCTCGTTCTCTAGTTTGTATGCTACGAAAATAAACCCTGTTCAAAATTTTCGCCTTGTAATAGTAAGATATCTGAAATATAGAGGGCTGACCTTTTATTATACTGCGTTTTAAGGTCCGCCCTGCATCTTTCTCTAATTTTTATGCTACGAAAATAAACCTTGTTCAAAATTTTCGCCTTGTAATAGTACGATATCTGAAAAACAGAGGGCAGACCTTTTATTATATACTGCGTTTTAAGGTCCGCCCTGCCATTTTGACTAGTTTTTATGTTACGGAAATAAACTTTGTCCAAAATGTTTTCTTTCTAACAGTAAGACATCTGAATTATAGATGGCGGACCTTTAAATATACTGCGTTTTAAGGTCCGCCCTGCTTCTTTCTCTAGTTTTTATGCTACGAAAATAAACCCTGTTCAAAATTTTCGCCTTGTAATAGTAAGATATCTGAAATATAGAGGGCGGACCTTTTATTAAACTGCGTTTTAAGGTCCGCCCTGTCTCTTTCTCTAGTTTGTATGCAACGAAAATAATCCCCGTTCAAAGTTTTCGCCTTGTAATAGTAAGATATCTGAAATATAGAGGGTGGACCTTTTATTATATTGCGTTTTAAGGTCCGCCCTGTCTCTTTCTCTAATTTTTATGCTACGAAAATATACCCTGTTCAAAATTTTGGCCTTGTAATGGTAAGATATCTGAAATATAGAGGGCGGACCTTTTATTATACTGCGTTTTAAGGTCCGCCCTATCTCTAGTTTGTATGCTACGAAAATAAACCTTGTTCAAAATTTTCGCCTTGTAATAGTACGATATCTGAAAAACAGAGGGCAGACCTTTTATTATATACTGCGTTTTAAGGTCCGCCCTGCCATTTTGACTAGTTTTTATGTTACGGAAATAAACTTTGTCCAAAATGTTTTCTTTCTAACAGTAAGACATCTGAATTATAGATGGCGGACCTTTAAATATACTGCGTTTTAAGGTCCGCCCTGCTTCTTTCTCTAGTTTTTATGCTACGAAAATAAACCCTGTTCAAAATTTTCGCCTTGTAATAGTAAGATATCTGAAATATAGAGGGCGGACCTTTTATTATACTGCGTTTTAAGGTCCGCCCTGTCTCTTTCTCTAGTTTGTATGCAACGAAAATAAACCCCGTTCAAAGTTTTCGCCTTGTAATAGTAAGATATCTGAAATATAGAGGGTGGACCTTTTATTATATTGCGTTTTAAGGTCCGCCCTGTCTCTTTCTCTAATTTTTATGCTACGAAAATAAACCCTGTTCAAAATTTTGGCCTTGTAATGGTAAGATATCTGAAATATAGAGGGCGGACCTTTTATTATACTGCGTTTTAAGGTCCGCCCTATCTCTAGTTTGTATGCTACGAAAATAAACCTTGTTCAAAATTTTCGCCTTGTAATAGTATGATATCTGAAAAACAGAGGGCAGACCTTTTATTATACTGCGTTTTAAGGTCCGCCCTGCCATTTTGACTAGTTTTTATGTTACGGAAATAAACCTTGTCCAAAATGTTTTCTTTTTAACAGTAAGACATCTGAATTATAGATGGCGGACCTTTAAATATACTGCGTTTTAAGGTCCTCCCTGCCTCTTTCTCTAGTTTTTATGCTACGAAAATATACCCTGTTCAAAATTTTTCGCCTTCTAACAGTACGATATCTGAAATATAGAGGGCGGACCTTTTATTATACTGCGTTTTAAGGTCCGCCCTATCTCTAGTTTGTATGCTACGAAAATAAACCTTGTTCAAAATTTTCGCCTTGTAATAGTACGATATCTGAAAAACAGAGGGCAGACCTTTTATTATACTGCGTTTTAAGGTCCGCACTGCCATTTTGACTAGTTTTTATGTTACGGAAATAAACCTTGTCCAAAATGTTTTCTTTCTAACAGTAAGACATCTAAATTATAGAGGGCGGACCTTTAAATATACTGCGTTTTAAGGTCCGCCCTGTTTCTTTCTCTAGTTTTTATGCTACGAAAATAAACCCTGTTCAAAATTTTTCGCCTTCTAACAGTACGATATCTGAAAAACAGAGGGCGGACCTTTTATTATACTGCGTTTTAAGGTCCGCTTTGTCATTTTGACTAGTTTTTATGTTACGGAAATTAACCCTGTCCAAAATGTTTGCTTTCTAACAGTAAGACATCTGAATTATAGAGGGCGGACGTCGGACCTTTAAATATACTGCGTTTTAAGGTCCGCCCTGCCTCTTTCTCTAGTTTTTATGCTACGAAAATAAATCCTGTTCAAAATTTTCGCTTTGTAATAGTAAGATATCTGAAATATAGAGGGTGGACCTTTTATTATATTGCGTTTTAAGGTCCACCCTGCATCTTTCTCTAATTTTTATGCTACGAAAATAAACCCTGTTCAAAATTTTCGCCTTGTAATAGTACGATATCTGAAATATAGAGGGCGGACATTTTATTATACTGCGGTTCAAGATCCGCCCTACCGTTTTGATTAGTTTTTATGTTACAGAAATAAAACCTTGTCCAAAATGTTTGCTCTCTAACAGTAAAACATCTAAATTATAGAGGGCGGACCTTTAAAAATACTGCGTTTTAAGGTCCGCCCTGCTTCTTTCTCTAGTTTTTATGCTACGAAAATAAACCCTGTTCAAAATGTTCGCCTTGTAATAGTAAGATATCTGAAATATAGAGGGCGGACCTTTTATTATACTGCGTTTTAAGGTCCGCCCTGCCTCTTTCTCTAGTTTTTATGCTACGAAAATAAACCCTGTTCAAAATTTTTCGCCTTCTAACAGTACGATATCTGAAAAACAGAGGGCGGACCTTTTATTATACTGCGTTTTAAGGTCCGCTTTGTCATTTTGACTAGTTTTTATGTTACGGAAATTAACCCTGTCCAAAATGTTTGCTTTCTAACAGTAAGACATCTGAATTATAGAGGGCGGACGTCGGACCTTTAAATATACTGCGTTTTAAGGTCCGCCCTGCCTCTTTCTCTAGTTTTTATGCTACGAAAATAAATCCTGTTCAAAATTTTCGCTTTGTAATAGTAAGATATCTGAAATATAGAGGGTGGACCTTTTATTATATTGCGTTTTAAGGTCCACCCTGCATCTTTCTCTAATTTTTATGCTACGAAAATAAACCCTGTTCAAAATTTTCGCCTTGTAATAGTACGATATCTGAAATATAGAGGGCGGACATTTTATTATACTGCGGTTCAAGATCCGCCCTACCGTTTTGATTAGTTTTTATGTTACAGAAATAAAACCTTGTCCAAAATGTTTGCTCTCTAACAGTAAAACATCTAAATTATAGAGGGCGGACCTTTAAAAATACTGCGTTTTAAGGTCCGCCCTGCTTCTTTCTCTAGTTTTTATGCTACGAAAATAAACCCTGTTCAAAATGTTCGCCTTGTAATAGTAAGATATCTGAAATATAGAGGGCGGACCTTTTATTATACTGCGTTTTAAGGTCCGCCCTGCCTCTTTCTCTAGTTTTTATGCTACGAAAATAAACCCTGTTCAAAATTTTTCGCCTTCTAACAGTACGATATATGAAAAACAGAGGGCGGACCTTTTATTTTACTGCGTTTTAAGGTCCGCCCTGTCATTTTGACTAGTTTTTATGTTACGGAAATAAACCCTGTCCAAAATGTTTGCTTTCTAATGGTAAAATATCTGAAAAACAGAGGGCGGACCTTTTATTTTACTCCGTTTTAAGGTCCGCCCTGCCTCTTTCTCTAGTTTTTATGCTACGAAAATAAACCTGTTCAAAGTTTTCGCCTTGTAATAGTACGATATCTGAAATACAGAAGGCGGGGCTTTTATTATACTGCGTTTTAAGGTCCGCCCTGCCCCTTTCTCTATTTTTCATGCTACAGAAAAAAACCTGTCTATAATTTTCTCTTTGTAATAGATAGATCAAAATGGGGGATTAAGGTTTTACATAGGAATATCTAGGAAAAAATCTTCTTCTTAAGAACAACAATGTCATGATTAGTCATATTAATATGGAAGCATCATCAGTTAGTGTAGATGTACGTTTGTTCAAATCATGACCCCCGGGGTAGGGTGGGGTCACAATGGGGGATCAAAGTTTTACATAGGATATATATAATATAAAAATCTTCTCCACAAGAACAACAAAGCCATCTTTAGTCAGATTGATATGGAAACATCCTCAGGTATTGTAGATTCAAATTTGTTTAAACCATGATAACAGGTCATATAAAATTAATTTTCCGCCGGAATATGGCTGAAATATAGCCGACTCGGCGTTAAGCCCTAATCAATCAAACCATGACCCCCTAGGGGTAGGATGGGCCACAATGCACTATCAGGGTTTAGCATGTGAATGTGTAGGAAAAATATTCTAAAACCTTTTTTTCAGGAACAACAAAGCCATGTTTAGTCACATTGATATAGAAGTATCTTGAGGTAGTGTAAATTCAAGTTTGTTTAAATCATGACCCCGAGGGGTAGGATGGGGCTAGCGCTATATCTATAAAAATCATGACACCTGGGGTAGGGTGGGGTCACAATAGTGATTAATGTTTTACATTGGAAGATATGTTAGAATAAATTTACTGATGAAAAACAGCAGGGCCTTATTGACTCAGGTGAGCGTTGTGGCCCATGGGCCTCTTATTTTATGTCAAGGTCTTGGAAAATCGTAGGACGATTCTTTTATAAAAGGCAGTGACGAATCTGAATGTATAATGGTAGTACAATGTATATTTATCGAGAATATATTCACCACATACAATCAAAAGATACGTTCAGATTTATTATCCATGTATATCACAAAAATGTTATGTTAGAATGATCATTAGTTGTACTGTATCCGTATCTATAGACTTTGATTCATATAGCATGAAAAAGAGGGAGTATTTGTTTCTGCATTCATACAATGAATTGGGAAAATAATCACCTTAAAAATAAGAAAGGAGTCGCCCCCCCCCCCCCCCATCTGGAATTTGCAGAGTTATTAAAAGTATATACTGAAGTAAATAAAAAAGCACTTTGGGCCCCCTTAGAAAACGTGGACCCTACCATCACCACCACGAAATAGGTGTTTTTCACGTTTTGGAAATGGAATTGGATTAAACTTTTTTTTTTCTTCCTTGACAAGAAATTTTTGGGTTAGAAATTTTTTTGATTGGGATGCCCCCCGCCCCCCCCCCCCCCCTGGAAAAATTCTTGATCCGCGCCTGTATAATCATTATTCAAAATTGTTAGGTAATATCCGAAACAACATATGTGCAATGTATAGCATTTATGAAAATCGAACTTCAAAAATTCTGTCATGACTACATGAGACCGATTGTATTATTTCCTCCATGGTTACCACGGAGAATGACTGAGGACTTCGAAAAGAATAATTTAAGGAGATTGGCAAAGTTCCTAGCTTTCGTAAAGAATTTTTCAAAAACTCTTGAGCAGGTGTAGTGGTACTCATCTTCCCAAGTCAAGGGTTTTTGATCCGCTCCGCTCCACTTAAACATATGTGGAGCGGAGCGGATCAAAAACCCTTGACTTGGGAAGATGAGTGGTACTAAACAATACACTTTATTGGTTTTCACCGCGTAGAAAATTCTACACGGGAGATCACTCTCAATCAAGCTCCATACAGCTCAGTATTACTCCATATCATTATTCGTAGGGAAACAAGTCCCGGAGAGTGTGGAGTATGACTCTCAGTCATACTCCATACAGTGTCAATTCTCCGGGACTACTTGGTATGGAGTTGTAGCGTAACGTAATACTGAGCTGTCTGCAGCTTGGACTCTCATGATGGAAAACCCCATGAATTACCTTTTTTTCTCCGGATAACCGTGAGTTGCCACTTTCCATAAATGAATAAAATAAATAATCATAAATAATCAGCGTTTTATAAAAGAAATATATTTTTGATTTAAAATTAGACTGAAACGCTTAAAGGTCGACATCACGAAAATGTACATATCATGTAGCTTGAAATGGGAAATATGACGCACGCTTGACAACGTCCCCAGAAACAATCAGTATATTTCTGGGTGATTGGGGGAGGGGGGGGGGGGTTATAGCTCAAATTAATGTAGAAAATAGAAATTCCTTGATACGCAAAAAAGGAAGAGGATCAACTGATGTTCCCTCCCCCTTCCCCCGTTTATACAGACGTGAGATACATAAATGACTTGTACATGGAACTGGACATTCAACTTTGACCAAAATGCTTCATGTCGGTAATAAAAGAAAATATTTTACAATAATGATTTCAAATTTTAATCGGTCATGCAATACAGCCTGCTAGATTATCCCACAGTCTGTCTATTATAGTCACAGTAAAATGTGTAATTTCTTCTTCTTTCTTTTTCTTTTGGCAAAAAAAAAAAATACAAAAATGAAATATTATTTCATGTGTAGTTCATTATGACGAGGAAGAGTGATATTTTTATAAGAAAGAATTAAATCCAAACCATGATTATACTTTAAATCTGATGTATATGTTTTCAATATTGAATTAGTAACCTGTTTTAAGCTTTAACATTACATGTATTTTGTTTCTGCAGTAAATACAGATCGAATACAACATTAGGCTATATATTACCCTATCCACAAATAAAGGGCAAAATATTATTATAAACTGAAAACAAGTTAATTGTTAAAACTAAAGGGAAGCATATACATACTTTTATTTTTTATCGGTCTTAGTATTAAACTCTACAATTGGAGTAAGAAATTTCTTTAAATATTGTAATAAAAATAGACTATATATAATTATATCACAATTTTGATGTGTACGCATGAATATCATAACAGTATTATAATTTGTTCTTCAGCATAATTTATTAAAATAGAGAATTCATATCTATTGATTTAAAGCAAACACATGACCATTACATTGTCATTGCTATCTGCCGCGGGCTCTACCTGCGGGTACCTGTCAGGTATACGAATACTTCACACCCCCATTGTTTTATTGCCTATACACACCGGCAGATTTCACACCTTTAATCGTCCTAATTTACACAAAGCAAATGCTGGGGAAAAACAAACACAAGCCCAATAAATGCGACATTTTTTTTAAAATCATTGCCCTAAACGGTATTGCTAAAAGCACACTAAACATGGAGTAGCAATTCCTGTCCTAAGAGATATATTGTACAAAAAATAAACACAACAGCTAGGGTAAATCCTTAATCTTTCTTCATATGATATGAATAAACTCTCTTTAATTTTATGTGTTTAAGTCAAGAGTAAAACATTTTGCACCACCCGGACCTTTAAACTTCGGCGGACCTTTTCTTATACGGGCCGGACCTTTTCTTATAAAAGGCGGACCTTATATGTTATCGTATTAGGTCCCCCCGGACCTTTAAACGAGGCGGACCAAATATTATGCGACAACGGTCACCACAATAGGTGAGAACAGCCGTATACCAGGTGATTGGTCACTAATTACTATACACAGCCAAAGGCGATAACGGCTGTTTCACGGGTGTAGATGACGACACACTAATTACCGTATGCATATTTGAGTTATTTTTTGAAAAGTTTTTGATAAAAACATGTACTTTGAAATAAGAAAAAATACACTTCCGAGTAACCGAGTATCATTTCTAGTATTCGATACTCGGACGTTCGATCGATTAACCGGGTACTCGTTGACATCCCTAATACATGTAAATATACAATATAAATAAGGATTTTTTTACAATACAAATGGAAAAGTTCTAATATTGCAATGGCAAAACTTCCAATGTTTCTCCATGAAATATATGGAGATAACGAACAGTATTCAAGCTCAAAAGTCCATTAAACAATACAAATTTTGGAGCAGAGCAAAACGGACCTAAACATCAGAGGTGGGATCAGGTGCCATTATAAGATCTATATGGCCATGACTGGAATTATACATTTTTTGCCAGTGATCTTGAACTGCTCTTATGACCTAGTCTTGAGATCATAACACACCCTCAGGTGTGTCAAGTATGAGCATCCAATGCTTCTGAATATTTAGAGTAATGTCCGGGATACAGATATATTATAGTGGCCAAATATGATGTCTGCTGTGCAAGTGGGTCAATTAGACGTGGAATTGGACACAAAATTAAAAGGATGCGGAGTAGAAAATAAAAAGAAATGAATGATGCAAAGGAGAGAAATAGAAATTGCCTGGTTTCTTTGAGTGTCTAGATATTTACATGGAACACAGTTTACTTACCCTGTGAGGACTGGACTACCTTACTGACACACAAGCTCTGTTATCAAATGACACAATTCAAATCAGTTCAAGTGAATAAATAAAATTACAAACACAATCTCTTACTCAATTGATAGAATAACATTATTACTTTCCAATCACATGATATTTTTTGCGAACAAGAACAGATACCTCATCCATTCCCCAGATAAGTCATTTTCTGTCGTTTGATTTTCACAGTAATGTATATATCGCAGTATACTTAAATCTTTCCTATTTTTGGTTAAACTAAGCATCAGAGGGCAACAGAAATATGCCATTTCCAAAATTTTTCTAGGAGGATCTTTTATTATAATAGCATAAATTTATCTTATTTGTAAATAAAACTTAATTACTAGTCTTGCATTCAATCAGAATTAGAAATTTTGTGAACATAATTATTTTATTTTATCAACAGATTTAAAATTCGACGAGGAGAAATCAAACTATTAAAACATTTTCACTCGAATTCAAATAAATAATATCTATAATCATTTATACAAGTTTAAAATCGTTAAGGTTGTATTTAACAGCCATTTTTGTGAATTTTTAAAAATCTTTTTCAGTATAGAGAAGTTAGGTCTTCATGATACTAGTATTGGATGTGGAAAGCTTCTTAAGACACTTTGTAGATAAATCTAACATAACTTGTTATGGCTCTGAAGTACATAGATCTAATTGTTGTTTTTTCTTTTTTGTTTTTGTTTTCTTTTTTGACACTAGGGTGAACAAGTTTTTATGTCTAACATAGTATGTTATGGCAGGGTGTATAATCTCTAAGGTCTAACACACCATGTAATATCAAAATGTACAACGTCCTACTTCTAACATAGCCTGACAGGGTCTACGACCTCTTAAGTCTAACATGACATGTTATGATAGAGTCCACAAGCTCCTGTGTCTAACATACCTTGTAAAGACAGGGCGTACAACCCCTCAAGTCTAACCCACCTTGTTTTGAGAGGGTACACGCACAGCCTATTCATTTTAACATTTTTTACTCAGTCAATAAAATATTTTATAATACATCCCTACATTTAACTGATTTTACAAACTAAACAAAACAAACACCATGGAATGATTCAAACAGCAGCCCCTTGCTATACCAGATACTTAATACTCAGATTTAATTCAAAAAACACAAGGAGTTCTTGTCCATATTACGCAAGCATATTTGAACTTGGAATTTTAAAAGTTGATGCCGAATATCTGAGAGTTAAACTAAATTAATATAGAGTTGGTCTTCGTACCAAATTTTATTTTTTCTGTATGATAGATTTAGAGGATTTCCAAATTAATACAAATTATCTTTACTTTAAACATACTTTTCTCATCGCGTGCTATGTAAACAATCAAGAAAAAAAATCATGGTTTGCTTAACGAGTTTGCATCATTAAATCGAATAATAAAACAAATATTGCTGTTTTTGACATCCTTTAAGTACAATATTCACCTTGCCCATCTAACGACTGGATGTACAACCTCCTAAGTCTAACATACCTTGTAATGACAGGTAGTACATCCCCTCTATAGTCTAACATACTTTGTGATGAAGGATAGTACAACCTCTTAAGTCTATTATACCTTAAAATATTAGGTAGTACAGCACCTTAAGTGTAACATATCTTGTACTTACAAGGTGTACAATTTCCTTAGTCTAACACAAATTGTGTCAGGGTTTACGAGCTTTTATGTCTAACATACTTTGTAATATGGAAGAGTGTCAATCCTCCTCAATCAAACATACCTTGTAATGACAGGGTATATAAACTCTTTAGTCTAATCTACTTAGTTTGGACAGAGTACACGTACAACCTATTAAATCTAACATACCTTGTTATGACAAGGTGTACAAGCTCTTTAGACTAACTGTTTACATATCTTTGTTATAACAGGGTGTGCAACATTTTAAGTCTAAAGGCCGGTACACACAGTAAGATTTGTATTATAATACACGTACTTTTCTGTACACGCGTTAATACAATTTTAAAAAAATTGTAAAAAAAAAAAAAAAACGTAGATAAATTTACATGCTGTTTTCCCTCAATATTTCTCTCAAAATAATTTCAGTAGTCTTTGAACCACTCTTAGTTAAAATTTCTTTATTTTTTAGTTCTCTACCATAAAAACACAGACATTTTGTATTTTTGCATTTGTCTGAGTCGCTTAGATAAGAGGAAGAAATTTATGGCATATATTATGATATTCTATGTAATTATGGGAACCTATTTTTATGTATACTGTGTAATAAGATTTTTATGAATCCAACCGCTATAAGCCTCAGTTTTTTCACGGTTTAATGTCTTTTGCTTCACGGATTCTATTTGAGCACATGTCTCCGTCATTGTCATTGTGATATACTTGAGCGCGACAAAAGTGATTTCTGTATACCTCTATCAGGAAAAAAGTTATCAAAAGATAATATATAAAAAATATAAACTGAGCAGGCCAATACATTACAAAGTGAGATAAACACAAATGCACCTTCAATGAAATAAAACGTAAACAAAAAGACAACGTGAGATATACATGTACCACACGCCGCATCGAACAGCTAAAAGCAATCAGGTGTAGCGAATACGAAGAGTTTATATACCTCAGTGCTGATAAAGGAGATAGGAAAACTAATATGGCGTATGCCTATTTACGAGTCGAATAAAGCAATGTTCCATTTTAATACAAGTCTTAGCTGATCTTTTATACCGACCAATCAGATGGTTCTGTATATACAGCAGGGTCATGTATTAAGCATACTATTTTTATTTATATTTATTTCACCTATTCCTTTGACTCGAAAATTTCTTAACAGTTTACACAGATACAGATTTCCATTGTTACAAAGTATATAATACGTCATTAAACTTCTTCCTTTTATTTTAGATCAGATCAATGCACAAATACAAAATGTTCGTGCTATTTCATTATTATATTAAATAAAGGAATTACCACAAAGAGTGGTTTAAACACCGCTGAAATTGTTTTCATAGAAATATTGGAGGTTAATAGCGCGTAAAATTATCTTCGTCTATTAACAATCTTATAAATTTTTTTTATTAGAATGTGTACAGGATAGTTCCATAATACAAAAAGTATTATACTACTTGTATTAAAATACAAATCTTCCCCTGTATACCGGCCTTAACATACCTTGTTATGGCAGGGTATACAACCTCTTTTAAAAGTCCAACTTACCGTATTTTGACAGTACCCAATGGAAGTACATGATGATGATGATGATGACAATTTAGAAATAAACGAGTAGCAGAAAATTGATAATAAAGTTCTATCCATCACTACAGGTAAAACAACAGAGGAGAGATGGCTAAATTCAGTTATCAGAACATTATCTATCATGTTTGTATACTTTATGGACTGTTTTGAAGTGGGGTATTAGATAATGATAGCAAGTTTGCCATACAAAACGTATACAAAATCCGTAAGAAACCACCTGTCTTTATCACTTAAGGTGTATCCAGCTTAATATGATTGTGGGTTCAAAATAGTAAATCTGTATTAATTTCCATTTATATATATATATATATATATAGAGAGAGAGAGAGAGAGAGAGAGAGTAAGTTATTGCCTGACGCCACGTGTATAAGGATTATTTTTTTCAAGATCCGAAACTAAGCGATCATTCTTAATTAGTCAGCCCCCGGGCTGACTAGTTACGGTGGGATGAAACTGCAAATGCGCTTGCGTAATTTGGAATTCTGGGAAAAAGATGTACACGACTTGTTCTAAAGAAACTCGTGCTATTTGCTCCAACCAAAGGGCGTGATTCTTCACAAACACCCTCTAAACAAAGACGCGACCTCGATCTATTTATACACTGCATTGTTCTTCGTCGTTCTCGACGAAAAATTAAAGAAGAGATTGTTCTAAGTGGGAAATATGATACTATGAAAATATTTCAGTGCTTCTTATAGAAGATGAGAAGTTTATATGCAGAGCACATTTAACACTTGATATATATACCCAGAAAAAGTCAATCGCCGTTGCAAGTTCACGGATTTGTGTGTATTCCTCTGAATGCCTGATGCAAGACTCCCTTGATCAATACCTTGCATAAGACATGTACGCGTCAGATTCACACAATAATCCACTTGCACAAAGGTTCCAAAACAGTGAAAAAAAGAATCTCTTTTCACTTTAATGACGAAAGTTATGAAAATGTCAGAAGATCACTTAAGATGTGTAAAGTCTTATAATTTACACGATGATAGACATGTAAGTACCGCTTGTGCACGTGAACCGCGCCCACAGGTGAGAAACTGACCACAGTAGAACTGCGATAGTTGAGAGAAACTGCGCATATTTATAGACAGCCCCCCCCCCCCCCAATTAGAGAGAGTGAGCGAGATGGAATCCAGTATCATTTTAGGGTATACGTACTGTATGTATAAAATATTTTGAATTTTCCAGTTTATTACTTTATTTTGGAAGCAATTATTTTCTTTCCTAATAACATTAAAATGAATGTTTAAATTTAGAAATTGAATTAAATATACATACAGTATGCACCCCTCCCCCTTCCCATTTCATGCATTGCCTCGAACATGCACGATTAAAAACTTTTATCTAATAATAATTAACACAATCTAACCCAAGGTCTACCTTCCTTTTAAGCATCATAATCTATATCATTTATAAAATTTAACAGTAAAATTGAAAACGTATACATTCTTCAACATTCAATGATTGGGATCATAGTGGCTTTGTTCATTTCTGAGACGAACTTTATCTCATGGCTGTAGGAACCGGGGGGGGGGGGGCACGGGGGGGGGGTGTGTGCCCAATAATTTTTCCGATATATAGACTACTATAGAAAACATAGCTACTATATGCTTGTGCCCCCTCAATAAAAACGTCTGATGACCTTTTTTTTTTTTTTATTAATTAATTTTTTTTTTGCTTGTTAAGGAATTTTTGGTAGTTAATAGTGTCCCTCCAACTGAAAATGTATGGCTGTGCCCCCCCCCTCCCCAAACTGATTTTATTGCTTCACACGAGCCTGTATCTGATGTCTGCGCCCAAGAGAAATTAATTGGAGGTCATCATAAAGATCACGATGTAGTCTAACTAAAATTTATTCTATGTTTTATTATTTATGTACAGCATTATGTGACAAATAAGAAAACGACTGGGCGAATTTTAACTTAGACGACAATGAATTTTAATGAACACAACATGATGGATAAAACAAATCATAAACCGTCACAAAACAAGAAAGAAACATTCTGTATTCCAGTAGCTGACTCTCAGCTTTTTTTTAAAAAGCTAACCTTGTGAACTAGATTTCCTGGAAGCTGATTTACACTGGAATTTGTTACCTGCATTTAAACAAATACAGGTTGCAGAAGAAAGAATCATATTACTGATGCAAAATAATGTGTTTAATTCCTTCAGTGTTTTTGCATGCACGTGTTTATTCTTTGCGATTCTTTGTACGGACATCTCCGTGTAACATTTTTTCTGCGTTTCTAAACTACTGGATCAGTCCATTTGCCTTCTACGAAAGGGGTGACACATGTCAAAACACGCGCCAAATGTCACATGTAAATTATCTTCGCGCCTTTTTCTTGGATTGTTCTATTGAATGGGTGTGATAACTTCTATGGAAATAAATTACGTTTATTCTTTTAACCTGATTCTTAAGCTTAAGATTTTTTATTAACAGTAAATTTTATCTCATTTTTAATAAAACATATGCAGGCAACAATAAAGCAATGGATTTGCTGATTAATCTTACTATTTATCCCATAAGTGAACTAGTCCAATCATAAGCAAACTCCCTCGACCTAGTAAATGGGACATCCCTTCTTGATTCAGTGTGTTTATCACCTTTCTTTCAGTATTACATTTATCAATAATGTAAGTTACAAGTTTAGTTTTTTAAAAAAAGCTTAGAATGTCAGCCAGTAGCATATTATTTCATGCTTTGTGATGAACAAGGATAGTGACAAGAGTAGGTCAGTACCCATAGAGGAATGGGCTTAACTCCCGTAAGGTTCTAAGCAAAGAATCGGCAAAATGAAGAAGACATCATGAACTGTACTTGATTTCATTTCATATAAAAGTACGTTATTAGGTCACCTGAGTCACTCAGGTGACCTATTGCTATCCGTTTTCGTCCGATGTCGTGCGTTAACTTTTGAACATTTTCAACTTCTCTCCAAAACCGCTTAACCAATTTCAACCAATTTTGGCATATAGTATCTATGGGTGAAGAGGAACAAAATTTGTGAATTTCATGGTCCCTGCCCCCTGGGTCCCGAGGGTGGGGCTAAAACCACCAAAATTGATACAATCTTTAAAATTCTTCTTCTTTACTCCTGGACACCAAGCAGTCAAACTGTTGACATGATTGTAATAAGCATTGGGCTCTCTACCAAAATTGTAAAATTCATGGCCCCAGGGTCAGGGGCTCTGGTGCTAGGGTGGGGCTATATAGATCATATAGTGAAAGTGCATTATTTCTTTGAAAATCTTCTTCTCTGCTCCTGGGTATTAGGTAAACTAACTAAGTACATAGTTATGTTGAGCAAGACTGCCTCTTCCAAATTGTGAATTTCATGGCCCCTGGGTCAGGGGTTCTGGTGTTATGGCTGGGCTCTGTTGATTATATAGTGAAAACGCATTAATTCTTTGAAAATCTTCTTCTCTGCTCCTGTGTATTAAATAAACTAAGTGAGTGGTTATGATGAGCATGGCTGCCTCTAAAATTGTGAATTTCATGGCCCCTGGGTCAGGGGTTCTGGTGTTCGGGCGGGGCTCTATTGATTATATAGTGAAAATGCATTAAATCTTTGAAAATCTTCTTCTCTGCTCCTGGGTATTAAATAAACTAACAAAGTACAAAGTTATGATGAGCAAGAGTGTCCTTCCAAAATTGTGAATTTCAAGGCCCCTGGGTCAGGGGTTCTGGTGTTAGAGCGGGGCTCTATTGATTATATCGTGAAAATGCATTAATTCTTTGAAAATCTTCTTCTCTGCTCCTGGGTATCAAATAAACTAAGTGAATGGTTATGATGAGCATGGCTGCCTTTTCCAAAATTGTGAATTTCATGGCCCCTGGGTCAGGGGTTCTGGTGTTCGGGCGGGGCTCTATTGATTATATCGTGAAAATGCAGGCAATTTCAGAGTAAAAAGTTTTAATAAGCAAGGGTATTTTTACCAGAATTTTGAACACTGGACCAATTAGTCAAGTGTTCTGGTCCTGGCCAGGGCTCTATTAATTTGTATTCTACTGAGTGAAGTCATTCCCCTTTGCCATTCACCTTTGATAATTAATCACTGTAGGTAATGTATTTGAAAGGTTAATAGAATAAGAGAATTATTCAAGAACATTTATTGTATGATACAAAAAGTACTTTCTTAGTCTAAATGATCAGGTAGACTTGGAAATAATACATGAATAATAATGAAACAAAAATAACTTATCTTTTTAAATGTTCTTCAAAGGCCAAGTGAGGTCAATGTGAGAGGTAATAGACATTTTATTAAAAGTCTGCATGGTAATAGTGATAAATGAGGGACAGATAGTTAAGTACTAGAACAATGATTTTGTTGATCTTAATCGTACTATTTTTTTTGCTTTTTTGCAACAAAGCTTCATTTGTCAGTTTATGAATCCTCAACATTGTTGTACTCGGGTGACCGTTAAGGCCCTTGGGCCTCTTGTTATAATTATGAGAAAGGTCCTGAAATCGATTGAAAAGAAAAACTAAACAATTTTAAAACTGCACATAAAGATGTATTTTTAAACTCATTTATAACACATGTACATGTATATGGTAAGACCATCAGCGCGTGAGTTTCGTCCGGGGGGGGGGGGGGGGTATATATTAGTATCTTGTTTTGCTCTAGCTATAAAGTGTACAGTCCATTTACTTTGAGTTCTAGAGCAGCATTGAAGCATTTTTGTCTCAAACACTTCAAGAAAAGGCAGTTAAAACTGTTCATAATTTACTTCGACGGAAAACAGACCAGTCCATAAAAAGAGGCCGTCTCATCGATCTATCACTGACCAGAGAAGCGCGCCCTCTAGTAAGAGAGTACATGTAATATGAATTTCTTTAGAATCATCTTACTATTTTCCCCAAAATTATAATCTACGCTAGCGCACTTTGAGTTTCATCCGAACGTAACTTGTCAGCCCGTGGGCTAACAAATAAATGATTGAATAGTGGCATGTCTTAGATATTCGTTAATCTGTAGTATTTGGTTATGAGATTTGAGAAAGTCAATTGTACAACTTGTGTAATGAAGTATCGCAACTATGTCGCTCCTTGATGATGGAAACGTTTAGCACCTCTATTGCTTATACGTTCCATAGAAATTGATTAGTCAGGCAAGCTTTTTGAAAAGCTATTACTTGTCACTATAATAAATCAAAGTTTTCAAAGTAATCAGTATAGTTAATCATAGTTTTCAAAGTTATCACTATAGACATTCAAAGTGTAAAAGTTATTACTTTAGTAAATCAAAGTTAAAGATTTATCACAACTGTATATAATGTTCTGTGATATGTCTCAATTAATTTCACAGTGATTGCACAATATAGTCAATATCCAGTTTTTCAGATTTTCTCATTTACCAAAGTTATCTGTTGATGTCATGTACTTCAAATAATTCCATGCACACTGCATGCAGTACAGTTTATTTTAAATTTTATTTTTAGTGATTCTTTTTGAAACCTCATTTTTTTCAAAGACTGTTACTGGCTTAACATTTCTGAAAAGAATATTGTTTGTCTTTCATTTTACTTGATCTTTTTTTTTATATAAGTAAATCACAAAATATTAATATCATCAAGATGTTTTGAGTTATCATCTTATATACACATATGTATCTTTCCAGATACTTCACTATATATTAATATAACATATACATGTATATTCAGTATATCTCTTGTAGATGCATTCATCAATGATTATAAAATTAATCACTGCTCATTATATTTAAGATCAGGTTTGTTCTATCATTTGGTCATTTGGATCTTCCTCCTTCTTTTGTTTCATGTATGTAAATTTTATTTGCTCCTCCGGGGGCCCAAATTGGATTAATAAAATCTTGTATAGAACGATGTAAAGTATATCTCAATGTCGAGTTGAAGGCCACAGCAAGCGTTTTCTTCTACTCATGTAGAAGTTTTTTTTTTAAAAAAAAAAAAATAAATTCTGCTTCATATAAATACAAAAATAGGTCTGCTAATAACAGGGCGCAATTTGAACCCATGGGAATTCCATTTCAAATTGTTGAAAGACCTGATCTCCAAAAACTACATAGATATTATCAATCAGAAACTCAAGCATATTTTTTAATATCAACTTCAGAGTACTTGTGGACAATCAGAATTCTTAATAACAAAATAGCTTTGCAAATGACCAATGACAAGGAAAGTATATTTACGAGTTCAATTTTTTATTGAAAAAGCAGGTATTGAAATAATTATTTAAATAGTGGTAGAGAGTGCACTTCATAACAACACTACATTGTTACCACTATTGAAATACCGACCACTATTGAAATAGTTATTTAATGTGAAAATGCATTTCAAAAACAAAACTACATTGCATCCACTATTGAAATAACAATCATCTTTAAAGTAACTATTTCAATAGTGGTCGTTATTTCAATAAACCGACATTAAAACAACAACCACTATTAAAATAAATAAAAGGATATAAAAAGATAAATGTTAGCTTGGGAATATTCAAATTATTGGTAAATTACAATGTGAAGTGAAGGCCGTTTTTATGGTTGCATTTAAATTTCTCATATAAACTTTGAAAACTCAAAAGAAAAGTTCGTTTTAATTGAAATATAATCTTTTGTTATAAAACGAAAAATACATTTTTGGTTGTTCTCTATTCTCTGATGAAACATAACCATATTCCCATTAGAAAGTCTTTCCACATAATTATCAGTCTTTGATTAGGTATTTTAATGTTATTTAATGTTAGTTCAATAGTGGTTACAACATTGCAATATACCTGGTGACCTGAACAAATTAGGTACTTCGGTTAAATCAATAATTCTACAAAAAGGAAAAACATACAATTACGTGTCATATCTTAAACTCAGTAAATTCACTCAAGTTGGAAAACATAATGAACAATTAATTTTAATAGTGGGCGTTATTTCAATAGTGGTTGTAACCTGGTTTTGGATTTGAAATGCAATCTTAGCCACTATTGATATAATTATTTCAATGGTGAACATTATGTCAATAGTGTGTGCAATCAGTAATCCTGAAGTTTCTCCTTCACTGCTGTAAATATTTTAGTGAGGAGTAAAGAAAGAGGCTTGGCAGAACACTTACTGGAACCCGATATATTTATCTTTGTTTGTAAGGATGGAAGAACCTTTAACAATTTTTCCATATTTGGAGTTAAGGTTAAAAAAAGAACTAGTTTAGAAGTCAACTGTCATTATTGCTTTCGATGACAGCATTATGATTTTCATAAGAAATGAAGGAGAAAAAATATTTGAGCGTAAATTTTATTGGATAATTTTAAATTCTAAACATTTGAAAATCAAGCATGCCTTGTACACATGTAAGTCAAACCTTCGACAATAATTTGTAGTATTACTCATTCGTAGTTTTCATGTTCATTCATGGTTTTCATCACCAAATAAAGACAACGATGAAAACATTCCTTTTCTGAACAATTAACACAGTGTTTGTCATGCGTCATAAAAGCTCCAACAAAACGGAATTTTGTCACCCAATAGATGCCTTTCTATTGGCTACTGAATAGTCCTCTTCATCTCATCGAATAACTGTGGCCTTGATTATGCACCTCCAATTCAATTGTGATAACAATAATCCAGTGCTTCCTCCTTGAGGTTTTATTCAAGGTATCAAAATAATCTTGAATCTTATATTAATTTAAATTATTCGCAAAGGATGAACCAGAACTGGTCATTTGATGGAGTGTATGGCAGAGTTTACTATCCAGTTTTGGGTTTTGTGTTGGTGGCGTCTATTATCTTGAATTGTGTGTGTTGTTTTATAATGATGAAGGATAAAGCATTTCGAAAACAAGCCCAAAGTTCCATTTTCACGACGATATCATTGCTGGAGCTTGTTACTGATATAATGTATATGTATGGAATGTTCTCAAGAAATAATTCCATGTACAGTTGTATCGCAGTGCATCTTTCCATCTGCGTGGCCAGACATTCTATAATATTGCTTCTTCTATATCAATGCATAGAACGGATGTGTGCTTTACAACTTTCCTTTACGCACTGTTTTAAAATCTTGAGTACATGTAAGTCTAGGGCGATTTTTCTAGGATTTTCCATCACGTTTTCGACGGTTCTTATTCTGCCACTTTTGATGATTTTCCCGCGGGAAAGTTCGGCATCTTGTGGAGTACATGATATTTTAGGTTCAAATTCAAGATTTTTCTTGGATTATCACAGAACAATTTTGTCCGTGGAAATATTGGTCATGCTAGTCTTATATACATACATCACAATTAAAATGAAGAGGAAAATTACTAGAGTTCAAGGTCTTATCAAAACAAAGAGCCAACAAAGAGAAGCTGGAACTAAAGAGAATGTAAAAGTAGAGCCTTCAAATAACGTAGTATTTGTAAAGTCTATAACAGTTGGTCCTAACGACATTTACCAGGAGAATAGTCAAAATCGAAAGGATATAGGCATCAGATCATCTCTTAAACTCGAAACCCAAAATGATTAAGAGCACGGAGTCAATGCATAAAAATGCAACAGAAACATCTGAGAGAAAAGAAAATGAGAGAAAAACAAGTGTATCTGGCAAACGATGGCAATTAAAAGCTTTCAAAATGTTACGATCTGCAGTTCTGGCTACAGTTGTCCCTGCCCTGCCGATGATTGTAGCACAGCTGATAGCTTACATCAGACCAGCGATTCTAAGTCAAAAGTCAGACGTGATGATATCTCTGTTCAATATTATCCACTCTGCGATATTCCCAGTAATGTTTATAACTTCAATGAAACAGTTCAAATGTTGTTTGAAATAAAGACTCCTCATGGAAAATGGACCGAAAACCTGGGAAAGGAATCTTTCCGTGTAATATCAAATTGACTTTTGAAAGTTTAGTTATTTACACAGTAGATTAAAGTATTATAGTGTAAATGTACCTGTACATAGTGATATATTGCAATTAAAAGTAGTCTTAAATTTGTTTTAAAATACTTTAATTACTGGTGTTTTTGTACCAAACCTTAGGTCTACAAGGAGTGTCCCATGAAACAAAAGAATTCTATGGACCTCCAAATTAACATAAATTCAAATAATTGAAGATATCTTTTCTTTAACTATTTGAAGATAAGAATTCAATCAAATAATGAATGGTATCTTCTATTCTGAATTGTTGGTGAGTGCATAATTCAATTGTTGATATTAATTTGCTAAATTAACGCGCGCAATAATTGCACTATTGTTCTTTTCAAATGAATTAATAATATTGTAATATCAACAATAAATAGAGGATATTCAATGTTTTGTAGATGAATATGGAATTTATTTCACGAGTGGGACAGGATTTTTTGATATTTTCACGAGTGCGAAGCACGAGTGAAAATATCAAAAAATCCTGTCTCACAAGTGAAATAAATTCCATATTCATTTACAAAACATTGAATTTTCTGTTTATTACATTTTCTGTGATTTTCCCTTTGCCTCTATCTTTTCTTAACACAGTATCATAGGCTTGTCAGTTGACATCATAGTTGAGTGGTTGAGACGTCATAGCTTAGCAGTTGTGTAATTGAAAACATTACATAGCATGGACTTTAGCAACATATTTGGGAAGAAATTTGCAGTTTTAGCTCTATCAAGATGCTTAGAGTTACTATCTCTATCTTATGACAGGCCAGAAATTATTTTTTACTTACTTTGATATCCTTTCACACTGTGAGAGAATATCATTTTGGTATCCTTTCACACTGTGAGAGAATATCACTTTTATTCAATAAATAAATCACAGTATTTCACTGTTGAAAATGTAATAATTAATAATATTAACTGATGTGCGCAGCAATTCAGTTGAGAACAATACTTCAACTGATGCGCGCTCAACAATAATTAATAATATTAACTGATGTGCGCAGCAATTCAGTTGAGAACAATACTTCAACTGATGCGCGCAATAATTAAATTATTGATCTCTTCCATTGACCAATTACGCTCATCAATTTGATTAAAACGCGCGATTGATGAATTATTGCTCTCTCCAATTGAATTAATGATTATTGTTAATTCGCAACAATTCTTTTGGAGAGAGCAACTGTTAATTCAGCGATACTTTCAATTCAGCATATTCACCATTTATTTGATGATCTCTTTACTACAACTGTTTCTCTTTTCATAAGAATTGCTCCGTTCATTAATCATTCTTTTAATGGATGAGACAACAGACATTGTCTATAAGCCTTCTCCATAAAGTACAAGGAATATCGGTACATCCATATATAAAGTATATTACACTAAAACAAGTACAATACATTAGCAAGTTAGGTCTGGGACAACAAAACATTCAAGTTTGAATCAATTCCGACCAAGGGTTGAAGATTTGTAGTGTGAAAACATAGGAATAGACATGCAGAAGCCAAAATTGCTAAAACCAGTATAGCTTACCTCTACACATGGGCATAACATTTCTAGATGAAGGCCAATGCAGGGGCACTATCAACTACAGTACCAAAAATTCCTTGACAAGCCAAAAAAAAGGTCATTAGACGTTTTACGGCCATGCAATATGAGCAAAACTTTAAACATAATTTTGACAAAGCCTTTTTCGGATATAACAAACTAAAACAAGGGCATCGCAAAGCCGAGCATATCCTTGCAAATGAGCACACAGATCCCAACAGAAATTATTTCTTGCACACTTCCGTCATGCACGCACTCACTCACATACAGGCGTTACTATATCCCCTCCAACCTCGTTGCGAGGGGATAACTAGAACAGATTTTTAAAAAAAGAAAATGAATGTCTCCACTTTCAAGAATATGCAACTGCCATTCCTTTATGCCCTTGATGATATAACCTTTGACATATGACTTAGGTCAAGGTTAAAAAAAACAAAAACAAAACAAAGGTCATCAGCAACAATACACTTAACTCCGATTTATACCAATCAAGGATTCTAAAGTTATATCAGATATCATTTTCATTCACCCTGACCTTTATGATTTAACTGAGAATCAAAATCAAAGCCATCTTGGGTTCATCAGTAACAACATGCTCATTCCGACAATTTTGAATTCATTCATTCAAATCTACCTTTGCACGATAAACATCAACCTTGATTTGTTTGTTGTTGCCCATGTTTTATAAAAAAAAAGTTCATAAACTTGATAAGGTCACTTTTTAAATTAAAGATAAGGGTCAGTGAAAATTTGTACTGGCTCAGGTTAGCTAATCAGTTTGATCTTTTTTCTATGATCTTTATAAAATAAATATTCTTTGACGTTTACCACATGATAAAGGCTGGAGTGACAAATAAACAAAGTAATGAATGTGAAAAAAAAACCTTTATTTTCAACAATATTCATTAACAATAAACAAACAAATCCTTAAGAAGGACTTGAGTTAATTAATGAAAACTCGTCACAACACGAAGGATAAAAACCCTGTACAGTCCACCTGCTTAAGTGACAACACTCAAAAAGGCACACATTTCACTAGTGATTGTATATCAGTTCTACAATATTATTCATTGTTCTCTTTTTGATGATCAAGTGGTTAAAAAAAAGGAATGAAAATTAAATTGTGCTCACCTGAACATTCATTAAACAATTAGTTATCTGCATGTTGAAAGCTATGAAAACAATTTAGTCAGAAATCATGCATGAAATACACAATGCATTTGAAAATGAAACAATGTTAGTCATTCAATCATACTTTGCAAAAATGTATCTATGATGTATTTGAATTTATGAAGCTATGGTTTTCCTCACTGAACAACAGAGTCACGTTTGGTCCTTTAGAATACAGGTCTTTCAGAAGAGGTTTGATGGGCCAGTATAAACGTTCTACAGAAAAAAATGTGCCAAGTCAAGAGTAAAGAGAGTCTATGAACACATACAAACGTTACTGATAAAACTATCTCCTAGCTAAGGTGAGCTAAAAGTCATACATGATAACCACACATATGAAGCAGATTTTTTTTTTAAAAATTATGTACATGTATTTTAATTCACTATTCTTCAGAAATTCAGTTTTGCGTAATGACATGAGACTGTTCAAAGAAAATGATTCTCGCATAAATTTGTATGATTAAGGACAATATATACAACAGTAACCAAAATTTGTTGAAATTTTGTGTGTCTTATAAATACCAAATAGCTATATCTAGTGAAAAATAAAGTGTCGTGAAAATCTAGTGATCTACAGTATACCGGTAACTTAAAGGAACCACGTACTAAAGAACATAAATATATAAAATTAAACTCAGCTTTTAAACTATACTGATTAAAAAGTTTTAATATGATCTTATTAATAAGAATGATCAGAAAAGCTCACTCAAGCTTTCAGCTCAGGTGAGCTGATGAAGTATGACTATGATTCACACAATTTTGGATTAAAAATAATCCAACCCATGAAGACTGATTGCCACTTAGCAGAGTATTATATTGACATTCATAGCTAATGGATATAATGTATAACCTAGTCCTGTTACCAATTCCTGGATTTGCAATAATAATTTTCATAGCAGACATGTTTGCTGAATTTAACATGATTTACTAAAATACAATAGCAATTTTGAGCAACCTATTTACATTATTGGATCAAGGCTATAGTGGAAACACATATTCACACAATGGACATAAATATTGGTTAATCAATATACTTTATTTTTTTTTTATATGAGTTTGTATTGATATGTTTGAGAATAAAAATATTTGAAACTACTTCAAACTAGTCATTTAAAACCACCTATGATAAATTTCTAGTCAATTCATAACACCTTTAGTTGGTGGGAAGAGTGTTTCTTGGACTACAGTTCACTATATTAGAATGAAGCAAATAAATACAAGAAAAAAAAATCTATAATATAAATTGACTTAAAATGATTTTAGCTGCAGGAACTGATCAGTGGTAAAACAATATACCTTCTACATAAAAATATACACATGATTAAAAACAATTCATACAGTACATCAGTACTTCAACAAAACCCTGCATTTCACAACTTGATCATACAAACACTGAATTACTTTTCTTTGGATTCTGGTACATGTATCTAATAGCAACTTTACTTATTCAGATTTACATGTCCATTATTAATTTTAGCAAATATTTTTTGCAATGTACTTCCTTTGAAAAGTGATTTTTTTTCACATACAGTGCAATTGTTGTTTAATGTTTAGTTCTACATTAACTTCTATATTAATTTCATGAACTCATTTCATTTGATACACTGAGTGCTTGACAATCTTCTATACTTGATATATATATATATATATATATATATATATATATATATATATATATATATATATAAAACTGCTTTCAATAACATAAATATGGTACACAAATTCTTTGAAAACATACATGTCATATACAGTACATCAAATTTATTCTTATTTCGGTGAATACTGAAACTTAACTCAAACAAACACAATTTCTGTGCACAGTTCTTAATTTTTTTTTTTGTTTGCTACCTTTTATGAAAATTTAATTTCAGATTTAATTTCTTTTAAAGAAAAGTGTCTCTAATATTATGGAAATGCCAAATGAATAACCTGGATGACTAAAATTGCATAATTTTTCATAATGAATGTCTCACAGAGTTCCTTCATGTCAAAGGTCAAAGAATGTGCTGTACCAAGAGGTCAAGGCCACAGACAGTAAGAGGACAGGCACAGACACAAACAGACCACAGCAACCACACTCCTGAGTCTCCTCCTGTAAAGGTCAAGGTCAGGTATCATTATCAGTTTGTATCACATATTTGTTAAGTAAAGTATCATTACAGTAAAACATGCTTATAGTGAAGTGCCAGGGATATGCAATTTTGATTTGTTATAAACGTTATTTGTTATATCCGTTAAGATAACAATACATTTAAAAACCACAGGGAATGAAAATTGCTTCGTTGTAAGCGTGAACTCATTGTAAGCATGTTCGCTATAACCTTGTTTTACTGTATCAGTTTGTATCATATATTGGTCAAGTGTCATTATCAGTTTGTATCACACATATGTCAAGTACATTATCATTATCAGTTTGTATACACGTTTTTCAAGTAAAGTATCATGGTTTTTTAGTTTGATTTGTGTAAATGTCAAGTAAATTATCATTATCAGTTTGTATCACACATATGTCAAGTAACGTTACCTAAGTAATGATAAAAAGTAATTTTATCACAAAATAAGCATAATTATTAATCTTGGATAAAATATTTAACTTGCTGGATCATTAGATCAGTATTACTTACCTTTGCTCTGTGTTACCTCAAGCACTTGGTACTATTTACCTTTCAGTGTGATTTAAACAAAGTCCCTGTATTATTTGCCCTGGGCAGTCTATACATGTACCTGTATTATTATTGACATCTTCTGAATTGTGATAGACACAAGGAAACAGTATTGATTATCTTTGGGTTGTGATATACACAGGTGATCAGGCAGCTGTTTTTACCTTTGGGTTGTTGTGTATCAGTATTGTTAACCTTTGGGTTGTGTTGTATATACACAGGGGATTTGTATTGTTTACCTTTGGGTTGAAGTATATGCAGGTCATTTTATGGTTTACCTTTCAGTTGTGGTCTACAGGTCTTTTTTATGGTTTACCTTTCAGTTGTGGTCTACAGGTCTCTTTATGGTTTACCTCTCAGTTGTGGTCTACAGGTCTCTTTATGGTTTACCTCTCAGTTGTGGTCTACAGGTCTCTTTACTATTTACCCTTTAGTTGTGGTCTAGGTCTTTTTACCTTAGAGTTAACTTTTCAAGTTCTTTAACCGGATATCCTCTGGGTTATGGTGTTTACAAATACTACCTGCACAAGTTTGTACAGCACCTGACACATTCCTATGGATCTATGGTAAGTCTACATACCGCCACTCTACTGATTACTTCAGATCTCTTTTTAAATACTACAATGCTCACTTTTGAATTCCTGTCAATACAGTTGGTATGTACCCGCCCTCTACTGGAGATTTCTTGCATCAGCTGACAGTTTTCTGTATCATTATGTGAGAAATGTCAAGGAAATTGCCAAAAAATTGCCACAGGATCAGCTGAGCCATATTCTTCTTCCCAAATGCTTAATTAAGTAGATACATGAAATCCCTTAGAGTGACCATCAATTTGATACGTATTGTTTCAATGATTTCAATTTACAGAATACTGACCGAATCAATTTACAAATTTTAGTCTTGTTAAGGTGTTTAGATGCTTACATTTTGGTGTAAAATTGGTACCCCTATTGTCAAGTAACCTTTTTGTGGCCTGACCTTGACATGAGATTTGCAGTTTAAAATCTCCACAATACGGGGATACTTGCAATTCAATTTGAGAAAATAAAGTTTTGCTGTTTTTTTTTTTAATTTATTTAACAAAATATTTTGTGAAATAATCTTTCATAAAACTTCTATATTAAAGTTTGAACCACATACATCCATTCTAGCCCTAGGGAATAAGTAGTGAATAGACATATGAAAATTATTGCACATTAATTACCTGGGGTAATCTGATAATCCTTATAATGAAAAAAAAAATTCACAAGTTTTTTTTTTTACCCTTAGCACTGCTATACATTCTTGATATATTCTTGCTATAAAAGTTACTGCATGCCCAACATTTTTTTAAAGAGAAAAATTTCATTTAATTCTTTCAGACTTCTTAAATTTAGAGAAATAGTACACAAAAAAGTTTGATTCATGTGAAATTTGAGCAAAGGATATAAATGATTGGACTTCCTTTCATGGTCGCTACTTCATCTGTAACCCCAGTACAGTTACAACCCTGATTTTCAACAGCCACCAGCATCATATTAGTGTCCTTAATCCAGACCACTGCATAACTCCTGTCAAAATGAACAAATAGAATGCTAGCTGCTGAAAAACAACAAGTATTAACTTCTTAAGAACACCATACATCTAAACTTAAGTTCTGGGTCGGATAAAATGCAGCCTTTGATTATGCAAGACTTTATAGTGTACAGATCATAACTAATGCACCTCAAATAGTGAATGTAAGATTGGGGGCTGAATTAAACAAGTTTAAGGTCAACTTGATGCTTTCAGACCTGGCTTGTTTATCTCTTTTGTGGTTTCTCAGCATTTCAGATGAACTTTGCCAGTAAGAGTTAAATTCTCAGATCTGTCATTTGTCAGTAAGCTGAAGTTTGACTTTTCTCAGTGAGATTTATATGACTGACAATGTCCAAAAAAAGTAAAGAGCAAACAATAAAAATTAATAGCTTTCACTACTATAAATAATCTGCCATTAAGTAGATCCTGAATTTAGCTATCATTAAAGTGTTTGCTAGACAATAAGAACAATTAATCTTTATATTTTAATTGAAGCTAGAACAGCTGACGATGAGAACATTAACATATGAATTAAGTATAAGGATTCCAATGTTTGCCATTACCATATTTTTGTCAACTAAAAAAGTAAAAGCATTTTTCACATTTATCCATAAAATATACCAGTATAGAGAAACCATAAAAGTAAATAGGTTTGGGCTTCTAACTCATTTTCCTTTGAATTAATATCGCTCATCTCACCTGGTACAGTTGGAGGGAGAACAACCTCTGATGACGCCATCAAGGACAAACCCTTCACCTGTTCTTTTATTACGCTTCCTGAACACTCTGAAGTTGGCTCGATAAGCTCTTTTAGTCATATGACAAGGCACTAACTGGATATCTTGAGGTTCTTTGCGACAATAAAACTTCAGAGCAAATTCCTTAAAATTTGGGTCCATGCTTTCGAATGTTATATTCGGCCCCAGAAACATGCACGTATTATCAGCAACCGGGGCAGCTGGACAGAGATAATAGAGAATCATTTCACACAAAATCATATTAACAATTTTATATGTGAAGTATTCATAATGTCCTGTTATTTTTACTTAAATAAAATGCATTATGCAAACCATGTATTATGCTCAGATTAATCACATTATGTTTCAGGGAAGTCACACTGCTTTTAATCATTGATACATGTACACATAGGAGTAGACAATTTAAACTGATATACATGCTTATCTATAGTCCGAAATATCTGACGTTTTCCTGGCTTTTTTTTTTTTTTTTTTTTTTTTTTTTACAATTTTGATATTTTACATGCCAGGAAAACGTCAGAACCGGCGCCATTACAAAAACTGGAAATTTCGCCTTCTCCAACCGAAGTTGATTTTCAATACTTGCAAATTGAATTAAATGCCAAACTCACAATTTATCGATAGCACAATGCTTCCAGTACTCACCAATATCAATGAAAAGAAAACATAACTCCGCATTTCGATACAGGACTTGCAAGATTTTAAAATGCACAAAATGAAAACAAATCTCGACAGTCAGATAAAATGTTTTCATCTGATTGTATATTTAATAAATGAACCATAAAAACGATGTTGGTGAGTACTAAAAGTATTGTACCATTCATTTAATAAGTTGCGAGTTTGACATTTAGTTCAGTTCGCAAGTATCGAAAATCAACCCGAGAATGCTGCCTCCGGTTGGAGCCGGCGAATTCCCAGTTTTCGTAATGGCACTGGTTCTGACGTTTTCCTGGCACATAAAATATCAAAATCAGAAAAAAACCAGGAAAACGTCAGATATTTCGGACTAGCTTATCTATTACAGATGTTTTGGATATATCTGATTATCACATAGTACTTATACATGTAATTACCAAATGTTTTGGATATATCACATAGTACTTATCAATACCTGATGTTTTGGATATATATTGCACAGTACTTATAATTATCGTATGTTTTGGATATTTATCACATAATACTTATAATTACCTGATGCTTTTTCAGAATAAAACCAGCCACTCAGTCCAATCTGGGACACAGTCCTGTAAGAGCATAGTATTAGTACCTCATTCTTTTAAACTTAGAAATAACATTCTTGCTTAATTTAAATTAATAAATCAAACTGCATTTCTTAAAAGAAAATTTGATATAGTAATTTGACATAGTTTTTAGCTCACCTGAGCCAAAGGCTCAAGTGAGGTTTTCTGATTACTTTTTGTCCGGCGTCCGTCTGTAAACTTTTAACATTTTCGACTTCTTCTCAAGAACCAATGGGCCAATTTCAACCAAACTTGCCACAAAGTATCCTTGGGTGAAGAGGATTCAAGTATATTCAAATGAAGGGCCACGCCCTCTTTCAAGGGGAGATAATAAAGAATTAGTGAAAAATTAATAGCATCTTTTAAAAATCTTCTTCTCAAGAACCACAGGGCCCAGAAAGATGAAACTCATGTGAAAGCATCCTCAGGTAGTGTAAATTCAAGTTTGTTCAAATCATGACCCCCAAAGGTAGGGCGGGGCCACAATGGAGGATCAAAGTTTCACATAGAAATATATAGGAAAAATCTTTTAAAAATCTTCTGATGAAGAACAGCAAAGCCATGATGAGTCATATTTATATGGAAGCATCCTCAGGTAGTGTAGATTCAAGTTTGTTCAAATCATGATCCCCGGGGGTAGGGTGGGGCCACAATGGACGATCAAAGTTTCACATAGAAATATATAGGAAAAATCTTTAAAAAAATCTTCTTCTGAAGAACAGCAAAGCCATGATGAGTCATATTTATATGGAAGCATCCTCAGATAGTGTAGATTCAAGTTTGTTCAAATCATGACCCCCGGGGTAGGGTGGGGCCACAATGGAGGATCTAAGTTTCACATAGAAATATATAGGAAAAATCTTTAAAAATCTTCTTCTGAAGAATAGCAAAGCCATGATGAGTCATATTTATATGGAAGCATTCTCAGGTAGTGTAGATTCTATTTTTATCAAATCATGACCCCCGGGTTCTGAAGAATAGCAAAAGCCATGATGAGTCATATTTATATGGAAGCATTCTCAGGTAGTAAAGATTCTATTTTTATCAAATCATGACTCCCGGGGGTTGGGTGGGGCCACAATGGACGATCAAAATTTTACATAGGAAAAATTTAAAAAGTCAGGAACAGCAAAACCCTGATTGATCATATTTATGTGGAAGCATCCTCAGGTAGTGTATATTCTATTTTGTTCAAATCATGACCCCTGGGGGTAGGGTGGGCCACAATGGAGAATCAAAGTCTTAAATAGAAATATATAGGAAAATATCTTCTTCTGAAGAACTGCAAAGCCATGATTAGACATTTCGATATGGAAGCTTCCTAAGGTAGTGTAGATTCAAGTTTGTTAAAATAATGACCCCCAGGAATAGGGTTGGGCCACAATGGGGGATTGAAAATTTTACATAAGAACATATTGGAAAATATCTTCTTCTCAAGAACTGAAAATCATGTTTAGTCATTTTGATATGGAAGCATCCTCAGGTAGTTTAAATTCAATTTTGTTCAAATGATGACCCTTGGGGGTAGGGTGGGGCGCAATGGCGAATCAAAAGTTTTACATAAGAATATATAGAAAAAATATTTCTTCTGAAGAACAGAAAAGCTATGTTTAGTCATATTGATATGGAAGCATCCTCAGGTAGTGTAGATTCAAGTTTGTTCAAATGATGACCCCTGGGATAGGGCAGGGCCACAATGGGGGATCAGATTTTTACAAAGGAATATATGGGCATTTTTTTTTTTTTTTTAAAATCTTCTCAAGTACAACAAAGCCATTTGTTATATTGACATGGAAGCATCATCAGGTAGTTTAAAATTCAAGCCCCCCCTGTAATCTTTTCAATACTAAACTGATTTGTGCTTTTGCCTAGCCAATGTGCTCTGGTGAGCGATGTGGCCCATGGGCCTCTTGTTCATTATCATCATCAATGCACTGGTATGCAGGTGGAGTATCTTAATATCTATATTTTTTGTACTTACATTATAATTTCCATAAATGACCAAAGTAGAATATTCACAAGTTTCTTTAATGGCTGAAAAATTCAAAGTAATGTACATAATTAACCTTTCTCATCAGAAACACGAATTAAACTACATGCATACATATCTGAAACTATGTAGGTTTTTTTTTGCAACTAGTTCTTTAATAATAAGTCCTGCAAGACATTGTATTCAAGGACAAATTTGCCCTCCCTCAATCTGACTTATAATTAATTTATTGTAAAATTCATTTGCTTGATAAACTAGAATTAAATTCTGAAAAGAATTCTGATTCAAAATAATTGATTTCATTTGAATATACAAGGTCAAAAGAACACAAATTTTAAAGAATAAATTTATTTCCCATATTTCTTTTTTTTTTTCACTATATAAATTCAAGAAATATCCATAATATTTTCCTTTGTAAAACTTACAGTGCAAGTTAGCTTATTTTGGACACTAAACCAGGATAATACTGATTAAAATACAGTAAAACTTGTTTAGTACAAACATGGATATATAGCGAATTTATGACAATTAAGTGAAGTTTTTGCAATCCCCTGCAAAATTCTTAACAATTCCTTGTAAAATTTTATGGATATAACGATCGAACTCGGATATAGCAAATTTTCGGATATAGCGAACTGATTTTGAGTCTCCTAGAAAGTTAAAAATAACGAAATTTACATCTTTTATAAGGAAATTTTCAAAGATCTAAATTTTCAAAATATTGAACTGACATTAATTTTGTTAGTATTTATATCTGAAACTCAATTCATTTGAAAACTACTGAACAAGGTAAATTTTTGTTTTTTATACTTCCTTTGATAATTTGGTAGTCATATTTGAATGAAAAAATCTATATTGGGAATTCCCTATATGCATATTTTATGGAATTCATTATATGGATATAACGAATTACAGATATAGCAAAGTAAATTTGCAGGTTCCCAGAACACTGCTTAAATCGAGTTTTACTGTACAGGAATTAAGCTGATATGCTACCTTACAATCCATGTTTATTGAGGAAAATATCAGTTTAGATGAAAGTCTGAAAGGTGTATGCTGTATGCTTATGACTTCCACACTCTGTTCTATTACAAGTAACAGCATTTTATGTTTAAAACATAGGTGAGCAGCATATTGAAATAAATTGAACAGTGTGGGGCAAATGACTGAGCATCAGCCTTGCATGTTCACCTTCAAATTCAGACTCACTGTTATGTTGACCTTGTTTTATCATGAAGCATCTCACTTTCAGTGAAGGGCAGAGGAGGGAAGCCCTGTCTGTAGACCATACTATTTCAAAGAAGTTAAACATTTTCCTTTTAGCACTATAAAAATCAGAATAGCTGAGCTTTTGCATACTTTGAAAGGTTTATCATATTTCATGAGTGTAGCAGAACTAGACTGGTCCTCAGTTTGTTCTTAAAATGAATATGAGTGTAGCAGAACTAAACTGGTCCTCAGTTGTACTTACACTGAATATGAGTGTAGCAGAACTAGACTCGTCCTCAGTTTCTTCATCATAATTTTCCTTACACTCTGCTTGAAAATCTGTGTAGCTCTCCCTGAAGAAAGCATGGCATTAGTAAATGGTAAAATAAAATTAAAAAAAAAAATTATACTACAAAAAAATGTGTCTGATGTGTCAAAAATTGACCCAGATAAAAAAAAGTAGGTCAAGGTCAAATATTTTAGTGCAGTGCACCTCTTCTTAATTTCATTTTCCATGTTCCAAGATTGAAATCCTTATGTCAAAGGGTTTTCAAAATATGGCCTGGGTAATATGAAGAGGATTGATCTTAACAAAATGGATGAAAAAAATGGCAGAGTGCACCCTGTCTCACCTTATCATTTTCAAAGATTTGAAGTCTCAATGTCAAAGGGTTCTCTTGTTATGGCCTCAACAATATTTGGATAAAGAAGAAAGCAAAAAAAAAAAAAAAAAAACAATGTCCCCCCCTCCCCCAATCCAAAGTGGGAAACATAAAAATCCTGGCAGAATGAAATGTATATACTTTAAAACCTAGACATTGCTCAATCTTATCCCATCTTTTCTTTGAATACAAGTGAAGACATATTGCAATTGTTTGATCAACTTTCCATGAAATAAATTCAAAACAAATTATCATTCTTTTTAAGATTATATATCACAATATTTATATTCCCTCACCTGATAAAAACTCCATCTGCAATTAGCTTAGCCATTAACCCCATATCATTTGTTGTATCTCCAAGAAACTTTGAAACCTGAAACAAGCAGAATTAAAAAAAGAACCCATTATGTGTTCTATTTCCATAGCTACTCTTTGTTTAAGTTGAAAGCCCTAATGCATCTTCCCTTAAATCATAGGGCAATAATTTAGACAATCTTTAATTTTAAGTAATCTTGGATATTTTAAAATCTTTTTGCTTTTTTTCCTGCCCCAGCACTGGTATTTAAGCAAATATGCATACTAGAAAGAACACATATCCCAAGATGGCAAAACGCTTGACAGATTTCAAATTCAATATATATATACATATATATATATATATATATATTTAAGGAATGAATTTTATAGCTACCCATTTTATACTGTATAAACTGGGTTGGGGCAGTTTATGCTTTATAAACCGCGAAGCTATTTATAAAAAAGATTAAACTGTTCCAACCCAGTTTATACCGTATAAATTGGGTAGCTATAAAATTCATTCCTTATAATTCAACTTTCATTCATTTGGTGTAAGAAAAAAAGATGATTGTCCTTAAAAAATGACTTCAATTTGTACAAAATTTGAATGTAACGTCAGGCGGATCGATATATTTTGACGCAAGTCATTGTGACGTAGGCAACCCATTTCATACAATATAAAGTAAATTTTTTATCCAATCAAATACAGCGTCACAACCAGAATCAAATTATATTAGGGATGTCAAATATGTCAATAGTTGATAATCGGTTACTTGGACAATTTTCCAATCGAGTGCCTGGGGTACCCAGGTACTCAGTAAAAATGTAAATACAAGTGTATTAATTTTCGTTTTTTGATAAATATATGTACTTAAAGAATGAATTTAATAGCTACCCAATATATACGGTATAAAGCGGGTTGGGGCAGTTTACAATTTATAAACCACGAAGCGGTTTATAAAAAAGTGTAAACTGTTCCAACCCACTTTATACTGAATAAATTTGGTAGCTATTAATTTCATTCCTTATAATTTAATTTCATTCATTTAGTGTAAGAAAAAAGACGATTGCCCTAAAAAAAAGACTTCAAATTGTACAAAATTGAAATGTAACGTCAGGCGGATCGATACTTTTTGATGTAATTCATTGTGACGTAGGCAACCCAATTTATACGATATAAAGTAAATTTTTTATCCAATCAAATACCGCGTTATAACCAGAATTAAATTATTTTGAAATAAGAAAAAAATATTCATCCAAGTAACCAAGTGCCAGTTTTAGTATTCCATACTTGGATGTTCGATCCAGTACCCGGTTAACTGAGTACTCCTTGACATCCCTAATATATTTGTTTGACAAATTGTATGGAAACTTATATAATTTAATTGGGACACAATTTCCCTAAAAAATCATTAAACAATGAACTGAGAGCAGATATAATGACATTCTTACCCCATCCATTCCATACAAAATATATCCATTTTCATCCAAAAGGTAGCAGGTTAATGGCTACAACATAAAATACAAGAGGATAATAGTCCAAAAAGCTCAACAGTCACGTTGTTTTTCTGATTGATGTATATGTAGGTGAAAGAAGACCCTTGAAGTATTTACCAAAATTTTGATTCTACTGACCCAGTGGTTCTAGAGAAGATTTTTAAAGACCCCACTCTATAAATTTCATAATTTTTAAAAATTAATTTACATGATAAGGGGGCCTTGCTTTTTCCCCTTCATTTGTACAAATGAACTTGAATCCCAAGCTTTACTAAGGATGCTCAGTAGCAAGTTTGATTTGAATTAGCTCCATGGTTCAATAAAATTAAATCTGTGAAAAGTTTACACAGACAGGACAAACAATCAAACTCCAATCAGTAAAGCTCAGCCACTTACACCTTTGCTCAGGTGAGTTAATAATCATACAAGTCAACTGTATACTTAACACCAGGAAACCCTATTTTGAACATTTTTACTCATTTTCAATCAAAGAGTGAATTAAAAATTGCTCCAATTCATCAGAGTGCCTATAACTTATGTACAGTAAATGTGAATATTTATACACGAGTTGTTAATTACTTTGTACATTTTCGCTACAGAATCTATCCAGGCTAACAAGATGAAGAAGAAAGCATACCCATAGATATTCACATGAAAAACACTCTGGACTTCGGCAGTCATTAAAAAAGAGATGTTTTTTAAGGATGTCTGTGAAGGAAGTGAAATTCTGCAGCATTCCAGCCACAGCAACATTAGCATCATTTACATACACTGGTATGGTGGACAGAATTGTCAGGTCAGATTCACCTTCACCTACAATGTTAAGGATTCATTACATTAGATTTACCCTCGACTACAACATTCCATGGATTAAAAATCCACTGCAATCTTAACCAGGTGTGTTTGTTACCAAAGATGGAGTCAATATGATATATACATGTACATACTGTACTCTTCATTGAGGGGTATGGAGAATGTAAAGTCTATTTTCTTTTCCTCTTTATTCATGATGGCCTGTCTGTAATATAGCTCCTGTACTGTTTCTGTTCTGTTCCCCATCCAATATCTAATATATAATATATCATTATCTAATATCCAATATATAATATATCAATATCTAACATCCAATATTTAATATATAATATATCAATATCTAACATCCAATATCTAATATATAATATATCAATACCTAATATCCAATATCTAATATATAATATATCAATATCTCATATCCAATATCTAATATATCAATATCTAATATCCAATATCTAATGACAAACAACAATCAAATCACTTAGCAACTTAACAAGAGATGCATGGGCCACAACACTCACCTGACTCAGTGTCAGCTTTACACATTGTGAATATCTCCTTTGGTACAGGTAAATGTCAATATATTTTAAGAAAAGACTTTATTCCAAGGTTGTGGCCTCACCCTAGACCCAGCATCATGGTTTGAACAAACTCTACGTTCATAAGGTTTTTTGCAAATCAAAATGATTGATTATGGTCCTGCTGTTCTTAAGAGGTGATTTTCCTTATAAATTTCCAAATAAAACTTCTGACCCTTTATTGTGATTTAGTCCTAGTCTCAGGGGCAATATTAGTTATCCAGGCCCAATCAAGGGTGTATGGGGATTTACCCCAGGTTGTATTCCATACACCCTGAGGAATACAATCCGGGGTAAATCCCCATACACCCTTGATTGGAGCTGGATAACGAATTTATTTCCTATGTAAAAAACAAATTCTTTGTAAACAAGTCCTATCAACTGTGTTTCAAGCTATCAATAAGATTTACTATGTCCTACAACGCATCATGACTTCATGTTATTTGCTTTTTATCAAAGAGAGAAAATGCATTGTGACTTCATGTTTTTTACCCCCGGCTCAAGTTGGGTGTACGGAAATTTACACCCGACTTTTTAACCAATCAAAGCTCGTGTTATAAGCTACATAGGAAATAATGATTTCAATATTATAAAAGAAAGCTTTTACACATTTGGCCCCGTTTTTCTTGAAATTTTTTTTTTTAAAGATCACAACAAATGATCTCTTAAATAGCTCTCCTTGAAAGAAGGTGTGGCTCTTCATTTGAGGAAATTTAAATCCCCTTCATTGCTTTGTGAAAAACTCTGTTCCCTTTCCCATCCAGCATCTCATCTTCTGAAATCAATATCGTATTTTTAGATCCTTCAAAATATTCCCTATATATTTCAATGTTCAATATTTGACCCCCAAATATAACCTTGTCCTAGCCCAAGGAGCCAAGATTTCAACTAATTTGAATCTATATCCACTAAAAAAGCTTTCCTCTAAGCTCCATCTTTGCTGCCAATGACATACTTGAAAAGGATTTTCACTATTTTCTAATTAACTCTCTATAAAATTTGAATAAAATTGCATCCCCTTCATCCAAGAATGCTTTGTGTCATGTTTTGATTCAAATTGGTTCAATGGCTCTTGGATAAGAAGTAAAAAGATCTGCAAATATTACAGACAACATATGACAGATAAACTTTGATCAGAAAAGTTAACTTGAGCCTTTGGTTCAGGTTAGCTACTGTACAACAATTTTTTCTGTGTTCCTTTATTAATACCACTGGATATATACAGTCTGAACTATTTATCATGCATTAAACACAGTCTTTTTTCACAGTCTACAATAAAATGCTTACGGGCTAATTTGGGGTGACTTAGTTACCACAAAGTCAGTTAAACCACCTCTGGTTGCAAAAAACAGTAATTCGACACCCATTCTGAAATCAAACATTGCAATGACATCAACAAAGTCAAAAAGTAATTCAAGAACTAATAATGATATTCATTATAAATCCAAATAAAAAATGATCTCAACAAACTTGGGTAAATGATCCAAGACTTCGAATTGGTTGCACAAAATTTGTTGCTATGTCTTGTAAAGAGTCTAAAACTAGTAATAGTTCACTTTTCCTCTTGAGAGATAGAAAAGTTGTGCAAGGTGCACAGTCTTGCAAAATATTGTGCTAATTAATGGTTGTGTGTACTTCCTTACACTGCTTTCAACTCCAGCAGTAATGCAGTGTTGGAAGAAATTTGTGGTGAAATACAGTACAGCTCACGAGTATCTTCCGGAAAACACCGGCCACGGTGGACCCTTGGTCCACGCTTTTGCGTGGACTTTGAAAAATGTCGGTGTCTTTGATGTTTCGTTTTCAGCGCTAAGCTGGCACACGGTGCGACACGGTGGGACACAGTGCGTGTGCTCCGTGGAACATCGTGCTGGTTAATCAACGTTAAGTGGTTTGAAATGACTTTAAAATAATTCACTGATGATTTTAGAATAAAAATCATTGAAATGCATATCATCCGCAGCGTGCATTTTCCTACTTTCGATATTATACTGACATGTCAATGAATTTAACGAAGATGGAATTTTACCATGCAGTCAGCAATCTTGTGTTATTTGGAAGATATCTTCTTAAAGATTATTTTGTTTGTAAAACAAAAGCTAAATCTAAATTTAAAAAAACAAGAGGCCCAAGGGCCTTAATGGTCACCTGAGTACAATACAACAATTTAGAGGATCCATAGAGTATTAAAATGAAATGAAAGGTGAAGCTTTGTTGCCCAAAAGCAAGAAAAATAGGGTGATCAGGATCAACAAAATAATTAGTCTACTATTCATTAACAGTTCATAAATTAGGTTCAAATCTGTTCCCCATTTATCACTATCACCATACAGTATATTAACAAGCTATCAGTGCTTTTGTACTATTTTAATTCCTTGTTGTAATCTCTTACATTGGCCTCTCTTGGTCTTTGATGAACATTTAATAAGACAAGTTATTTTTGTCTCATTTTCATTTATCTATTACTTACAAGTCCACATGATCATTAAAACTATGAAAATACTTTTTGTATTATACAATAAAAATTCTTGCATAATTCTCTTATTCTATTAATTTTTCAAGTACATTATTTACAATGATTAATTATCAAAAGTAAATGGCAAAGGGGAATAACTCCTCTCAGTAGAATGCAAATTAATTGAGCCCTGGCTAGGACCAGAACACTTGACCAAATGGTCCAGATGTTCAAAAATCTGGTAAAAATACCCTTCCTTATTACAACTTTTACACTTTTTGCCTCTGATATGCCCAAGTGCAGAGAAGATTTTTAAAGAAATAATGCATTTTCACTACAGATTCACTATATTATCAATAGAGCCCCTCCCCCCCCCCCCCCCTTCACCACCGAGAAACACCAGAGCCTTTCACCCTGGGACCAGAAGTTTCAAGTTTGCTCATCATAAGTAATCACTTTGTTTAACTGCTTAACATTAAGGAGCAGACAGGATTATTTAATAGAATTAATGCATTTTCACTACATTATCAACAGCCCCACCCTTATACCAGCACATCTGACCCAGGGGTCATGCAATTCACTACTCTGGAAGAAGCACTCTTGCTCATCATAACTATATACTTAGCTTCTTTGCTTTTTAACCAGAAGCAGAAAAGAATATTTTCAAAGAAATTTTGATTTTTCACTATATAATCAATAGAGCCCCCCCCCCCCCCCCCACCTTTTGACCAGAACCCTTGACCCTGGGGCCATGAAATTCACAATTTTAGAAGAGGCATCCTTGCATATCATAACAATGTACTTAGATTGTTTAAATAGTACCCAGGGGCAGAGAAGAAGATTTTCAAAGAAATAATTCACCTTCACTGTAGGAGCTATATAGCCCCACCCTAGCACAAGAACCCCTGTCCCTGGGGCCATGAATTTCACAATTTTGGAAGAGGTGTCCTTGCTTATCATAACAATGTACTTAGTTTGTTTAAATAATACCCAGAAGCAGAGAAGAAGATTTTTAAAGCATTAATGCACTTTCACTATATAATAAATAGAGCCCCACCCTAGCATCAGAACCAGGGACCATGAAATTCACAATTTTGGCAGAGTTACTCTTGCTTATCATAACTATGTATTTAATTTGTTTCAATAATACCCAGGAGTAGAGAAGAAGATTTTCAAAGAAATAATGCACTTTCACTATATGATCTATATAGCCCCCCCCCCCCCCAACCACCAGAACCCCTTACCCTGGGGCTATGAATTTCACAATTTTGGTAGAGTCACTCTTGCTTATCATAACTATGTATTTCATTTGTTTCAATAATACCAAGGAGTAGAGAAGAAGATTTTTAAAGAAATAATGCACTTTCACTATATGATCTACATAACCCCCCCCCCCCCCCCCCCAGCACCAGAACCCCTTACCCTGGGGCTATGAATTTCACAATTTTGGTAGAGTCACTCTTGCTTATCATAACTATGTATTTAATTTGTTTCAATAATACCCAGGAGTAGAGAAGAAGGTTTTTAAAGAAATAATGCACTTTCACTATATGATCTATATAGCCCCGCCCTAGCACCAGAACCCCTGACCCTGGGGCCATGAATTTCACAATTTTGGTAGAGGGCTCAATGCTTATTACAATCATGTCAACAGTTTGACTGCTTGATGTCCAGGAGTAAAGAAGAAGATTTTTAAAGATTGCATTAATTTTGATGGTTTTAGCCCCACCCCTCAGGCCCCAGGGGGGCAGGGACCATGAAATTCACAAATTTTGTTCTCCTTCACACATAGATGCCATATGCAAAAATTGGCTGAAATTGGTTCAGCGGTTTCAGAGAAGAAGCTGAAAATGTTCAAATGTTAACACACGACGGACGACGACGGACGAAAACAGATAGCAATAGGTCACCTGAGTGACTCAGGTGACCTAAAAATAGGAAAGAAATATTCTGCATTTGTACTATGCTCAGGAAATCCATGTGGAATTGTCAATTGATTATCTTATCCATCGTACTTTTTTAAAATTATAAATTACTGTAGAAACTGGTGTGTATATGTAAATAATTACTATATCAAAATACAACACAGAAAATATATTGTTTAATTTAATTTAAATTGGATGAAAAAAAATAGTTATGAAAAGATTGACTGAAATTTCCGTCCTGTAATGGAACCCATATTGAGATGAGACCCGATGTAGTCTCTGTGTAATGAGTAAATCTCTGCCCAGCCCATCAAAAAATATGAAATGTTGATATTCAGGTATTGAAGATGCCCATTTTTTCATCTGTGTCTGTTTGTAATTGTTCAGAATTATGTGTAAAATATAAACCTTAATATTTAACTTGCATTTTGTGTACAGATCGAAGCATTATGGGCACAACATTTTTCATAAAACTTGTCGCCAAGAATAATCACAATATGTAAACGATAAGATGTAAAACGTTATAATTATGCTCAACAATTGTCAATCACGTCGATAATGGAAAAAATTTCCAATGATACTATTCAATGAAAACGATATTTCTGCAAAATGTTTTATGTTAAACAATGATGTAAAAAGCCAAACAGTTTTCTTCCGTAACGTGTATGAAAAAAAAGTCTGCTATAATTGTTAATAGGTTCACTGCCCAACTAAGCATATGCATAGGAGATATGAAAATCTAGATTGAAGATTTTATATTTTACTAGTACCTAGCGGAGATTTTTCAAAGCATTAAATAAAAGGAAGCATACTGTATATGTGCTCTCCCTACATGTAATAACAGCCCCCCCCCCTTTCCATAATGAGTTTTATGGATAATTTCTACATGGACATGTTAAAAAAAAAAGAACAATATTTACATATGCCTATTTATTGTGCTTTTTTAAGGATTTATTCTAATCCTTTTCAAAAATAGCATTTTAATGATAAATAAAATCAACGAAAGAGAGACAATTTTACGACATGGAGAGTTATTTCTTTTTTCTTCATTTCACCAGTAAGTTATGTTACAGTATATAACGACTTTATATAATCTAGATACAGTTGAATAATATTCGAATAATGTTCGTTTGTAACTGTAACTTTTTTTTTTAAAAAAATATGTTGCTGTACTAAAAATTCTATAAACAATTAAATAAATTAATAGTTGTTTATTTTTCAAGTTCCAATTAACTTCCTGACATGTGTAAGTTTCGAAGCCCGTTGAGGTGTATAGTATACACTCGTCTAGAGTTTCAACATGTGAATAATGTCCCAAGGGCCACAGCAACTGAATGTCCCAATATATTTTTCTTCTGAACAGGTGTGAAATATATTAGCCAAGGAGCGACTCCATACATACACGAGAAGATTCTGCAATTCGTCGATATCCGGTATTTGATTGACAGGTAGAGCACGTGGATTCCGTGTGTGATGCGTTGAACTTGTACCTAAATTGCACCGATTCTATTTTGTTTCGATTAATAAAAACTGGAGGTGAACTATAATTTCTTTAAAAAAAATAAGAGAGATACATTATATGTATATGAGAAGAAAAAAAAAGAACAGAAGGATGAACCTGAAAGTAAAATCTCTCTCTCTCTCTCTTGTATCTTAACATTATAAAATATGGAATTCAAATAATTTTTAATTATTACGTAAAAAGTGAATAGTATATAATTTGTAAAAGAATTTTTAGAATGCTGCATTGGCTGTTCAAGCGATTTTTTTTACTTTTCGTACTGATCGTAGAAGATTAAGTAGTAATAAAAAAAAAATACCCAGATAGAAATACTGACACTTTACATATTCGACAGAAATAAACGTTCAAACATTGAATTTTTTACATTTATGTCTCTTAATTCAAGTTTAATCAATGGATGCATACAACTGCTTTATTTTCATGTGAATTAGCCGATTGTACGACTACCAAACTGCGTATAAGATTTTTTACTGAATGCTATGTGTTTTGCTTTAAATTTTTTTCTTGCATGTACATGTACTTTTTCTTCCTCACATGTAGCAACTTAGTATCTTCATTGATCATGATTGATAAGTGGTCTACACTTTTTATTTTATTTCTGCAAAATAAGACTTTATTCATATACCATATGAATATCATAATATACTGACTCAACATTTTTTTTTTCACTATTATTATTTACGATGTAGTGATCAGATGATGCTTAATTAGTTATCCGACATCATAGGTACTATTTGTAAATGCCTTTACTGTCAATACCTTTAATACCATATTATTTCACAGAGAAAAAAACAACTAAAATTATCGATCTGTATCTATGTCTGGCATTGAATAATTATTAAGTTCAAAGACAATGTACTTGTACTTGGATTTGTACCTGCGCACTTATAGCTTACGTCAGAAATATATTAATTTGCACAATCGACATGTAGTTGTTTTGGTTTTCAAATGAATATGAAATATGAATTCAACAGAAATTAAAATAAATTTATTCAATTGATATATACATGTATACCGTCAACGGTGAACAAAAGTCTACACTGAACGCCGCAGTTATGTCACGACCTTACATGTATGATAGTGAGCTGTTTGAATTAAATAATTTTTCATTTACTTTTTCTTTCTAGCAATTAAACCAACATACCTATGATTTCAATTCTAAAATTAATTTTATAAACAAACCATTTTTTTCCGAAATTTTCTTGCACGGTGGAACACGGAGGGCCACCCGATGAAACGATGAAAAGGTAATGTCCACGGTGCGTCTTTGGTGTAATCGCAATATACGCACACGGTGGAACTCCATGTACACAGGGTATTTTCCACCGTGTGTTTTCCACGGTGGGGTGGAAAAAACTCGTGAGCTGTACTGTATGCTATTGCTTGCAATGGTAAGAATTCTAGTTTTAGTCTACTTTTGTATCGTGTTTTATTGAAATCAGATCAAAGCTGTGGAAGGAGAGGCCTTTTAAAAGATTTTCACAAATCATTATATTTATAGCCATAACCATGGCAACACCATTCAAAGAAATTAAAAACAGATAAAAAGAATAGCATGTCTTGTAGTCTACTTTTTTAATATTGGATCAAAACATCAGAAGTAACATTTCAAAAAATCGTTTATAGAATATATAGAATAACAGAGAGTAAGAAGAACATATCAAAGACACTTTTCTTCAGGTCTACCACAAGCAGAGCTCAAACTTGTATTTTTACAGCAATCTGGATAACAATTTAACACTTAGTAAAGACATATTGATTTCATGAAATTTTTCTCCTATTTCTGTAAATTTCAGAAAGTACTTGATAAATATTTGTCTTACTTGTCATAGAACTTCTTATAATCATGTCCATAGGAGTACTCACTGTAAAAATAAAACAGATTCATATAGGACTCAAGGGAAGTAACTGATAAAAGTGCATGATACCTTATAACAGTGAAGATTTTGACTGATGGTACAGCATTGTATCTACATTGTTTGTCTAGTCTATATCATGGTCTTATCACCGCTTACCCTTCAGTCTGATTTTTCCAACACCCAACCCCCTGGAAAAACAAATTCCAGGGGGTTCATACCCCCCTCCCCCTGACTCCACCTACCCCCTCTATAGCTCTATGCATGCTTTCAATATTGAGTGGTAAAATTTTCATTCACTGAAATATTCAAAATTTAGTGATAAAACTATTACTGTTTTAGCCATAAACCATCCTTTATAATGGCAAAACTGAAACTCTTTAAATACTTTGTGATATTATAAGTGTTAATGAACTTATTTTTTAGCTGCAATTCACCTTTTTTTACAGGTGTACCAACTGGCAATATCTTGATTGTATATCTTAAATCTAAATGAATTCAAAATGACTAAGTCTGAGAAAATGAAAAAAAACTCTGTAAAATAAAAAATAAATGTCCAATCATGATGAAAATATCAGGTGCACATCCTTATATAGAGAGTAATGAGTGTACAAATTTTCAGACAAATCCATGCAGTAGTCTCCAAGAAAATATCCGGACAAAATCATGTCTACAGACAGACAGACATGCCGATTCCAACATACCCCCCCCCCCCCAAACTTTGTTTGCAGGGTGTATAAATATCACTGTTGGTGAAAGCATTTAAATTCCTCTATCATCAAATTCTGTTGGCATAATATCATTTAATTATGACCTGAAGAGATGAGGTATGTTCTGACCATTGTTATAAATCTATAATCACAGTCAAACATATTTACTGTCACGGATAATACAGATTTTGAGATATGATTATATGTTTCCTGTGAATACACTTTTTCTTGTCTGTCTTACCTCCCTGTCTGCAGGGCATTAGCGATTTTAAATCTGTAGTCCGATTGATCAGCGATTTTATACTTCATCATATCATGGTGAATCAGAAGGTCACTGTATAAAATGCTGTCCTGGTCTTGACCTACAATTATTGAATAAACATGCAAGGGATTTACTAAACACAGCTGTAATTAACCAAGTATTTTCATACAGCATATGTCAAGAATTTTTGCTGATTGGTTCAATTATAGCAGGCTGTGTACTGTCAAGACATGCTCACACATCTGGGAAAACTTTGTGTAAAATAGAAATATATCCAAAAACAATAGAAGATACAAGTTTACAACTTGAGCCTTTGCAATGCAAGAATTTAGAACTTGATCTTTATATCAATTTGTTTTGACTTCGAAAATAACGCATATTAGTGCATGTGCACTGAACTTATTTAAAGACTGAAACAGCATTGTCCACACTATAGTTGAACTTTGGTATCTAAAATCATCAAGATTATGAGATTTGGCTGTATTTGATAAAAAAAAAAAATCTCTTTCTCTTTATGAATAGTGATTTTTTTTTCAATGTGCATCTGGTCTTTCACTGAAATGATAGTAACTAAATATTACCTAGTATTTTTTCTTTTACCCAGCCCCTTAAATTGCCTTTCTTTGGGCCTAGCTCATAAAATAGATAAACATGCAGGTACCTTTTACACATTTGAATATTTCATATTACAAACAGAAGTCTACACTTTACCTTGACAAATATATGATGTCTTCATCTCATGTAATTCTAGCTACAACTGAAAACCAAAATTTTAACACCCCCCCCCCCCCCCCCCCAAAAAAAAACATCCTTTCCAACAAATTTTTCATCTGCCTAGACATAGAGATTTCAACATACAGCACATAACAATGTCTAACTGATGAATTAAGCCCTATTCTTACATTTGCCTTTCCCGTCCACACATTTATAGAGGTCAAGTATCTTCAGTTTTCTGTCCAGACCTGTAGCTTGTAAACTCTCATTGTTCCCACAGTAACGCCTGGAACCAAAAAAAAAATTTTGTGATGCTGATTTCTTTTGTATTAAATCTTTACTGTGGAATTAAATTCTTGATAAAACATCAAGTATGCATATTGTACAAGTGGGTTGGTCAGTTTATGTAACTGTAATAGTTATTTAATACTTTAATTTCCAAAAATTGCAATTTAAAAAAACATTATTCCAATCCCTTCATTCAAACTAAAAAATATTTTGAATAAAAAAAAATTCCCCATTACACAGTACATTTCAAATGAATTAACAATTTACATTAACTTACCAAGGTGCAAATTCATATTCTTTTTGTTTATTTCCAACTGCAATTACAAATTATTATTTTTATTAGATGACATTAGTGACAGAATCTCAAGTCAGCAAAGCTGAGTCCAAACTTTGCTAACGTGACTTACGTCTATACAATCAGTGTCAAGTTTTCATCAAATATTTATCTCCCTTATCACTGACAGAGAGTGGATATGTCTGAGGAATTCTTCTTGTGATTCGAAATACTCAGATGTGACAAATTTCTGGATTCTTAAAAACATGGAAATGCATGCATTCACGCTTGGAATCAAATTTTTGTTGTAGAAGACTGTCATTATGCCTTGACTCATTATAATGAACATTTACAACTCTCTCTTTGAAGATGGTTTATAAAATTTACACATTTCTATGTTCATTTTATGCTTTCTTTAGTTTTAAAAACAATTATTCCAGCTGCCAAAAATCTCATGTCTGAGCAATTCTTCAAAGCCAAATTGATTAAACTTGAAGACCTTTTCACAAAATAAATTTGTGATCCAATATTTTCTTTGAGGTACATCTTGTTTTAGATTTTGAGAGGTCCAACTCTTAGTTTGAAAATATCATGGGAGAAGGGAAATCATTTAAAGTTTTGTTTTGTGTCAGATGAGCTCGATAATAAATAATTATTCAAGATCTTTGTCACTATTTATACACTAGACTTGCATGATAAAAATGTATATCTACTCACCTTTAGCACAGACACTGTCAAATTTCTTAAGCATGAGTTTGGTACTATATGATGGCAAGGCAAGGGCGATTCTGTTGGGGGAAAAACACAAAAAAATTAGATAGCCTAGGCATTGTATTCCATATAAAATATGGCAATTTAACAACCTGACCATGAATTGACATATCTAAACTCAGGATTTGGATTTATGACAATAAAGCTAAGGTCCATTTTTACATCAGCACCTCCTATGACACCAACACTTTACTAATAACATCTGACTTCTGTATAGACACAGCAGTACTTACTTGAAAGGAGTTCCCTTTATGGAGGCAGTATAATATAAATGATCAACAACTTCCACTCTGTTCTACAATGACAAAATACACCATAGTGTCAAGTTTTATCTCAATAATCTACAATTTTCATGTATTACCAATTATGACACATCAGAATTTTTGTCTCCAACACAGTTAATCTAAACACATTCCATTAAGATCACATTAATCTGGTAATTTAAGAACATCAAATGCATATATATTAAATCAGTTAAGTACTAAATTGAATGCAGTTGGCACACACATAAATTACTTTGATTTGCCTGAAGCATATTGAAATAATGAATAACAGAATGCTTCTTTCTGCTCAGTAACCACTCTGTCATAAAGTGTGTGAGTACCACTTACCATTCTGTCATAAAGTATGTGAGTACCACTTACCATTCTGTCATAAGGTGTGTGAGCACCACTTACCATTCTGTCATAAGTTGTGTGAGCACCACTTACCATTCTGTCATAAGTTGTGTGAGTACCACTTACCATTCTGTCATAAAGTGTGTGAGTACAACTTACCATTCTGTCATAAAGTGTTCGAGTACAACTTACCATTCTGTCATAAAGTGTGCGAGTACAACTTACCATTCTGTCATAAAGTGTGTGAGTACAACTTACCATTCTGCCATAAGGTGTGTGAGTATCATTTACCATTCTGTCATAAGGTGTGTGAGTACCACTTACCATTCTGTCATTGGGTGTGTTAGTACCACTTACCATTCTGTCATAAGGTGTGCGAGTGCCACTTACCATTTTGTCATTGGTGTGAGTACCACTTACCATTCTGTCATAAGGTGTGTGAGTACCACTTACCATTCTGTCATAAGGTGTACAAGTGCCACTTACCATTCTGTCATTGGGTGTGTTAGTACAACTTACCATCCTGTCATAAGGCACTTTCACTTTAAGGCGGATAGGTTTCCTTCTGTTTGAGGCACTTAGTAGTTTTTGTCGAAACTGAAACCATTTTAAAGAACACTTAAAATAGGCAATTTGAAAGATCTTTAACATTGTTTGATAAAAAGTTAATCCTTTAAGGAAACTTACAGATATGACTGTAAAAATTTGAAACATGCACATGTATTGAGATGTCATTTGGTATTTGTTGTGGTTATATGATTGCTTAAATGATCTCATAATCCTATGTGTACAATAAACCACAAAAAAGTCTTTTTGACCCCAGAAGGACATCCATATTGGGGCTATAAGGGACTTCATTGATAAATTTGTATAGAGCTAGGTCAGGGTCTGATATATTTAATCAGCAATCCTAATATCCCTTTTGGTGACTGGCTTATGGCCAGATATGTTGTCAAAGAAGATTTTTATTCCTTATATGGTATTGGATAATAAATGGTCTATTATATATTGGTCCACCCTATTCGAAACATGATTATGCATGACACTGACTTGTAACAAAGAAATTTTGGCTCTTTTGGCATTTATAAATAAGACACACAGAACTCTTTGACCAGACTTATTTCTATGCACATTTTGAGAAATTACTTTCAACTTTTATAACCGAAAACAAATTACTGCCATTGGCAAAAAACATAATTCTGAATTTCTTTACCCAAGTACAATCTAACAGCCATGGCCCATGAGACAATTTTCAAAAGATATATGGAACTGATGTCTTGTCAGCAGGTTAGGTGGAGGGTGATATGAACTAAATCATGTACACTAGTAGTATATGGTTTTATATAGTATTCCTCTCGACCAATGAGATTTCAAGATGTTTATCAGAGACAGGATAAACTATGATGACAATCTTTCTAGGTGGAGGCAATTCTGGTTTCTTATGAAAAAAAATAGGGGACAGATTTATTTAGCAAAACTTTCACCAAGATTTAATCATTCTTGTAAGATATGGATAAAAGGGCTGAGGAATTTGTGTGATTATAATTCTGTAGTATTGTCCATTGTACTCCTAGCATTATAAATATTTTCAATTTTCATAGCAAGGACCCTTTTATCACATAAATTCACCAAAAAAATGTGTTACTAGATCGCATTAAAAAACATTTAAACATATCTTATGAATGCATATGATGGTGTTGGTCTAAATGAACACAACACATAGGATTATGAGTCATCATCATTTTTTATATACATCAAAAAGAAAAAAAAAACTGTTTGACATCACAACAAAATTGTATCAAACAATTATGAATATTTCAATTGTCACATAAGTTGTGAAAATGAAAAGAAAAGATATTTCACAAATATACATTTATCTATCAACACTATTTAGTTCACCATTAGACTAGTTTAAAAAAAAAAGATACTAACACAAAAGATTACGTACAGTCAATAAAAAATTTACAGTAAACATCTATTCTATAGTCCTTCATAAAATTTCATTAATATCAATTTTAGCTTTTCAGTACTGAAAACAAAATTGAATGATCATTTGTATAAATAACTATAAATCTGAGATACAGCTCCATAGATAGGGTAAAAATTAAATTCATAAAACAAACAATTATCACGTAAATACTATAATTATCTAATACTTTACACTTTCCACATAATACAGAGTGAGGGATCTTGATGAGGCATTTACCATAAAAAGAGAAAACACAGACCTTTATTTAGAAGTCTAAATGAACCTTAAGATTCTGCATCCCTCTGCTCATTCATATAAAATTTTGCTTTAATGCTTATGATTTTTTCAGAAAGAAATCTAATTTATAATTAAAATGCACACAATTTCAGCACACTTTGCATGGCATAATTTGACAGAAATGGTCTGTTAATTTGACAATTTAATAAAGGAATAAAAGTCATTTATACCTGTAGAGTTATCTCTCTTATCAGAGTATCAATGAACCTTAAGTGTTTCCAAAAGTCTTTAACTTAGACTATCTGCTGATCTCTGCCATCAGCTCATACATTCACCTCTGTCATTGGCTCGCATAAATCACAGTGATAAACACGAGAAATAGTGCATTTGTTTTAACTCAATATAATTAAAGGCTTGTTCTAATGTTTGTCTTTTAAGGTAGATATTTACGAAGTAGATCTGAATTTAAATTAATTCTTAGAATATCATTTCTTTACTTTCTGTCAAAATTACTAGTAATTTAATTTGAATTAATCCTTAGAATACAATTTTTTGTTACTCTCTGTCAAAATTTTGATGCAAACCCATTGCAGTGTCTAAAGAGGAACAAAAGACAACTGCAATGGAGAGTGCATGACTATCTGCTAGCATCATCAAAGTTTCTTTCTGTTGTCCAGATGTGGGAATTAAAATCTTGGCTTTAAAGTCACTAATACATTTCAGGAAGCCACTAGAGACAGCACTGCAAGACACCATATCTAACCCCCACCTGCAACTTACCTTCATATACTAGGTATAAGCATGCATAAAGTGTTTTTTTTCATTAAAATTTTTAGATTGATAATGTACTTTTTAAATTGGTTACTTTCTCTCGACAACCCCCCTTATTCTGTAATGTTATTCTAGAAATGTACAAGTGTAAAATAAGGGCACCTACTTTATGTAAATCAGTGTGATTGACAGCATACTCCATCTCTGTTATATCAATGGTGTTGTAAAAGGGACGAAACTCTTTTTTATGTTCTGATGTTTCATTCTGTACAGTAGAGAGAATAACATTACGTACAATCTTTAATTTTAATTAAGTATATTATTTTAAACCTCATAAAAAAAAAAAAACAAAAAAAAAAACAAAAAAAAATGTAGCAAAGGAGGATTTGTGTTATGTTTGTTTGAAATTAGTCTAGTAGTTTTGGTGAAGTTAACATATTAACGTGAAAAGTTTACAGATGCCACACTCCAAAGTTAAGAACATACAGTACACTTCAATCACAAAGCTCAGTTTGAGCCTTTGGCTCAGATGAGCTTAAAATCAGATACACTGATCTTAATAAGTCCTTGACCAAAGCAAGCTTGAAATTAATTAAAAAAACACAGCTAAAACTTTGATAGCAAATATTGCAAAAATATAGAAACTTGAACCTTTACCACAGGTTAAAATTAATCTTCAGTAGGAAGTTCTCAAAAATTCATATACAGTCAAATCTGTTTTAGTGACCAATTATATTTAGTGACTTCCTGTCAAATGCGATCATTAAATTTCCTCCCAAGAATTTTCCATAATATTTTACCTGCATTCAGTAACTCTCTGCCTAATGCGACATGCAACCGTTATTTTCCAACCTAAAGCAGTTCAAGACCCTAAATTAAGCAACTTTCAGGTCTGCTTTCAATAACAAAAGTTATAAAGTGCTTAGTATTTGTACCATCCCTCCAATTTGCAGAGAGATACTTTAAATGGAATATTTCACAATGTGGGACTTAGTTTCAAATAGAATGTATTACAATAATAAACATATTAAAAGTAGTAATATTACAGATTATAACTTTGAAATGCTTTGGAAAACAAGAGGCCCAGTGGCCACATCGCTCACCTGATTGATATATCCTTTGTATTCCTTTGTATGACCCCCTGTTATGGCCCCTCTATTTTCCTGGGGATCATGATTTGTACAAATTTGAATCTACATTACCTGAAGATGCTTCCATTTAAATATGACTAATCATGGCTTTGCCGTTCTTGAGAAGAAGATTTTTAAAGATGTTCCCTATATATTCTTATGTAAAAATTTGACCGCCCATTGTGGCCCCACCCGACCCCCGGGGGTCATGATTGGAACAGACTTAAATCTACACTACCTGAGGATGCTTCCATATAAGTATGACCCATCATGGGTTTGCTGTTCTTAAGAAGAAGATTTTTAAAGATTTTTCCTATGTATTACTATGTAAAACTTTGATCGCCTTCTTCACCCGGGGGTCATGATTTGAACAAACTTGAATCTACACTACCTGAGGATGCTTCCATGTAAGTTTCATATTTTCAAGCACAGTGGTTTTTGAGAAGAAGATTTTTAAATGATGTCATTAATTTTTCATGAATTCATAATTATTTCCCCTTGGAAGAAGGCGTGGCCCTTCATTTGAAAAAACTTAAATCCCCTTTACCCAAGAATACTTTGTGGCAAGTTTAGTTGAAATAGGCCCAGTGGTTCTTGAGAAGAAGATGAAAATGTGAAAAGTTTACAACAACGACGATGACAACGATGACTACAACAGACAATGGACAAATTTCAATCAGAAAAGCTCACTTGAGCCTTTGGCTCAGGTGAGCTAAAAATGTAAATTTGTGAACATTGTGCATTAAAAAAACTAGAAATATGTCCATAGGACATGAATGCCCCGCCGAGGGTATATTAGTAATGCAACATGAAAATTTGTATTAGTGTATGAAATTTGATGAGAATATCTTGAATAGTTTCTTTAAAATTGAAATTGAAACTAAAAAGTTGGATATAGATGATAAATTCTCGTCAAATTATGTATAAGTGCATAAACTTACATAAATATATCTTAAATGGTTTCTTTAAAATTAAGCAAAATGCAAATCTAAGAAAAGTGAAGTCATGGTCACAGGAAAGTTCAAGGTCAAATGTTTTTGATGCAGTTGAATTCTTCTCACAAATACGTATCAGCATATTTAAGTTTGATAAAAAATATTTTGAATGGTTTATTTAAAACTGAGCTAAACATTAATTTAAAATAAATGAAGTTAAGGTCAAAAGAAAGGTCAAGGTCAAAAAATGTTGGTGCAGTCGAAAAGGTTACATCAGTATGTATTAGCATATGAAGTTTCATAAAAATATTATGAATGTTTTCATATTTCAGCTCAGGTGAGCTAAAAATGATTCAAAACTATGATAGAGAACAAAGAACAGAAAAATGAGTACATGTTAGTTAGCATTTCTATTTAGTATTTAATATGCATGTACTTTGAACATAAGTAGAATATGGTTCCCTGCAATAAGAGACCCCTGTCATATGTGATCATTTTATAATTTTATAATTTTCCTTGATATGTTGCTTGATGCAGGTTTGACTGTAAATACATAGTTAAGTATACATAAATATCTACCTTTTTATGTTCCTCCCTATGGCCATATTTTATCTGAAATGACATTGACCATATCAATACAAATACATGTACTATACTAAAATATATAATTATACAGAGTAATCAAGATACTGACAGAACTGGCAGGAAAAATTAGCCTGTTCAGTACATAATTTTTGGATTTTTACTTACATCAGACAGTAAATGTAATTACTTATTTACAGTTTTAAATGTCTTTGTCTGAGATAAACCTACAAATAAGGAAATAGCTTTATATCTTCGTAAAGTCATTTGCTGATGTGACAGAACTGCCTTCTCGCTGTGTCTAGTAATATACTGGGCAGGGCTTGCAGAATTAAATTTCAAGTAATTGAACAAAAATGTTGTTGTATATATCTTTTTTTTTTTAATCGAACCAAGGATCAAGTTAAAATGAAAATAGATAAATATTGCATATACATGCAGCTGAGGGTAACATTGAAAGTTTTCACCCCAAGTAAACTATTGTCAACCAAGGCTGTACATCATTAAACCTAGGTTTTCTTGGGGTGAAAATTTTCCACGTTATCCTCAACTACACAGAGTATTCATTATAATTATAATACTAAATGTTTAATACAAATAAAGGTGAAGCATGCGTACATAGATTCCTTGCAGTTAATAATTTATTAGAATATCAGTAATCACTCATCGTCAAGCAATGTTGACTGTTGCTAATTAAGTTCTATTGCACTGGAGGGCCTGGTTTCATCATTCAGAGGTTAAGCAGGGCTCGAAATAATTGATGGCCCACTGGTCTGGGGCCAGTAAATTTTCAATCTGGGCTAGTACATTGTAGAGGGCAAGTGTCCTTTGGGCCAGTGTTTTTTTTATGCATAACAAGATTCATTCATGGTTGGGCTAGTTAACTTGACAGGGTTATGCTTCCAAGTTCTGTCATTTCTTGTTGTTAAGTTGTACTATTAAGTAACACAATATAAACAAACTATTACTATTATTATTATGGTTTTGGGTCCGTCTTTTTAAATCTGCTGGCCCAGTGGACAGTGAAAGTACTGAGTTGACCAGTAAAAATTTAAGGTGATAGCCCGAGTGACCAGTGAAAAAAAAAAATTATTTCTAACCCTGGGTTAAGTGTTTTTTTTTAAACAAATTATGTTTTTCAAAGAAACAAAAAACTATGCATGGTATCTCCCGATTCCCGCCTACATTTCACATTCAACCATTTAATTCAATATTGATGACAATTTGGCCATAAAATCTTTGTTTAATACAAAGAACAGTTCAATGGTAATTGATTAATTATTTTAATTCCAGTGCTAAATAGTAAAATATCCCTAATTCTAGCTCTTGAAATAAGGGGGGTAGACAATATTTTCCACTGAAATCGGGCTATAAAACATCACCATATTCTGAAATAGTCTTGGATATGAATAAATGTTTCTTAAATCTTTTTCTTATGTTTTATGCATATAAAATTAAGCATATATATTAGTAAAATATAATGTTTCAGTTGTAAAGCACGTACTTGGAAATTGCTGAAAAAATAAGCATTTTTGTCAATTTTTGTATATAAACATATGTTCCCCCCGTGAAACACAAAAAGCTTTGGTATGAATTTGTGAAATGACAGTCCATATTACCTGTAAAAAGGAATTTTTGTTTCACCGGGGGGGGGGGGGGGGGGGGGGGGGGGGGGGGGGGGAAGATGTTTTAAAAATATTTTCCGTTGATTTCTATAGTGAAAAACACGAGTTTTACCAAAATTTTAGAGTTATCTCTCGATGTTTTCCCGAAGAAGTAATGTTTTATGAAAATCAATATAAATATCAATATAAATATTCAAAATCATTCGAATATCTTAACTTTTGAAAATTGACTTGGAGGTAGGCGGGAGAACAATACTATCGTTCGCAGTTCTTCATTTAATTGACATGAAAGTATAATACGAGGAATAACTGTCTGGATTATTTCTTTTTTTGATGTAACAGTTTGTTCAGGTTGTAATTTTAATTAACACATGAGCAAACTGTTTGATCACATCACAAAACCAAACAAGAGGCCCATGGGCCACATGGCTCACCTGAGCACTTCGGCTAGAGAAAAGGAGAAATCAGTTCAGTATTGAAAAGTTTAAATACCTATACAAGTGGCCCCTTAGGGGGGCAGGGGAGGGGTCATAATTTAAACAAACTTGAATCTACACTACTTGAGGATGCTTCCATGACTGCTGATCATGGCTTTGCTGTTCTTGAGAGGATTTTAAAAGATGCATTCCTTTGTAAAACTTTGATCGCCCACTGTAGTCCCACCCTACCTCATGATTTGAACAAACTTGAATCTACACTACCTGAGGACGCTTCAGATCCATATAAATATGACTAATCAATGGCTTTGCTTTTCTTGAGAAGAAGCTTTTTAAAGATTTTTCTGATATAATCTGGAGAAAAAATTTGATCAGCTATTTTAGCCTTGCCCTTCCCCCGGTGGATCATGACTTGAACAAATTGAATACGTATTTGCTATTTAATAAAGCTTTCACATAAGTTTCATCTTTTCTGGCCCTGTTATTATTGAGAAGATTTTTAAAAGATGTCATTAAATTTTCACTCTTATTTATCTCCCCTTGAAAGAGAATGTGGCCCTTCATTTGAACAAACTTAAATACCCTTCACCCAAGGATGCTTTTTGCCAAGTTTGGTTGAAATTGGCCCAGTGGTTCCTGAGAAGAAGTAGAAAATGTGAAAAGTTTACAGATGGTAGACGACAGACTGACACCTGACACTCTTTGATCAGAAAAGCTCACTTGGCTCAGGTGAGCTAAAAACTTTGTATGTAATTATCTGTAACAATGTCTTTATCTGTAGTAATACTATATATGCAACTCAATCAATGTAAGACTTATATACTTAGGAATTGTTCTACTAGAAGCTTGAACTTGTTCATCCTAAAAATACAGGTCACATGCTGCATCCAAATCAGGATTGATACCTTAGTGTCATCCTCTTCAATATTTTTTAAATTATAGCTACTGGAGAATACATTTTCTAAAAGATAAGCCTAAGTGTTTTACTTACATCATTCTTACTACATTGTACTTCTGCAATCTTAGCATAAATATTCCATAATAGTATTTTTAAAATTAAAATTCTTGACCCAAACTTTCTTGCTGCAATCTCTTATAAAGAACCATACCCTTCTTCATCCTTAAGAAGCTATTAGTTGATCAAAATTCCAAATCCTTCTTGTAACCTCAATGAAGATTGAGGCTATGCATACACTAATGAAATTTTTGCCTACCACTTAAAAAGTAAGAGGAGTCTCAATGATTTTCAAAAGATATCTCACCATATTTTTGCTATTTTTTTTAAAATTATCTCCGCTTGACCAGCATAAAGGCAGATTGACTCAACTAAGATCAGAGAATGAGCTAAAATATATCTTATGAGATGAAGCTGATCAAATCAAGAAGTAAAACATTACTGTTTTCTGGTACATGGGTTTCATATTGGGATGAAACAGCACATATCCATGGTGGGTATACATAAAGGCATAAGCATTTGCTCCCAGTTTGTCTTTAGGCACTAGGTCTTTGATTTCTTGGATTGGTACATCTGTCCCCATCACACCAAGCAAACTTCCTTTACTTGTCTGAGGAAATGATACATAGTCATTATTTTAGGTTGACAACAGAGTTTACTTTATCACTGCGCTTTGTAGGTTATACTACATAAATGTACCTCAATTTCACAAGCCAAAAAAAAATGAATACACTGAAAAACTGTTATCAAATTACAAATTTTCACTATCATCTTTTGGAGAAATAAGAATGTTACTGTTATACTATTTTTCAGACATTCTGCAGAACACAAATACCATTTCCTACTTGATTTACAAAATTTATACAACAAGAGGCCCACAGGTCTTATAGGTCACCTGAGTATCATGCAACAACTTTGCCACAATTAAAATGGATTCGTGTTTTAAACCAGAGGCCATGAAATTCACTATTTCGAAAGAGGCACATTGCTCATCATAACTTTGCATTTAGTAAGCTTACTTAATACCCAGAAAGAGAGCAGAGGATTATCAAAAAATTAATGCATTTTCACTATGTAATCATTAGAGCCCTGCCCTAACACCAGAACCCTGACCCAGGGGCCATAAAATTCACAATTTTGGAAGAGACACCCTTACATATCATAACTATACTCTTAGTTCATCGGCTTAATACCCAGGAGAAAAGGAGAAGGTTGTCAAAGAATTATTGCTTTTTTGCTATGTAATCATTAAAGCCCCGCCCTAAAATCAGAACCCCTGACCAGGAGCCATGAAATTCACAATATAGGAAGAGGCACCCTTACTCATCATAGCTATGCATTCAGTCTGTTTGCCCTGGATCAGAGAAGATTTTTAAAGAAATAATGCATTTTCACTATATATTCAACAGAGCCCTGCCCTAACACCAGAACCCCTGACCCTTCGGGCCATGAAATTCACAATTTTGGAAGAGGCACCTTTCATCATCATAACTATGTATTTATTTTGTTTTCATGATATCCAAGAGCAGAAAAGAAGCTTTTTATAAAGAAATAATGCATTATCACAACATATTCAACAGCCCTGCCCTAGCACCAGAACCCCGACCCTGGGGTCATGAATTTCACAATTTAGGTAGAGGGCTCAATGCTTATTACATTCATGCCAACATTTTGCCTGCTTAACGTCCAGGAGTAAAGAAGAAGATTTTTAAAGATTGCATAAATTTTGATGGTTTTAGTCCCATCCCTCAGGTCCCAGGGGGGTAGGGGTCATGGATTTCACAATTTTTACTCCCCTTCACACATAGATGCTATATGCCAAATTTGTTTTAAATTGGTTCAGTGGTTCCAGAGAAGAAGCTGAAAATGTTCAAATGTTAACACACAACAGATGACGAATGACAAACGCCGACGGATGAAAACAGACAGCAATAGGTCACCTGAGTAAACTCAGGTGGCCTAAAAATACTGATCAAACATCCTTCATCAACCCCAGATATATATATGTATCAGCAAATTTGACAATCCAAAAACATTAAATTTACATGTGGGTGAAACATGTCTGAACTCTGTTCTTCTAATGGACAGACTGGAATTAAGATTTTTTTTTAAAATTGTATATGGTCAATGTGAAACCTTTTTCCAAATATTGTAAAGTTTTCACTGTTATTTGAAATTTTCCTGAAAATTCCTTAAATGGGTCATCCTTGAAAAACCTTGAGCTATAATGATGACAATCCATCACAGACAAATTAACTTCAAATCATTCAATACCCCAAGGTCAAGGTGTTATTTTATCTTTAATATGTACCAAAACAAGGTTAACGACCAGTCTCATCAGGTGTGGTAATTAATTCCAAAAGACGCAAGATTGATCATGTTTAATCAAAAGACAGACAGAAGATGCAGGCGGAGTGTACAGCCAAGACTTCAAGTTATAATTACTACTATACAACAACATTTTACAGAAAGTGATTTTCTCTGCTAGTTCATTTAACTGCATGATCAGGGAAAAAAATTGTGTAAATATTGCGGAGTGTCATAGAGACAAATTTTTCCTGTCATTTTTTTTTTTTTTTTTTTACAGATGGTCTAGCTTTTACTTACTGATGTATTGCTGGTGTCAAACACTGGCATAGACACAGAAGTGACCAATCCAACTCCCTGTAAGAATTAAAAACTTACAATATATTGCAGGAAGAATGATAGTAAACACAAAAAACAATAGATCCTATATGAACTAAATGAATAATATACAAACATATATATAAATTTACTTTAAACATTTAACTTCATAATTTACATTGCTGATATACAGTTACATAGATGTACAAAAAATTACCAGGGTTTATAATAGTCTGTCCCAAATGAGCGCTTTAACCATATTTCAAAAGAAATTAATTTTGATTTGTTTTCAAATAAAATTTCATTAAACATTAAAGTTTCATCATTTCCAAATCATCTTTAGCCAGACTGCATATCTACTACTTGAAAGAAACACATATGACACAATTTTCCAAAGTTTATTGAAACGTAGGCTACACTGTAAATTTTGGTCATTGACAGCATGAAAGAAAGTTGTCATTATTTCCAGAGATTATCCGAGTATGACGTACATGCACTGCATCATTTATACATAATTGACAGCAATTAAGCAATAGAAAATCATGAATAATGTTGGATCCCTATATTCGAAGTGGCAACCATTTTTTCAATGTTAAATCGCCATTGAAATTTGAATTCCTTACCATGTTAATATACTAGTTGAGCTCAAGGGTTCCTATTTAAACAGACGGTTTTAATCCAACCTGACAAGTTTAAGAACCCAGATATTTATAAGTATTTTGAGATACATGTGTAATGCAAGTGATGACTTTGGTATCATTGGACAGACTATAAATACTTACTAATATGCATGTAATATGTGCTATTATAATATAACATGATAATAGAAATTAGTAATTAATCAGTAATTATAGGTAAATAGTTGAAGTTTAATTAAATATAATACCTAATGCAAAGTATACATAAATGTGACCTATTGGTATGTGTGACATTTTTCATGATATACCTTTCTTAAATTCTGAGACACCTCCGTAGAATAATCAGCATATACTGGGGTCCACTTAGGGATTCTGGGAAGACTTCCCTCCTTACTGGCTATCCCCATTGGCCGACTCAACACACGTAGATAATACTGAAACAGTATAGCCACAGTTAAGGCACATTAAAAACAAAATTTCCATGATGGATTACATGTACTTTATGGTATTACATTTTGGCTGTGTATTCTCTTTAGCACCTTTCATGGAAAGCAGCTTCTGCTAAATGAAGTCCATACTAAATTTCTTTTGATATTTATTCATATAAAGCACATCTGAAGACACAAAATCAAATCAATGCTAACTTGTTGAAAAATCAATTTCCACGAAATATCATACACATGCCAAATAAATACAATTAAAGTATGTTTGTCCAATAGGGATTTGACTGCAACTCAGTGGTTATTAGTGCATTGACAATTCTATTCATATTTCAAAAGGTAATCTATTCGATGTCCACATACCATGATTATTTATTCAGCCCCTTACTTCAGAACCTACAGTATAGGTTAAAAAAATTGCAAGTTTTATGAAAGACAGTTAAAAACTGATAGGAATTTGGAAATCAATGTTTAAAGACAGACAGATGGAATATTATTGACAATTTATTTTTGACTAGAAGAGCTCAAAAAGAATAATGCATGTGTAGGTTACAGTAATAAACATACTTGTAGACTATCATTTCTTTTTATTGAATTCAAAAATAAAAACATCTAAAAAGCAAAATTTTTCATTTTTTTTTTATTTGAAGTACATTTAAAGTCAAATTTCCATTTTGCATATAAAATCTGCTTACTCTTGAGTTCAAGAGATAACTGTATTAACATTTTCAATAAAAGTCGTATGTTCTCTATCAATCTCAGTAGTTTACAAGCAGTAATTACTTTGTCATGGATTTTGTGACTGCATTGTGATACAGATATTTTTTGCTATATTGGCAACTTCATAAAAGAAAAAATAAATTCCTTCCTGATCACCACACTCTCTTTGGATCTGACAAATAATTCTCATCAGGTTTGTGCCTTTGAGGAAGAAACCACAGAGACACAAGAAAGAGACCAACAAATGACATACAAAGTTGTAATCAGAAATTCCTTTTGCCGGCCTACATGGTTGTTAGCTTACAGACACAATTTGTTTTAGAGAGTAAAATCAGACTTTGCTGAAAATGAACTGACAGTTCTGGCATCAAGTTCATCTAATTTGAGAAAATTCTTATAAAAATCCACTATAGTATCACTACAAACTTAGGGTATACTTTCTATTTATTTTAATTGTTTGTGGAGTTAAGTATTACTTTTTCTCAGGATTTACAATTTTAATGAAATATCACTTTTTTCCTGAAGTTCTAATTATCTATGAGAGCTTTGAGTTTGAGAGTATAATGAAAAACTTACCATGTACAAGAGTTTATCCAGAAGTAATCTTTAATAGGATTAGTCATAAGCAAAATTTTATAAACAATTTTGACTTGCCCAAAAATTTCATTTAGATCGGTTAACGTAAGAAGGTTGTTTGTAATGTTTGTGGATACTCCTTAACTTTAAAAACAAAAATGTCAGTTTATAAAAACTTTATTCTATTACCTTATTTATTTATATTTTCTTTTAATTTCTATTTGAAATGCTTAATAAAATCTGTGAGCCAATGCTCACTAGTAATACCCCCACTCTGATGTGAATATACACTCTCATGAATCCCACCATATAGCATGCCTAAACAAAGAGTGTGCTAAAATTTCAAGCATCTGGGATGACTAGTTGTTGAGAAAACTGCGATGGAAATTTCGTATGGACAGACGCAGGGATAAATAGGAAGTAGATATCGAATTCGTACAAAAATAAATCCCACCATATGGCATGCCTAGACAAAAATTGTTGTAAAATTTCAAGCATCTGCAATAAGAGAAAACAAATCATTTGCTGAGAAAACTGCGACACACAGACAGACAGACACACAAGGCTGGGTAAAAAAGTTTACCCCCCTCCCCTTGGAGCAGGGGTAAAATTAATGTGACTTACAACAGAAGGTGATGAATGTTATCTTTCCCTTGAAAATTAATCAATATGAACAAATATTTTAAAAATACAGTCAGACCCCGTTATCTCGAACTCACCGTGAGTGAGAAAAAACTTTGAGATATCCGAGGATTCTAGATATCCAGAGTAAAATACTTAAAAAATGAGTAGTTGGGACTTCCAAATCACTTCAACATATCCATGGAATTGCAGATATCAGTGTTCGAGATACCGAAGTTCAACTGTAGATAAAACGACACATAAAATGTGTTGCTGAAAGGATTGAGACTAAGCTGAGAAAGTCTGAGGATTTTTATATATGCTGACCTTACACATGACTTTTTTTAATGATCCAGGTAGAAATATCAGAATTAAGAAATGCTTGATAATTAATTTTCTACCTATTGCATTTTCTCGAAAATTGATATATAATACAAGTAAACTATGAACTTGATAATAAGCCTCATTTCACAAAATCCAATGCCTTGAAATAGAAGTTGTCCATGAACAAATTTACAGATAACCTTTGTAAATGTAATATTTGTAAAATATAAAGTTAACGTTAACATGCATAAACACTTATGTTAGATTTTGTCTATGGTCAAACAATGTTACAAACATCTTAATGAAGTTACTTTTAGTAAATAGTTTTCCTTTCACCCACAAATCAACTCTCTCAAACAGATTTAAAAATGCTTTTTAATAATCCTCATTGCCATCTTGCATTAAAGCCTCTCCATAATAAGATATTGCAAGGACAGGATTTATTCATTTTTCTGAAAGTGACCTTGAACTTGTACGAGTGACTTTGGATCAATGTCAAGATACACCCTTAGATCATAAGTAATCTTTGTGTAAAATATAATTTTCCAATAATTATCTATTAGAAAGTAATGGACCATACACAATTAAACAATTTCTGCAGTGGCCTTTAGCTTGCTCAAATGATCTTGAGTAAAGGCCATGACACTCACCCTCAGGTAATGCGTAATCATTTTAATATGGACTTCCAATTCCAATGTTTCTTCATTATAAAGTTATAGTCCAGACATGATTGCATGCATGAGTCCAGACATAATTACAGACTGATGGACAGATAGACAGAATAGGCAATTTCTATATGTGCCCACCCCCAGAGGAGGCAATTTTCATAGACACCCACCCCACCCCCTCCAAAACATTAATTCAGGGGGTACAATTACTACCTATTTAGCATCAATTCCCAATAAACTAATTGTCATATACAAGAATGTTGAATGAAAAGTTTTATCTGTTTCATCTATGAAAGTATGGTGGGCATAAAAAGTCAGGATTTCATCAAGAACATGATCCCTACACAATTTCACCTAAGTTCTAGTCATGGTGATTCCAACTTTGTTGACAGTATGTGAGCATGGTGTATAGGATCAGAATCTTATTCCTAGCCATTAAGTCTCAAATGAATTCAGAAGTGAAACAAGGATGGGTGCTGAATTACTTCAATTCTTGTGCATCATTTTTATCATGCAGCAAATGTTAATACTAAAACAGCTTGTTTGAAACTGGATAATTCGATCTACAGCAGTCAAATATAGTATATAGTGTAAAAGGTTAAATTAAATACCTGAACACTCTCCTGTACATCTGCTAGTGTCGAGATGTGGGTGTAGTATCCTATACAAACAACAATGAACAAATACAATTCAACATAAAATTGTACTTGTAATATAGATACATAATGCTGTCTGAAATTCATTTTATTTTTAATTCGCATAAAAATTCAAAACTTATGGGAGTTATAGGGAAAAGAAATTTTAAATTTAACAAAAATTTTATATTATAAATGAGTATTTATTCATATACAAGAATCAATATTCTGTGAATATTTAATGTAACCCTAGATACGCTAATTCAGGAGATAATTAATAAAAAAAAATTTCTTCTTGATGCTCACAAAGACGTGCTCTTGTTGGATAAATACATTTTATATGAAGTGTTCCCTGAACGACAGTATCCAAGGTTATTAAACTCTAATCTTGTTTGCCAGATGCTGCCCTTCAAGGCCTAATATTTTCAAATCCTAATTGAAATGGTGAGGGGGCATTGTGTACCCTTCATTGTATGACTGTGGGGGTTTCTTACTTAATTCCATTCCTACCCTCATTTGTCAGCTAAGGCCCCTATTCATACCAGAAGTATCCAGTACCATGTATAGAGTGGGGAGGGGGGGGGGAGTAGGGGAATATGTTGTAATACAGTTTTAACCCTTACTGGAGTTGGGGTAAGATTTTTGACAACTTTATATATCTTTACCATTATTTGGGGTATGGGGTATGTTGAGTAATTCTTACCCTTATTGGCACAGGCCATCCACTTGGCATACCTATTCTCCTTCACTTCTCGTCCGACCAAAAAAGAGAACAGTCTCACCTTCAAATCAATATTTAAGGTTGTTAAATGTTTAAAAGATAAGTGGCATGACAGTGCAATAATTTTCCCTAGAAATTAGCTTCATTCTTTTTTCTTTAGAAGCTTCTGGTGTCTATAAAGTGTCATAACATAAATCTCGAGGTGTTTCTATAGACGTAATTTCAGAGCATACATTCAGTTTATGAAACATGGCTTTTTGGTTAACTATACATCCCATTATTTTCTATTCTGTAAGCATGCTATTGGTGCTTTACTTGGCATCTGTCTAGGCTCCTGGCAGCCATATATTGCATGACAACATCAATAATGAATATCTAGCACCCCTCTATTTGTTTCATTTATCTATAGTTGCCAAATTTTCATCCCAAATGGCAAATAATTTAGAGTTGCGAAATTCATTGATGAAGAGATATTTCTATAAATGGATTTTTTCCCCTCTCCACTCTTCTGATGTCAGCCTGTATTCTTTGACTTGGCTAAACATTTTCCAGACCAAGAAGTAATGACCTTCTCTGGGGAATAATTCTACACACCCCATCATCAAAACACTCTTTATGAATCAAACCATAGCAGACTGCTTCTTCTCAAAAAAATTCATGATAATTATGATTTTCATAGTTATTTCCCAGAGGAAATCACAACTCTGCATTTTGAGAGACTAATAAATGACTGAGACCATAAAAATTTGTACTTTTGCCTCGAGACCCATTCTATCCACTCACAGTTTTATTGGGCCAATTATGCTTGTCAAAGATTTCTCTGTATGTTTCTGCTGGTCCATCCGTGATCAGCATAATGGCTTTATTACATAGGGTCTTGGCATCATTATTTTCCTGTAGGTAAAATATTTCACGGAAACAAAATGAACAACACAAAATCTTCTGTAAATAATATTGGGTATTTCCTTTCAAACTGATTTTACCTACACAGAACCTGATCAAACATTAATTAGCAACAAATTCTCAGTATTATTGAGCATTGTATGGATTAAAAAAAAAATCATTTTAAGTCAGTTTCTTACATTATATATATGTAATAGAAACATTTTTGCATGTCAATACCTATAACTTTGATCAGTGTAAAAAAAAAGACTGTTGCTTGAAATTATTCACTTACAAAGAGCTTAAATGCCTCCTCAAGTGCCAGATTTAGCTCCCCTTTTTGTTTCATCTCTAACTCCCTGAAGAGTTTGACAGCTCTTTGTTTGTTCTGTATATTGGCCTGCATCAGTGTCCCATTAAAACAGCTGTCCAGGTACTCGGGCTTGTCAGAATACTGAAGACATTACAGAATACACTCCTTTAAGCTTCACAATATTTTCTTTCTACTTAAAAATTCACAAGTATGAACATGATAAACAGTTCTAAATTACAAATGTTTTTAAAATTTACACAGCATATTCACATCCTTTCTTCCTTTTAACAAATAAAAAAAAAAAGAAGAAGAATTTTCTATTCCTGCTCTTTAAAAAGCTTCACCCTTTCTCTTAAATTACTTTGGAGGTCATGACAGACACCAATCATTAACATACCCTGATAATGTTGAAGTGGTCGTCATCACTGAGAGTTTCCAGAAGTTTCTGTATGGTTTTTCCTGTTATGATTCTTCGCCGGCCCTTCATACTTCCACTGGTGTCCACCAATATTACGATATTTTTAGAAGAGCTGGCTGCCTTAATATACCTTCAAAATTGAAACAATGTCATCAAATTGGCAAGGATGTACATGGATGCATGGATAACTACCAAACTTAATGTTATTCAATGGTTTTCTAAACAACTATAAAATTGTGTGCTGTTGACATCATTTTTCCTATGAACTCATATTTTGGAGATTCTCCAAAAAACAAAACAAAACAAAACAAAACAAAAAAAAAACTTTCTCTTTCTGGATTTTTTTTTTTTCATTTTCTTGGTAATATACAATCAAACCTTGTTATCTCAAACTTAAAAAAAAATTAATATAGGATGATTTGAAATACTGAGGTTAAAAAACACAAAAAGTTGTTGAAACTTGCAACTCACATTGACAAGTCCAAGGTATTTGAGATATCAATTTTTGAAATACCAAAGAGTTCAACTGTAATATACTAATTCAATCTTCATAATGACAACAGCATTATTTCAACAGATTGGCAAACATGACAATATCAAACAACAGGCCCTTGGGTCTTGGCAATCATGCACCTAATTGTCATTATAGTTTCGCAGTAGCTAGCAATTGCCAATTCTTCCTCCTGCACCTGGAACTCTGAAACTCATATGATATATGACTTATATCATAAATATGACTTTTACAATTTGGTGAGGACTCTCATGTTCAACTATCATATTCATGACTCAGCTAGGATTTTTACTATATGGTCAAATAAGCCCCATCCTGAAGCCAGAGCTTTGCAGGGGGCACAAATTTCACAATCTGGTAAAAGGCAAATACCTTACTGCCATCATTATACATTTTGATTACTATATGATCAAGAATGAAAAAATAAAATTTTCAAGGGTTCACTGTAAAATAAATTTTCATTCAATATTGGACCTAGTAAACCAAACACCCGGACCCAGAAAAGATTGCATTTCACATTTTTGGAAGAGGGCTTGCTGTTCATTATCATCATGCTTGCCTATGAAGAAACTTTTCAAATACATAAATATTTTTTTAGGATAAGGCCATCCTTGGGTCTAAACCCTGGACCCGGGGGAACATAAATTTTACATTTTTATGAAAATTAACTGTTCATTTTCATATTGCAAAAAGTTTGCTTGCTGGATGTATACAGGAAGAATTTTGAAGACTGCATGCATGACTTTGGTGATTTTGGACCCATCCCTCAGGCCCCTTGAAGGTTAGGACCATGGATTTTACAAATTTTTTGTTTAAAGCTAAATAAGTTGACGTTACTTCAGCCACTTCACAGAAAAAACTAAAAATGTTTGAATGTTTATGAATGATGCACAATGCAAATAG